>NC_142602.1:31524654-31862905 GCF_041222555.1 Hakea prostrata | reverse complement strand
TAATGCTAGAGAAATCATATCAAGAGTATGATCATAGTTTCATGAAGAAATCATAAGAATCATGGTTAAGATTGAATATGAAGATCATAGCATAAAAGAATGAATGGAGATTGTAGAATAGATGATTGCAAGGATGCAACATCTTCCTCATAATTTCAGTACAGAGAATAGATCATAGTAAGAGTAGATCAATATCATACAAGAGAGATTACTAACCTTTGATTGAATAGCAAGAGAGGAAACTTGAGAGTTTGCAAGAGTTCTTCACCAATACCAAGGAGAGGCTTTGAGAGGAGTTCTCCACGTTCTCTAGGGGTTTTAGAACAAAGGAGGATAAGAAACACGAAGTTCTATTATATAGAGCATCATAAACCTAAACAGAGGATCTTGCATAGATTCTGTCTTTGTGGGTCGATTGGCACAGTCCACCCAGGCTGTCAGCAAAGCTTGAAACAGGGAATTGAAGGCCTAACTCTTATCAAAATCAAATGGGCTTCTTACAACATTAACTATAACTCACCTAGCATGGAGGAATGCCTTTAAATCATGTCCAACCAAGCTCTAAGGTCATCAACCAAACTTCTCTTCATCAAGGTGTAGTCTCTTTTCCAAATCCATTAAGGTCTCCAAGTATGGAGCATCATCGTCAATCTCCATGGGTTCGAAGTCGAACACCATGTCGTCCACTGATATGGCCCATAGTGGACTTCCACGTCTACTTCGGGTCTTCGGACCTACAAACAATAGAGTTTCCAGGCTAAGGTTAGAGTCGGGTTTCACATGCATAGTTAGATCTTAGTAGCATTCATATTATTGTATATCATTCATTTCATATGTGCATTGCTGATTGTGTTGACATATATATGAGAAATGTGTTATCCTTACTGAGTTTGTCAGAACTCATTCCTTTCTTTGTATGTTATATTAAATTGTACATATGGTTACACGTTGTAAGAAACTGGAGAAGTTCCACATGGGTCAAACCTTCACATATGAAGAGGATGTGACACCGTTAGTGGGAGACAGAGATGTGGTCCATGAAGCTTCCTGCAGATGCTTGGAGTGCGCTTATAGCACCCATTGATGGTCGGAGAAGGCAGATCGTCAGACATTTTGGGAAGTCCCTAGAGAAGGACTAGAACTCCCATTCTTGCTAAATTAGAAGAGAATACCATAGCTTTAGAGAAAGAAACTAGAAAGATATTCATTTAGTTTATTTGATTCCTTCCGCTGAACTCAATATTTCTTGATTACTATCATTTGATTCTTTATTTGAGTATTTGGACTCCTGTAATCCCTTTGACTTTATTTGAACTTGCTCTTGCTCTTGATTATTTATTTATTGCATTATTATATTGATGGATAAGACCGTGGATCCTGTGACGGATCGCACCCACGAGTTGTCTAACGAGTAACCGAGACCGGCGGGTAGGGTGTGACAGTAGTAGCATGTATGGGTACCTAGCCATGAAATTTAGACTCCCTAGGTATGTAATCCAACAATCATGATAGTGATGGGGGCATCAGTAAGCATGTGTCCCATACCACAACCTTTTGATATCCTAAGCAATGGATACCCAAATAGGTACCCTTTCATCACAATTACATCACATCACCAACCATTATGACATAATCATTCATTCTATATCACAAAGTAATAAAGTACATATAAACGTCATTTATAGCATACATTCAACGATAGCAAGTTACAAGAGCAATGATATATATATATATATGAATTAAATAGTTCATCATAGAGCATATCATCGCATATATATAAGAGTATGTCTTTACCTGTAAATATGTAAAAAGCTTATTAAAATGCAAGTAGACCTCATCCACAATAAATTTTAGAGAACCTCAGAGATCACCTAAATATAGAGTTGCAAAAATACATTGAAGACATGAGTCAAATCAGAGCAACAACCAATTTCACAGAGCTACTATGACCCAGCCAATCACTTGGGGCTATTGGCTGGCCAAGTGACCGCCATAAGAGACCACCATAAGAGACCGCGCCTGTTCTAGACTATTTCTAAGTCCGAAATTCTGACTTTTGATCTCCCAATTTTCATCTGATTTTGTGAATATTTAAATTCGAATTTCGTCCTTAAGGAGCCTACAACACAAGCATGAAACAGAACCCTAAAATTCTAATGATTCAATATTCAAATCACCTCCTTCAATTAGATCTATCCTTTATTCAAACGTGCAAGGATCCGTTTTCGGACAAGATCTAATGAGATCACTGATGGGGAATAGAAACAATACAATTGACTCTTCATCTCAACAAGGAGGATGGATCCACACCATTCGAAGAGATGAGGAAAGAATATAGAGAGTTTGGGATCACTTACCTCCACTTAATTCGCAAAACTAACAAAGGATTGGATCTTCTTCGCAAACACGCTTCTCTCACCTTCTAGCACGTGTTTTTTGCCTCTTTACCATCCACAACAGCAATCTCGAATAGAATAATGAGTAAAAAGGTCGGGGTTTGCTATATATATGAGACTGGGGGTAAATTAGGGTTAAAACCTCGCAAGCATACCTGGCTATCGCTTGGGTGCTTTGCTCAAGGGGTTGATCCCTAGCTTAAACCTAACCCTAAACAACATGTGGGGGTGATCTTACCTTGATTTCGGACATCTTTAAATGCATCATGACTCCAATTGATGATCCATTTTCCCAGTTTGTCAGGGTTTCTACGGATTCTTCTTTGGATTCTCAACAAGGCAGGTTCTTCTTCAGCTGAATCTAGATCCATGAGCTCAGGGTATAGACATGGACTTCGATCTCGATACTCCACAACTTATTCTTGCTGGGACCTTCGGTATTCGGACCTGCAATACGGATCTCGAGTTAGAATTACGGGGGTTGTTACACCTGTCCCTAGATCCAGATGCTCCAGCCCCTGATTCAGATAATCCAGCCCCTGTAGCCCTAGAGGGATCATCTCTTGTAAATCTAGATCTGGTCTCTCTCCTGCTCCTAATACTGCATCTCCCTACTCTCAGCCATCGCCATCTGATGTCCCTCTCCTCCTGCTCTCTGATATCAATGGGATCAACATCCCGATCAGAATCTAAATAAACTCTATAAGATGATGGTGCCGGCACCACCTCGTCCAATGTAGCATTCACCCTCATTTTCTCCTGTTTCTTCTTCCCCTTTTCTTTCTCTAGCTCTCTAACTACCTTCACTATATTAGCATTCACCTCAGTGCATGTGGCTACATCATTTGAACTATTAGTGATGTGAGCCTTAAACTTGCTTATGCCACCTGAGTTCAACTCCTTACCACAGAAGTTACATTTTATTTTACTCTTGTTGCCATCAATAGGAACACAATACTACCATGTAGGATCAACCCTCCCCCTCACTGTAGCTCCCTGTGGTTGTCCATGTCCTCGGCCTTGTTGTCCTCCTTGTGAACTTGCTCTTCTTCTGTTGCTAGACATGATAGCTGCTACATTGAAAATGATTGCATAAACAATTAAACAATACAAAACTAATATTTTATAAAAAATAAATATTTAATTTTTTTGACAAAAGAAAAGGCTCCCATATCAAAATCGACAAAGAAACCACGCGAGCACACTTGAAAATAATTATATAGCTATTCCATAATTTTCTCCAATTTTTAGAATCATTTCCTTTATTTGTTCTTAATTTTTTTTTGCATAATTATTTATATTTTATATTGATATTTTAATAATTTCCAAAAAATAAAATAATTATTTATTGAGTCGAAAAATATTATGATTCCGTGAGTCTGTAGATTGGCCCATAGAGATCCACATATATTTTTTCAATCACGATACAACACATTTACCATGCAAAAAGTAAGCATTTGTAATGTAGAAAAATACAATTTTTTACGCTTGAAAATAAATAAATAAATTACTTAGCGAAAAAAAAATCCCAACTCTGTGAGTTTGTAGATCGGTCTATTATATTCAACATATATTAATTTCATACCCATTCACAACATTATGGTATGTATTTTGAAAAAAAAAAGTTGAAACAACAATGGTTACCTTTTAGATGAAAAACTCCACAACACACCTATATCTGTGTGAATCTCACTTGTTCGTCGCGAACAATGCTATACCCGTCAATAATGAAGCAAGACCTAAGGTTTGTTAAAGATCAAAATAATATATTGCAAAAATGCGAAGAAGAACTTGTCTCTAATTTTCTCACCCACATACAACTAAACAATGTACACTTTTAAGATTTAAAGGAAAAATAGCAAAAGTTTGCTTTTTAAAAGAATTTTTCAATCCCTTTTTTCCTACTCCACGTTTATTCCAGCAAACAAACTTAGCCAAAAATGTTTCATCCTTTTTACCAAAAAAAAAAAAAAGAGCAAATTGCAGTGACACCCCAAAATGGAGGCTTTAAAACACTAACATCCTAGTTCATTAAACACGTTAGTCCATTCTGTTAGTGAAACCATTAACTCATTATTATTTTTTTTAAATTCCAAAAATACCCTTACCAAAATATGTGGAGAAAAAATGGGGAAAATTTATTCTCTCTCCACACTCGGTTCTTCCGCTGCTTCACCTCTCCACCTTCAGTTCCGGCCAAAATATTAATGGGATTTTTTAATCTCACTTGGATTTGGTTCGACCCAACAAGCTTGCAGTTTATGAAAGCCACTGATTAAATCTCTCCCTCTCCCTCATTCCCTCGCTTGCCGCCGATGTGTTGTTGTCAAATGTTATGAGTCGAAGGTGGTCAAGCTCGGTGGCAAAGATGGCGGAGTAGATAGGCAAGGTTGATGCAGCAACATCGAGATGGTCCTGACCTTCCATTCTTCGCTGGATTCCTACCTCAGCAGACCATATTATCGCCGTTGATCAGAAGCGTCTTCTCTCTTTAGTCAAGTAAGCCCTCCTTTAACCCTAACATTTTAACTTCCCTTTGGTTCTCTCCATGTTGGAATTGAGATTTCTACGTTTTAGGATGATTAAATCTTCCATTGAATTGAATATCGATGTTATGCTTTGAATTCTTCAGTTTTGTTTCCTCAAGTTATTAAGTGTTACATCCGGCATATCCTGATTTCCAGTTTCTTGAATATTTTCAAATTTCTAGCTTTATGAACCCTAGCTTTGCAATTTTGCTTCCTGCCGATTCTGCCAATTCTTCCAGTCCAGAGGCGGTAATCATGGTGGCGAAGAGTCGCTGGGCTGTCGGAACTGAAGGTGGAGAGGTGAAGCAGCGGAAGAACCGAGTGTGGAGAGAGAATAAATTTTCCCCATTTTTTCTCCATGAGTTAATGGTTTCACTAACAGAACGGACTAACGTGTTTAATGAACTGGGGTGTGTTAGTGTTTTTTAAACATAAAGTAGGGTGTAAGTGTTTTAATGCCTCCATTTTGGGTGCCAGTGCGAAGAAAATTTTAGACCAATTGCTCTACATCGCGACTCCATTGCAACGTTCTCTACGACTCTGAGACACCGTTAATCGCAGTCCCCAACTTTCTTTTCTTTTCCTTTTTTTGTGGGTAAACCCCAACTTTGTCTTTCAACACAGCGTTGTTTTGATATGTCAAGAAATCATCAATCCGCTGCTCTTTGATTCTCGTTGGAAGTCGCTCAAGCATTTGGTGCTTTTCTTACATTCTTCCCAGTTATCGTTCTACAAGTGCTTCTCCAATTCCTCAGCTGCCATTGCCCCATAATTTGGCAAACAGTCAACTAGGTAATATGAATTCATTTGTTGCAAGCTTAATTATTTATTTTTCATGTATGCTGAAGAGATTCTTTTTTTCATTGCAATCAGTTGTTGCGAGCTAAATTTATTTCAATCAATGAGTTCTTCAAAATATTCTATAGGGTTTACTGATGGAATTATCTATCACCACCTTGGCTAAAACTTTTTGTTTTAATGCCGCAAAGAACTGAGCATTTTCTTCTTCCAGCCGTCGTGAAACGACTGTAGTTTTGTCTCCCGTTCTCTCTGTCTTGTACTCGTAACTCTTCTAAACTGCAGAATCTGCTGTGTACACTTCAACTTCTATATGAGCAAATAATTCTATTTTTTTTATTGGTATTCCTCTCGCTTTGTGCTTTTTTCTCCTTCCTCACCATTTATGGGGACATCAGAGTATCCGAAATTCAAGAACTGGATATTTCTTTTCTTGTTCATGCTTTCGTCCGCTGGTGCGTTACTCAATGTGCAAATTTCTTACTTTGCTTTTAATCTCAGTTCATTCAAGCCTCAAAGTTTCCAGGGAGACTTCGCTGGCAAAATAAATTTTGGGATCTTCCTTGAGATTTTTAATTTCTTGTTGTTGATATCCTCTGTTTTTGCAATCGTTCGGCACCAATAGGTAAGTGTTTTCTTTTCTATTGATCTCACATTGTTGAGTTGCTGTTTTTTCCTCTCGTTTTATTCATTTTCATAGGTTTCTATTTTTGTTCTCTCTCTCTCTCTCTCTCTCTCTCTCTCTCTCTCCTTTGTTCCTGTTATTTATCTAGAATGATGATCCTAGATCTATGGTATTACAAATTTTAGTTGTGAAATATTAGCTCCTGCTTCAGTGTGGAGTCTGTGGATTTGGAACAATGAAATCCTGGTGTTGAGGAGAGTTACTGGATTGTGTTTGAGGTTAACTAAATTGAACAAAATTGCCCATTATCGCTGCCATGTCCCCATAGTGAGGAAATCAACTCAAAACTGGGGAATTCTCAGGAGTTCTAGATCTTTCTGGCTGATGGAAGCTGATATTTTCAGATCAGCCACAATTTTTTCGTGTGCTCCCCCCTCCCCCTTTGTTTTTTGGTATTTTCTTTTATGAAGCTGATTTCACAGCCAATTTGGAAGAAGCTGTTTAAGGTAGAAAACTTCTAGCAAAGATATATGAGGTGGGCGTTAATACGATTTTCCTCTTAAACCTTCAGTACTTTTTTTAAATATTGCTGATAATTTCCCATGGTAGTGGGGCAGTTGTTTCAAAAAAGGGAGATTAGAGAAATAGTGTGAAGGTTAGAGGGTTAGGAAGAATATGCTTGGTTCTTCTTTTGATTGGATTGGTATGATAGGCACTTTTCATCATTGGAGGGTTATTCTTTTTTTCTTAAAGAGAAAATTGCACTGGCACCCCAAAATGGAGGCTTCAATGCACTGGCACCCCACTTTATGTTTGAAAAACACAGACACTCCAAAATTGAATTTTCATTGGACACATTGGTCTCAATTTGTCACTGAAAACCATCAAATCATTGTTTATTTTTTTTCCTTCATATTTTGATAACGATATTTTTGGAATTGAAAATAAATAGTGATTTAATGGTTTTCAATGACAAATTGGACTAATGTGTCCAATGAAAATTCAATTTTGGGGTGTCTATGTTTTTCAAACATAAAGTGGGGTGTCAGTGCTTTAAGGCTTCTATTTTAGGGTGCCGATGCAATTTTCTTTTTCTTAAAAGAATAACCTGATGATGTCACTAGTTAGAACTTAGAAGACATTCTAATGGTGGGGTCTGTGATTGACCTGTGGGTACTTAGTGGATTGGAATTAAAATTATAGTTTAACTCAGGGTGCTGGCATTGATACCCAGATTAAGATGTCTCTTGAGACAAGTTAGTTTGATTTAGGGTATTTTGGGTGATGAATCCGGTCCATCACTTGAAACCCTTTTGAGGATTAGTGGGGCTATTTGTTATGCATGGCAACTTGTGTATATTTGAATTTCATGCAAGTTCTTATATGGAGTGCACAAAAGCACTCCCTTTTTGAAATTGAGTTACTTGACAATTTAAATCTGTTTAATCTTTCTCCTCACTCATGATGCTTGACATTTGGAGATCCCCTACTTTGGACTCACCAAGCATGGGAAGGTCGGATTGCGATATCTTGGATACTTATCCGTTCATGTCAATCTTCATACCACATCTATATTGGTACCTCTATTCCCATCAAAGAAGCTTTTCTTCGTAGAAAACATCTTGGAGTCCATAAGAACTTCCTAGACTTTAAAGTGTAGAGTTATATAATTACAGTAGCCTTCATAAATATAAAACTTGTTTATAATGCACTCAAACTGCAAAACATAATCTAATTGAATTTTATGAGGAAGATGTATATAAAGGCATCTGGGATTTTGCCATCAGGGTCAGAATCTTCCATATTGTAGATCTTGCTTATAAGATCTTTCCAGGCACAGGAAAAGATTATAAGAGAACCCAAATATTTATAGATACACCAGAGAAAATCATATGTCCAAAAATAAATTAGTCCAACCAAGGTTTTGACAGGAAGCAAATTGGTTGAATAATTAACAAAAATATGGGGAAGACTGAAGGAGGGAAAGAAAAAAGAAATTTCCACATTAAACGGAAAACAGCGAAGTACAAATTTCAAAGAAGCATCGACATTAGCATTTGATGTGCAAGAAAGCAAAAGCATATCTAATCAACCTTGAATGGCTTATAGAAGTAAAATTGGAGGCAGTGCTCTTTTTCTTGATATCCATTATAAGGGGGTTGCCCTTCTTGATATCATGAGGTCCCAGAGAGTGACTATCTATTTGATACCATTTTAGGGAAAATTTTTTGAGGTGATATCTGGTGTGTCCAGAATATGATTGAATATCCTCAGAGTCACCCCTATTGCAATTCTCATGGCTGCTGCGCCAGCATACTGTTGTTGCTCATCTACATAGTCAGCTTTTATGTGTCTCTGTTTCTGTGTCTCTCTCGCACATGTGCACTATAGCTTCTAGTTGAGTTTTTGCTACAACTAACTACAGTACAATTCAAGGCAAGAAAGAAAGAATGATGTGGTGTTTGAACTGAAGGAATCATTTCACTTGCTAGCCAGTTAAATCATTCATGTAACAGGAAAAAGACCTACAGAGAAAAATCTGTTAAGCTACATCCCACACATCCTTTTTTACTGCCATCATCATAGTTTGTTAAGGTATATTGCACACATCCTTTTTACTGCCATCGTCATAGTTTTACCTTTCTTTTATTCCTTTCTTTTCATAGACTGGTAGTCAGATTACAAGCTGACATCTGAATAAATACTATAGATGGAGAAATGTGGGATTAAAGAGAGTCATCATAAGAATAGTTGAATAAGGGTCAAAGTTGTCTTAAGTATTGCCTTGGTTATCCAGGAGGGCTGTGTTGGTTTCACCTTGCATCGAAGTGGTGCCTTGGTTGCCAAGATACCATCACAGCTATGTTGGATTGACATTTTTGACTATACAGTCTAGACTAACAGATAGAGAAACTCTGGATTACGGCTGCAGGTTTTTGTTAAGTGATGGCGCTTCCTGATTTCCTGCATATGGTCACAGGGATCTGCTACAATGATTGAGACACTGGCCTCCCCTGTTTAACAACTCTAAAGTCTGTAGTTGATGTAATCACCAAAGCTGCAGCATTGCTGATGGACATCAGTACATTGGACATGGATTTGTAGGATAGTGCCCAGGAGAAGAGAGGGATGGAAGAGACATGCATGGACAGACAGGAAGTAGAAAATCAACTTCTTTGTTTTTTTGAAGAGGGAATCTTTGTCCAATGAAAATGTATACCAAAGAACTAGGTAGTTCATACTCTGAAGAGGGAATATAAAGTACAACTCCAACAGTTATAATTTCTCACTTGATAAAAATACCCCCAACTTTATAATAAATTTTTAGTGTCCTCACTTCTCTTTAGTTCCTCTTCATTTCTCTTAATAACATGTAACACTGGAGTCTGGATTCGCTATACGTACAACCAGTGCTCACACCTGTCTCTTCAACTTCTAAAAATGCTTTGTCTGTGCTTTAAGCCACTACAAGATGTGAAGCAAGAGTGTCAACCTAGGAAGCATGGGATGTAATGCCACAATTCAGAAATGGAAGCCCGACTTTGATAGTATTTGTCATACTTGCAGTATTTACTATGATATCCACAACAACAAAAGTGAATGTGAGGGCTTAGAAATTGTGAGACAAAAAGAAAGGGGCCTCTGAGTCTGATCTCCAGTTTTGTTCTTCCCCTTTAACCAAATTGAGTGCCTTGTTTATAGAGACATACCTCCTTTGTTATAGAGGCATGCCTGCTTGGCTGGGGTTGCATTGACTATTCTTACATGAGTGTCTTTATAATTTCAGTTTGTTTGGCTTTATTGTATTCCCCTCCTATTTTTGTTATTGGTGATGCCCCATTTTTGTTAAATTCAATATGTTTTTGAGGCCATTTCAGGTCCAAACTGTGCCCTACAGTGAGTCCTGTAGATCTCATTGAGGTCTTTGAAATGACATAAATGAACCCCCAAATGTTTACGAGCATCAGGGGCATATTGGTCATTTTTTATACTTTTTTTAATCAATTGATTGTTTTCTCTTGTTGAGAGGGTAGAATGAATTTATGGAGGTAATGTTTCTCTTCATCTTCTTCATAGTGAAACCAACGTTATCACTTAGCAGTGGACGGACGTTGCCTTTGGGTGAACCATGTAATCTTTGTCTTGTGTGTATATATGTTTTTCTGCTTTCACATTCCTGCTGTGTTGCTCTGCTAACAGTATTCAACTAAGAACGACAATTGAGATTCTTTTGATTACAATACTGCAACTTCTTTCTTATATTTGGGTTTTATTTGTTCGGGTGGGCCATATGTGATCTGAAACTGGTTTTTGGAACCTCAGATCCACCAATAATAAAGGCATAAATAGATCTTAAGTTTTAGGTCCTTTATCCTGTTTTCTACTTCATAAATAGTGTTACATCCAAGCAAATCTTATATATTTTGATTTTGTATACTTGAAGACTTATTACATTTGTACATTTTTCTCATAGATAGTGGTATAAGGACTTGAATTTTTCTTGAGTTTGTGAACCTAATATCGTATTCTAATGCTTGCAGGTTCAAACTTTGTGTACGCATTCTAAGTTTCTGTATTCTTCCGAAATTCTACAGTTAATTTGAGGAGCGGAAGCAATCATGGATGGTATGTTCAATATTTCCCTCTATTATGATAGCAATGTGACACCATTGGTACTACCTTGTGAGCATTTTTGGAATCTGAATTTTATCCCTCCCCAAAGTGGATTATATCCCTTGGTACTTATTTTGGGGGGGGGGGGGGTGGTGAGGATGGGGGCTGGGGGTTCTGAGGTTGTGGGGTGGAGGAGGGAGCATGGTAATGGGTTGTGGTGCTTATGCTTTAGTTTAATGCATGTCATTTTTGAACTGATTCTGAGAAGCTTATGTTGGTTGCATGAGGTGAGTTCCTTTTTTTTTTCCCCCTTGTTTTTTCCCCCTCTTTTAGAAATTTTTTTTGACCTTATAGCAAAAATGGAAACTCCTCAGCATAGGTCCTCATATTGTCTGGCATGTGGCATGTCAAGTGGCATAATATGAAGCATTGAATGGGAATATGACAGCCTATGCTGGTCAAATGTCAAATATAAGTGTTACTCCAATCGGATGGCTCTCAATATTGGAAAATTTAGGAGAATTGTGGATTCAAAAGGTTTTAAGATAAGGTCTGCATAAGAAGAAAATTGGAATGTAATTGTTGTTGAAAGAGAACATATAACTGGGGTGGTGAGAATCAGTGATAGGGAGATGCCTGATAGTTATATATTCTCAAGTTGTAGTCATAAATAAAGAAGCATAAAAGAAGATGTTATAATGCAATTCTAGGTTACAAACCCTATTTTGGGTGGCTATGGGCCTGCCAAAGTGATTAAAAATCTCACACAGATAAATGACATCGGGACATACACATTTAGAGAAAATTTTGGAGTACCCTATCTTCAATTTATTATATTCTAAGTATCTCATGTTTTGTAAATATTTTGTTTAGGATATCTAATGTTTCATAAATGTTTACTGTTATTTAGTTTTTCTTTCCATAATTTCCAATTCCCCATAGATACATTTTGGTGTTCCCTCTTTCACAGATTTATCTGCTACAGCACCTACACTTCTTTTATTTGGTTGTTTGGGTGGGAGGTGGGGTATGGTGATATAGATGGAGAATAGGAATTATCACGTGACAACATATAAACTTTAACTGGTGAAGCAGCTAAAGCTGTGTTACCTATCTTTTGGGTTTCTGTATTCTTTTATTTTGTTGCCAGTTGAAGGCAATGTCACTGCATGGCCTTTGTGCTGTCTATTTCCTGAAGATGAATCATCATTGAGGAAGTTAGAAGTTAATAAATGCTAGGAACAAGGAAAAGGATGGAGATGAAAGGTTGAAGTAGATGGAGAAGAAGACTAGAGAAGATAAAATAGTGAAATGTTGTGTCTGGAGCACAGTTATCAAATATCAAGGTAGCAAGGCGACCAAGGCATTTGGAGGCCTTTCTAAGCACCATTTCGGTTAGCGGCCACAAGGCATCACCTTGATGAATGGAGCATTTTAGTATTCATTCCTTCATTGACCCATTTTATGTGGAACAAATAGCATACTAAAACTTAAACAATTCTAGTAAAAACTAAAATATATATTAACAAAACAAACATAAGTTCATCTTGTCATAATAAAATGGCAACATAGCATAATAACATATGATTATTATTTATATAAATATGAAAATAAAAGTGTAATTATGCTTACCTCTGTGATGTCAAACTAGTAATGATTTTGATGGTGTGTATGAAATGGAGTTTCTTTTTTCTTCTAATCTGAGTTCTAATAAGTTCCAATTGATTTGGTCTCTTTTAGAGTTAATCTTTTATCTTTGTTTTTTTACCATTTAACCTTAAAATGATCCCATGCTTCTCATTCCATGGCAACAAAATATACAACCAATATCATGTTGTGATGTAATGGAATAAGTTTTGATCATTTAAAAAATACAAAAAAATGAAATCTAAGTACAAAATGTCAAAAAAGCAACCACTTGGCCCATAAGGCATCAATATGGTGTACAAGGTGTTGCCTAGAGAATAAAGCATGATTTTTTTTTGGCATTTTTAGAGGGTGGACTGTTGCCTTGGCGCCCATAAAGGTGCACCTTTGGGGACAGTTTGATAACTATGGTCTTGACTAATTCTCCAATGCACCTACATTACTTCACTAATGATAAGAAAAGGACTTACATACACCTTTCTAGGGAGGTAAAAGGTAAACAAGACAAATTACAATATAAGGCAATCAGACAACATACTTTTTCCTGAATTACGGTACTACATAAGCTTTTAACACTTCCCTCAAGGTGGTGGCAAATGTTATGCATTCCCGAGTTGTGTAGTAGGGTACCAAGGTGAACGGGACAAAGCCCTTTGGTGAAGATGTCAGCTAGTTTGGCCACCAGTCTTGATAGAACTGGTACAAATGTGGCCAGGGTAGATTGTTTGCCTGATGAAAAGCTGCTCAACTTCGATGTGCTTTGTTCTGTTGTGTTGTACCTGCTTGGGAGCAATATGTATAGCAACTTTGTTATAGTAGTTTCATAGGTCCTCTAGTCTTAGAACCAACTCCTTGGTCAAACTGCTGAACCATGAGTTCAAAAACTCCATGAGCTATGGATCTAAATTCTACCTCTGCACTGGATCTTACATAGAGATTCTTTAGCTTCCTCGTGTGACTAGTTGACTTCCCACAAATTGCAGTTATCTGAAGTATGCCTACTAAAGCCTTTTATTTTCTAGTGGTAGTGTCTAGCATAAAATAGTCATTTCCCTGGAGAGGACTTCAACTAATCACGCATATGTTATAGTTGTCAAGGTGTTACCCAAGTGTCCAGGTGTTTTGGTGGTGCCTTGGCATCCAAGTATTTGAGCCTTCTTTCTTTTGGGTGTGTGTGACTTCCTATTTTTAAATTTTATTTTTTATACTGTGAGTCTCCTAGCACAAAATCTTTGTAGTTTTATCTTATTGTCTGATGTTTAAATTTCCAATGCTTCAGCATATTTCATTGTATTTTGATGTGTTTTTTTTTTGGGTACCAGTCTTATCAAAATATTTTTCATTGTGATAACTTAGTATATTTTTTTGTCATCAGTTGATTCTGAGCCTACTATGGAGGAAACCATCCTGGTAGGTGATGACCTAATGATGGGGCCACCTTCACCTGTCATCCCTCCTGAAATCGCATCTCATGTTCTGGAAGGTGTTGATTTATGCGATGGAATTTTGAGGAATCTATTTCTATGTAAGTGTTGCATTGATAAGTGAATGCTAAAATTTTTGCTTTAATATACTGCCAGAAAGTCTGAATGGTGACATATATTATATACAAGCAAAATAAGGTGCAGGCAAGGGGAGCATAAGTTGATTTTATAGATGGATAATCATCTGTATGAATTACAAGGCTTTCAGAGTACAAGAATTTTATTGTTTGAGTTCTAATGATAATGATATGAAAGAATTCAAAAGTGTGGATTACTTGTGGTAGTTCAGCAACAACCACGACTGCATTAAACTCAGTCTTACTTGAATTCATTAATCCATTTTACATTGGATTATGATTCATCTGCTGTAGTGGTATTCCTATCTGGCATCTGGATCCTCATCTTTTTCCTATAGGTTCATTCATTTCATCAGGGAAGTGATTATTTGATTTGGCTATAGGCTTGCAAATCAATGACATTGAACCATTCTGTCAGGACGAGATTGCCTTGTACAAACAGTGTGCTGAACGACGGGTGAGCTTACTGTCTATATTTTCTTTGTTTTCTGCTTTACTTTGTTGGCATGTCACATCAGTTCACCTTCTCTGATTTTGTGGATTCTGACTTATAGGATAAAGAACTGAGGCGACGGCTTCAAGATAGTGAACACAAATTAGGGTTGTCAATGCCCTTGGATCAAGCTAAGGAAAGAACTGTGCAACTTCATTCTGAGGTTACATCATTAGAGAGGTATTTAGAAACCTCAATGCATGTGTAGATCAGAAGATTCCTCTATCAGTGGATTAATCATGCAGCTCACGGATAATTGTTATAGTCACCACAGGATGTTCTTGCGCGGCAACAGAAAGCCAATCGGGTGCGCCCCGACAGAAAGAAAGAATGTCACACCCTCCTCGCGGCCTGGCCCGGTGCCCATCCCGGTCCATCAACCCCCCCTGGCCCTCTGTTCACCCCCGCGGCCCCCCGCCTCCCCTGTTTGCGCTGGGCGGGGCGCGGCCGTGGCTCTGCTGTGGTCCCATGGTCCCCGTCCGTTGTTGCCGCGCGCCCTCTCCCTGGTTGTCCCTCCTTCTCTTTCATATCTTGAATGTTGGAATTCAACTCCAGGATTTTAATAATCTCTGTGGTGTATATGCTTTTGTGTTGTCTTAGAAAGACAAAATTTTCAAGCTTTATTTCTTTGTTGTGATGGTCATAAAATCATTTATTTTTCTTTCTTCATTAGGTGGTTTGAATTACTTTCTTAACTTACTGGTCAAACCCTCTGATATCATTCACTTTTATGGTGAGAAGATGGAGGGCATTGAACCGTCTTGTGTTGTTAGCTTATTCGTGCCTTTGTCTTGTTACCTTCATAATGTCACTGCTGTACAAGTGATGCATAATTGTTTGATTGTTTAGATCAGCATGACACAGTCTGGAAGTCCAGATTAAGAACTGGGTCCAAACCTGAGTTTTGGTCCAATAGGGGTATTTAGGAAAATTCAGTTTTTTTTTCTAAAGGATTTTTTCCCGGATGAATGAGAAGTTCTGTTTTCATCTGGGGCTATTTGTCTTATTTGAGTTTTATGTGAAGCTTTGCTAATGATAGAAGAGTAGTTTAGGTTTGTGGATGTCAGTTGGAATCCTTGTCTGAGTTCTCTCTCTCTTTGGAGTGTCTCTTATGGATAAAAGATGCCATAAGAACAATTTTTGGAAATCCCATTCATACGGAATTTGGTCCTAGTTTTAAATTCATGAAAGGCCATTTAAAAAATTGTTATAACCATTTTGTCCCAGTTCTTGTTACCATGCACAAAGTTGCCCTGAACTCTTCTGAATGATTTATGAATACTGGTACTCCTTTTATTTGGTTATTACTCTGGTGGACCTGTAATAACTTAATTTGGGTTTTTGGAACCCTAAGTCGCATTAACAAGCCTTTTTTCTTTAACAGCTGACATCAAGTAAAGTTATTTTACATGCCTCTGATTTTCTGCGTGGATATGACTAGCATTTTGCATCCTTCTGAAACCTGCTTAGCTTGTGTGGGTGGCATTTATGATTATAACCAGCTGGTTGCTCTCTCACATTTCCAGCCTTGACATGGATCTCTCTTATTAACTTGCCGCACAAAAAAAAACTGGAGGTGTGATTGCATAATCTATTTTTAAACATCATTCTCCCCTAAACTTTAGTGTTTCGATACTTTGAAAGTTAAATTTCTTGTTTTATGGATTGTTTTAGAAATGGTTGTTCATTCTACTTCACCTATTATCATCCATCTCCATTATCTTTCTTGACCATCAATGAAGTGAAGTGATATTTAATTTGTTTCTCATTTATAATTTAGAGGATAAAAAAAGATTTTGTACCCTTACCCATTTGTTACTGGCATGTCCTCCAAATTCTCTTCACATCCTCATATCCGATCTTAACATTGTAGGCGGTTAATTCTTGCAAGTGGAATAGAAGGCATGGAAGGATTTCGTCAGAGATGGAGTTTGCATGGACGCATTGAAGACACTAAGTATTTCCCTTACATCTTTTATTACACTGTCAAGGTTTATGATAATTTAAGATAGGGTCCAGTAGGATCCTAACCATTTCACGCTGTGTATCTTTTTTTCTTTTATCTGTTTTTTTTTTGTTTGGACAAGTGGCTTAAATCTTTATTGCTAGGAAAGGAGTATTAAGATTCAAAGATGGTGAATAAAAGCAACAAAAAAGGTCCAAGCTTAAATAAGCCTTAAGGTTTTCCAATAGAGTGAGGGCCTACACACATCTATCCTCCCCACCCTAGCTACTGCATTGTCACAGTAATTGAAATTTCCACTTAGAACAAAGGTGCTGGTGGTAACGTCAATCTAGTGGAACTTTGGACTATAGATGGCAACGGAGCAGCATGAGGTGCATTGGGTTGAAGTTTAGCTAAATCCAGACTCACCTTATTTAAGAATTTGTTGAACCTGAATCTGCCTTGATTCCATCAAATTTGCATATGGAAATCATGGTAGGACTTCATATGGTTTATCAAACTGTGACTTGGCCCATGATGACCAGATCTATCACATTAGATGGTGAGGCTCCCTTGTTTCGACTTTGCATCACATTTTAATGGGGGTGTTTTGGCCTGGGGGTTGTTGGATGAAGTTCGTGGATTGAACTGTTGGGGTATCTTTCCTGGGTGTGTGTGTGTTACCAAATGGTTCTGGTGACACAGGATTGTTTTCTTTAGCTACATTAGCTAACTTTACTTCTCTGAAGTTTTCACATAAAATGGTTTTTTTATGTACGTAATCTAATAGTGTTTGAACACTTGTTTCCACCAATGATTACTTTTCTGATTGAGTCTTTCATTCACAAATTGATTGATTATTTGCAGGCGAAGACTAGAGTCATTGAAAAATGGAATTGAGAATAGGAAAAAGGAAGAGCCAGTTGAGAGTTCAGGCACAAAAAAGAGATGGTTCTTTTGGTAAGATAACTTGCTTGGGAATGTGAATCCAAAATTTAAATTTTGGTTGGGTTTTTACTGTGGCAGCTAACTTGCAACTCTAGTATTCAAGATATCAATAAAATTAGTTCAAAGAGCCAAGAGTTGGAGATATTTCAAGCATCCTGTTTGGAATCTTTAGCGTTTGAAGATTTTACTTGGTGCTTTTACTCTAATAGGATGTAGGGAGAAACCTATTTTACAGTGATTGAGGATTATGGTCTCTGTCGACAGAGCATGCTATTGAAGCATCTTTTCTTTGTTGTAAGCTAGGGCCAGTTTGTTGCTGTACAGAATAGTAATGAACTCTTGGTACAGGTCTAAATCTTGCGTTGTCAATAATCTGTTGTATTCATTTTTTGTCTTTGCTATCAGAGTAGGGATTCTACAATATACAACACTTCTTGGTTGAACAAATTTGTGCTTCACTAGTGTAATTTGTTCAATTTGTGAGAGAGAGAGAGAGGAAGGGGGGGGGGGGGGTTGTGCTTGCTCTCTACATTTTAGGATTTACCTTTGTAGACTAGGGGTGTCAATGGTACGCTTTGGAGCGGTTTCGGGCTGAATAACACCTAGTCCAAACACGGCCCATTAGGAAAATAATGGTTTCGGGCTCAATACCATCATACTTACATGCATCATTAACCATTGATATTTTAGAGTAGGTATCAATATTGTGGACTGCTATAATTTAGTTAAAAGACCTGAAGTGGCAAATCCTTGTGTAAAAATAGTACCTGGTGCGGTTATTATGCTTAGTTGATTTTTTTGGTTCCATATTTTAGGAACTATATGAATGATAGAGAAACTCAATGAAAGGAATATTTATGATTCATTAAAATCACTTAATGGGAAATGTCCCGAAGAAACCCAACGAGTAATTAAGAATCTTGTTGTACAAAAAAAAATAGTAATCATGCCTTTGTTTGACGAATCATATAGTTCTATGATTCCATAAACTAATAGGATCATAGAATCGTAATTATAATTGAAACACCCGAAAAAGAGATATGAGTTACTATATGTTCGAAAGTTGAAAATATCATAAAAAAAAATCCTAAAACTAAAAAAGGACTTTCAATTACGGAATTAAATAAGAATTTGAATTTCTTATAATTATAAAACCTTTTCCAATCTTTTATAAGATGCCGTTACTCGAACTTGAACTAAGATGCTTTAGCATTGCTTCCTAAGAGCAGCGTGTCTACCAATTTCACTGTAACAGCTTGCTTGAAATCATAATAGCCCATTTGTATTCAAACGTCAAGATTTAATGAATCAATTCTATTGTCAGATTTTAGGAAAGATTTCAATCGATGAAAAAATATTCGTTTAAATTGTTATTTGAACGTTTAATAAATCTTATCTTAGTAACTAGTATCTTGAGAAGTTGTCAGTTTTAACAATGCACTTTCGCATAGTTTAAGTTACTCCAAAATGTAAGAGTTTGAACTATTTAGTTTTGTTAAAATTGTCATATATTTTTTTTATATTCTACATTTTATCTACATCTAAACTTGTTTTTCTTATATAAATTTTGAATAAGAAAATTAGGATCTTTTTTAGAATCCGGTAGACTATAATTATTTGACATATCGCACCTTCTCATCAGTTAAAAAATAAAAAAGATTAGTGAATGTAAATTATTCATCTTATAACTTACAAACTTAAATTATCTAATTTATCAAATTTGTTGATTTGGATTAGTCCAAGACTTGATTACTTAATTAGTTGTGTGAAAAAAGCTTTTTCAATTTTCGGTAGGAAGAGATTTTGCTAACTAAAAAGCTTTTACAGCCGCCCAATAGCCCTTTTTTTTCCAAATATTTTTATGAATACGTTTTTTTGACATAGAACTACGTTTCTTTAGAACTGCCATTAAAAAATAAAGAAGATTTCTATAGTTGGATGTAAAAGACATGTATTGTTTAAGGTGGATAACTATTTCTATTACTATTTATTATCTATTTTTGGCATAGATGATATCTTTTTTATAACATTGACAAATTGCGATAGAGTATAGTGGGGAACAAAAATAGCTAATCATGTTCGGTTTGGTGCGGTTTGGGTTCGGGTTGACTAACGGTTTGGACTAAATTAAAAGCCAATATTCAAAAATTGTTTTCTTGTTCCTCACTCCAAGTCATGATTTCTCAAACACAACAGAATTTTGTAGAAAACATTCTCTACAGAATTTAATATAATGCATGCAATCTGCATGATAGAAATCCTGAGGACTGCTAAATAAGATCCATTGATCCAACATCAATGTTCTTAAACAGGGATGAAACTATTAAGCTTGAAAAAGATAAATATTTCAAGAAATCTACAAGGCTACAACCATTTTGAAAATTGAAAAACAAGCTTGATAGAGATCCTCTAGATTGAATTGTTGTATAGTTTGGCCTCTTAAATTAAATCAAAAGCCCATGAACTAATTATACTGAACATCCCTGCTTGGTATATCAAAAGAGATTCTATCATGGATTGCCTCTTTGAGAGATATCTCCTAAATTTGAAAATTTTCTTTGTGCTTTTGAATTCAAAATTGAAAATGGTTTCCATTAGTGATGGAAGATGTGTTGTCAAGCTTATTAGGAAATATATCATTAACTTTTATCTCACTAACCTTATATGCAAAATTACTTCTCAATCAACTTTTAATTATCCTTTCCTTTCTTGACTAACATGATCTTACCAATTCTATTACTCCTTTTATTAATGTGAGATTTTTGTAATTAAGGTATGTTATCATTTTGTTTATTACCATAAAAAATTACTCTATGGTTGTTTTCATGAAAGTTGGTATCTCTTATATATCATTATCAATTTATCAAAGATCACCCATTTGACTTATTACCATTAAGGTTGTTTGCAATTAAAAGTTTATTGCCGTTGAAGGTTCTTTCCAGTTGTGATTATTATATCAAAGATTCCTGCTGTTGAAGATTAAACGATCAATTTCTGCTGCCATGTAAAGTTATGACTGTTGTAGGCACTACCCTATAAATAGAGGGGTTTGTTGCTAAGGAAAATCATTAAATGCCCTTTACTCTTATTGACTTCAAAATGCTTCTATCTTTTCCATTTCTTTCCTCCTGCTTGATCAAGATAGTGTCACTACTGTTCTTGGAGTTCCTCTGATCTTGTGCTTGAATCTGAGGGGCAGAAATATTCCTTAAGGACAATGACTTTCACACCTCAGCAAATAAGATATATTGTTCCATTGAGTCTTTAATTACTTGTTTTGAGTTTGTCTTTGATCTGCTACTGTTTTGAGATTTGTATTGTCTTCTCTAAAGCCTTTTCAATTCTAGTTAATATTCTAAAAACAATCATCTTAAAGAATATGACTTCTAGTACTATTGATTTTGCAATGTTCACTGCCACTAAGGCCATACCCAATTTGATTAAAATTGAACATTTTAATGGAGAAAATTTCAAAAGATGGCAAACCAAACTATTGCTTGTTTTGGACATAGCCAAGGTTGGTCATGTGTTGACTAAACCAAAACCCAATGAACCAGTAGAATCAGATAATAAAAATGCTAAAAAGAAAAAATTGAAAAAAATATCTTCTTGGTGTAATTTATAATAAGGCGTTAACCTCTCTAGATGTTCATTTCTGAAAAGAAGCCATTAATAGTGAAATATAATCTATAATTCCCAATCATACTTGGGAATTAGTTGATTACCTCCTAGAACAAAGCCAATAGGAGGAAAATGGATATTTAGTAGAAAATTAAAACTTGATGGCTCAACAAAAACCTGATGGTTCAATAGATAAATTTAAGTCTAGGTTAGTAGCTAAGGGTTATAAATAAAAGAAAGACTTATTATTTTGAGACATACTCCTTTGTAGCTAGGATAACGTCTAAAATGACCTTAATTGCATTTGTTGTTGTTTTTAACTTGACCATACATCAAATGGGTGCAAAAACAACTTTCTTAATGGAGTCCTAGAGGAGGAAATTTACATGGAACAACCCAAAGGATTTGTATTACTAGATAACCAAACAAAGTTTGAAAATTAGTTAAATCTCTTTGTGGTCTCTAACAAGCACCAAAACATTGGCATGAAAAATTTGATATAGTGATGATCTCTGGATGATACTCAGTGAACGATGCAAATAGATGCATTTACATTAAGTTTGAAAACAATGAGTCTGGTGTAATAGTTTTTCTATATGATGACTCATTGATTTTTGGGACTAGTTTTAATGTGATTTTAGATACTAAAAGGATGTTGTCCTCTAAATTTGATATGAAGGATTTGGGAGTCACTGACGTAATACTAGGCATAAAATTAAAAAGAATTCAAAATGGTTATGTGATTTCTCAAGAATGCTTTGTGGAAAAATTTAAAAGAAAATTGAGTCAAGACCTTCAAACACACCATATGACTCAAGTTTACTTTAGTGGAACATAGTGGTCCTAGTGTAGCGCAATCAGAATATGTGCAAGTAATTGGGAGTTTGATGTATTTGATGAACTACACTAGACTTGATATAGTTTACGCTATAAATAGACTTAGTAGATATACAAAACCCAAACAAGGATCACTAGACTGCTTTGACCAGAGTTCTTAGATATCTAAGAGGAATTATGAATTTAGGCTTGCATTATTCCTGTAGTCCTAGAGGGGTATATAGATGCCAATTTGTTAGAACCCATATAGCACCCAACATAGAGGTGGATAACGTCTTAAGGAAAGTGACATTACTAACATGCTTGGAAAAGCCAACCTTTTTACCTGTGTTATTTGTACTCATTTTCCGAACATTTTTATTTTATTTTTTAGAGTGACAATATCTAAAGAATGGAAACCCTATATGATTATTCTAGTGGTTGATCACTACTAGAATAATCCATATACAAAATAGAGCTGTTTAAGTTGTTACAGAACTTTATGGGAATACTACCAAACTTGACACCAACCATTTGCCTTAAGACAAAAAGGACAAAATTGGAACTAACTCATAGGGCCAAATTAATTTCCTAGGCACCAGATTGACATAGTCCATACTTCCTTAATTAACATTCCTTGCTCAAAACCTATTTTCCAACCTTTTGAGAGTCCTTCTAGAATAGCCTCCAGCCTTGAGTTATGGCTTATTGTGCCCCCTGGTGGAAGAGGCACCACCTCTCATAAGATTCCACAATCAACCACTTTCAACTTCCCTTTCTTTTTGCTTGGTTCTCGCAATTATAAGAGTTCCTTGCTTAATAATATTTCATTTAAAAACCTTGGTAAAATTCCCTCAATTTGTTGGTCCATGTTATAAATTTCAGCATAGTTTTGCATACATTTACGGGAGGGTATTTGGAACTCTTTTAACTAGAATAGAATAGAATGGAGAGTCAAATCTACAATGAATTTTTTTCCTTCTTCCCTTGGAATAGAAAGACACTAAGATAATAGAGGATATCTACCAAACTAAAGTTTGTTCTAGTTCAATTGACAACAAAGATCAATGAGCAAATCACTCGATGAATTTGCTTTTAGATGTTCCAACCAAAGACCAATCGGTCCAACCATAAGAATATGTTTAGCATAATTGCAAGAGAAGAAAATATACCAAATTGTTTCTTGAGATTCTAGAAAAGGACACACACCATTTCTAGTTTATATCATTGACTAGAATTTCATTATGAATTGTTCTCCATAAAAACACTTTGAATATGGGGTGCATTCTCCAGTTCTTAAAATATTTCAAAATCCTAACATTGTTCACATCCAAATCTTCTAGTTTAGATGCCAAATGTACTACAATAAGCTTAGAAGAAAACACACTATTCTTAACAAGAGGAAAACACCAAGAGTCCTCATCACCAACTTTGATGTTGAGAATTTCTGAAATGAACTTGGGGGAGGGGGGGTGGACAGAACAAATTGTAAATGAGAGATATTACATCCACTAGTTATTTTTCCCTCCTCAACCTTATTAAAGGTAGAAGGTTGCATTAGAATGGGGGAGCAAAAAGGAAGGTATGATAGGGATTTACAGGTGTGCCAAAAATAAAAGAAGAATTGCATTCCCCCAAGTTTTTTAAAACAAGTTATTTTAAAGAAAGGAGGACCTTGCCTATGCCAGCCCAAACTCTAGAATTTTTTTTTAAGTCAAATCTTTGGGTCAAAAGGAGAAGAATTGGAAAAATACTTGCTCCTAATTTATTGAGCCCATATAGAAAAGTTATCATTAGTAAGTCTCCAAGCCAATTTATGGAGAAGAGCTAAGTTGTGGGTTTTGGCCTTTCTAGCCTTGCCCTTCTCAGCCATAAAAGTTTGAAAAGCATTCCCCCACCCCAACCCCCCTCCCCCAAAAAAAAATAAAAAAAAAAATTAAAGCTAGCTCTTTTAGTAAAGAACTCTTGTTCCAAAACAAAAAGCAATTGAATCAAAACATTCCATTGGAAGGCAGGGATGGAAGATAAGATTGATTTAATAAGCATCAATTTCCTAGCATAGGACAAACTATGGGCTTTCTAGAATGAAAGTCTGTTACTAACTTTCTCAACTACAAACTGTAAATCTTTGGTCCTAGCGCTAGAACAAAAAATATATGTTCCCAAGTACTTAATCGAGAGACTCATTTAAGAGATTCCTATGGATCTTCTATGCAAAGCTTGGGAACTAGCAGGCACATTTGCACTAAAGAAGGCTCCATTTTTCTCTAAGTTAATACTTTGCCCCGAGAGATCAGCAAAGAGGTCAAGAGCAGCTTTAAAAGAAATAATGTCTTCTTCCACTGCTCTACAAAAAAATAAAGTATTGTCAATAAAAAAATAAATGAGATATTTCTTGGGCTGTCCTAGCAATTTTAATTCCTATAAAGCTTCCAAGCTCCCTATAGGCCCCAAGAATCCTAGAGAGGACTTCCATGACGCACAAAAAACGTTAGGGCTCAGAGGGCATCCCTGTCTTAAGCCTCTTAAGGGAGAAAATAAATCAAATGGATTACCTTGCAATTTAATGGAAAAGGAAGAAGTAGAAATAAGGGATAAAACTAGGGTGATCCAGTTTTTCCCAAACCCCAAAAACCTTAGAACTCCTAACACCAAGCCCCACTCAAACTTGTCATAGGCTTTAGAGAGTCAAGTTAAATAGTAACATACCCCACCTTTTCCATTTTTTTATTCCTAAGTAAATGAAAGATTTCATGGCCTACCACTAAATTGTCATTTATTTGTTTGCCTGACACAACGCCCCTTTGAAATGGAGAGATGAACTTTTTCAAGAGAGGTTTGCAATCAACTTGGTAATTAATTTGTATTTTACATTGCAAAGAGTGATGCACCTAATTGACCCACCTTAGAAACATTAGACTCTTTAGGGATAAGACTAAGGAGGGTATGGTTAAGACCAAAAAGCAAACATGTAGAATCAAAGAAGCAGACACGAAGTTTTCCACATCATGCACCGTATTATTCCAAAATGTATGATAGAAACTAGCTTAAAAGCCATCCACCCCATGGGCTTTATCAGGATTCAAAGAGAAAACAACTTGTTTGATTTAATTAGTTGACGAGGTGGAAGAGAGCCTGATATTTTCCTGGTCTAAAATACACGGACTAAAAAACATTCACAAACTGGGGATTTATAGAATTGGAAGAAGAAAACAAAAATTTGAAAAATCTAGCAAACTCTAAAACAATATCCCTTAGGTTGGTTAGTTTACTCCAATCCTCATTGATAAGAAAGTCAATTTTACTTTTGTGCGTGTGAACCTTAGAAACAGAATGATAATATCTGGTGTTCCTATCATCAGTATTGATGTCTACATTTGGATTTCTAAAGCTAGAAAATTTCTTCTACTCCTAGAATCCATAGTCCCTGAGAGGCCAAAGGGCTTGAGCTACCTTCAAAGAAATCTTCATCCGATAAACATTGATTACACAAAACCTTTTCAAATTATATATTTGGCCAAAAACAAAAGAACTCCATTTTCTAAGTAAGTCTACGAAGCTATCAGTTTTGATGGAAAAGAGGAATTATCTAATTGGCTGCAACTTTTGGCACAAAAAGAAGCAAAGTCCGAGTGAGAGGCCGACACATCCTGGTAGTGAAATATCTTGTAGATTCTTCCAAAAGGGCTAAGGATGGACAAAAGAATGGGGTTATGGTTTGATCTAAGGGATGGTAATTCTCTAGCTTTGCAATGAAGGGGAATATGCACCGAGAAGAGGAGCGGCAAATCCTCAATCCAATTTCTCTCTAATGTTAAATGTACCATTTTTTCTTTTTTTTTTTTTTTATTCTTTTATATTTTTATAGAGTAAGTATAATAGAATTCAGGGAGAATTATTTCATGCAAGGCCTACTCATAACATAAATTAGAAAGAGCCAAGGTAGATTTGGTAAGACAAAAAGGATTTCCTCCCTTTTTCTCCAAGAGGCTCAAAACATCATCACAATCCCCATAAGACCAAGAAGGGTTCAATCAAGCTCAAAAGAAATGCTTTAAAGTTGTTCTAGAACAATACTCTAGCTGAAGCGTTTAGCAGGGGTGGGGGCATAAACACCAACAACCCAAAAAATCCATTTCAAATGAATCCCAATATAATTTTTTGAGGCCACCAAGTCAATCACCACTAGTTCATTTTTGCGTGAAACTCAAAGCCCACCTTTCTAACCAGTCGAGCCCTGGCAAAGGATTTGAGTTGGTTTTGGGGGGGGGGGGGGGGGAGGACAGATGAACAAGGTAAATGTCTCTACACTTGATTTCACAAAGGAATAACTAGTCTATATGGAATTTTTTTAATATGGTTATAGATGTGGTTAATGATAACACAAGAACCAATTCCACGAACATTCCAACACAAAATTTCATCGTAATGAAGAGAAACAGACACAAGCAAAGCTAGAACACACCATACAATACTAGAATCTCACTTTCAAAGGAAAAGAGCAAAGAGATAACAAAACAACAATAAAGGCAAATGATTTGAAAAATAAAAATGGAGACAAAAACGGTTCTCTCTACCTAACCTGGTTGGGAAAGTTTGATCCTAGCGTGCATTGAATTGGGGTTCCATAATTGAGAGAGGGATGGCATTATTAGCGAAGCTCACCACCAACTCTATCACTAGACATAAATCCACTGAGAGAGGAAAGATAGTAGACTAGAAGGTTCCAATGATCGAGATAGGAGCTGAGCCAAAGATGAACTAAACGGAAGGAGATCATCAACAAAGAGGGAGACATATCCTCCACTTCAAACTTTCTCTTTTTCAACGACGGTAAGCACAAAGAGGGAAACACCTTGACAACAGATGGCAACACCAGCTCCCCTTCAACCTCATTCTCCGCCTTGGAGGAAGAAGAATGAACCGCCATAATGAAACTAATGTTAGGGTATTTAGGAGAATCGGCAGGAACTAGATGTAAAAGTGCATCCTCCATAGAGAAAAACAATTCATTAGATGAAAATGCTTTTGACAACCAAACAGATAAAGAAGACCCAATCCAATATAAGATCCTTCTTCAAAAATATGGGGGAAGAAAGCATAAGCCAAATTTGAAACCCCGTCGTCCACATAGGCCTCCTGAATTGACCCCAATGAGCCAAAATCAAACCGTGCCTAATCAAGTGGTCCAAATCATCCAACACCCTTGAGTGACCCCTTAACTTCAAAAAGATACAAAGGCAAGTGATCCGACTCCACTAAAATACCCAAGGTATCATTTTCATTGTCAAAGCACTGTGCAAACTGACTAGTGAACTAACCTCAATGTTTTCTAACCTCACAGGAGAGATGGCCATTGGGTCTTCACTAACCTCCTCTGAGTCCTTAGAGAAGCAAATTTGAAAGGAAAAATCTCTAGAACTTGAGCCGTAAAATAAAAAGGAGTGTTGTTTGATGAGCACATTTATGTAACTTACAAACATCATTATACACTTGCTTTTTTGTTTTATGAATTTCTAACTTTAAGTTTTGTACTCTTTCCGTCTCTGTCCCCTTTCTTCTTGCCTTCTTTTTTTTTTTTTTTTTTTTTTTGTTTGTTTTGGGTTCTTTCTTTTTTTTGTATTTTTTTTTTTTTTTTTTTTTATTGTTTTTTCTTTCTTCCCCTTTCTTTTTATTTCTTTCTTTTTCCTTTCCCCCTTTTTTTGTTATTTTTTTCTTGTTTTTTTTTTTCTTTTTTTCTTCTTTCCTTTTCTTTCTTTCTTCTTTTTTTCTTTCTTCCACCTTGTCTCGTGCCTCCTTTTTTTTTATTTTATTTTATTTCATTTTATTTCTCCACTTATTCTCTCTCTCTCTCTTTCTTTCTCTCTTTCTTTCTAACGAAATTTTTTGCTCATTCTTTATTTGTTTTTTCTTTTTCTATTTTACTCTTATTATTATTATTATCATTATTTTTCCTTGTTTGTAAATTATTCTCATTCTTCTATAAATATTACCTCCCTCTTAGGTCTAACACACTTGATTTTCTCTTTAGTTTACTTTAATTTTACACTTTACTTTCTCTTAGTTTTACTTTAGTCTTGCAATTTCATTCTCTTTAGTTTGCTCTAGTTTTCTCTAGTTCTTTGATTAATTTGTGGGCTCTAGTTCTAGTTTTTAGATTGAATGTTTAGGAAGATTGAAGTTGTGTAATTTTTCTTTTATGCAAGTGTAATTCCTTTAGTTTTATCAATGCAATTTCAAGTTCAAGTTCAAGTTCAAGTTCAAGTTTCAAGAGGATTCGCTTTCTCTCGGGTCTAGCAATTGCGGTCTAGTTTATTCTAGATCTGGTTGTTAGGGTTGGTTGAGATTCGTTGTTTATTCAAGTTTTGTTTAGAAGATGCAAGTAAGATTCTTCAATAGTCTTCTCTCCCCCTCCATTCCCGCTCATCTACCCCTCAATATTCTTAATTTAGGATTTACTTCGATTATTTATTGTTCTCCCTTCCCCGGATCCTTGATCGAGATGCCTACCGTGCCTCTCTTTGGTTAGGCTTCCTTTTCCTTTTATTGCTTTGTTATTTACTTTCTATTTACTTTCCTCATTCATTCATTATCTCGGACCACATAACCGGGCGCAGGCCTCTCGTTTCGGGTGGTGTTGCATTGCATTTTTTTTCTCTTTTTATTTATGCATTAGTTATGTTTGCTTTATTTTTTTCGTTTCAATTCGATTGCATTAGATGTATGGATTAGGATCGTTGGTTTAGTTTAAGTAATTAGTTAACAAAAATTGAATCATTCCACTCGCATGCATGAGTTAAGAAGTTGATTCTAGGTGCATATCTCCCGAGTCGCCCGCTCGGGTTATTTTATTTTGCAAATATTGTTGATATAAAGAGGTTTAGTTAGAACATCATTAATCAAGAAAACATGCCCCTCAGAGCATTGATTTCTTTCGCTTTTTTTCAACAGGAGGCATCTGTTGGTTTCATGATATATTCTTTGGTAGCTCTTACAAAGAAGCCAAAGTTCATATTGGAATTGCATTTGAAATTTCGACCCTTCATTGTTTTGAATAGGAGTAGAAGGGACCACCGCTTGATTTCGCTTAAACAAAACTTTGGTATGTGTTGAATCCCTAAAAAAACTACCATTAAAGGGATTGAACTAAACCTTCATCACTCGACCAATGCATGAAGCAACTTGTTGAATGAGGTCAACAAATAAACAACTTTGCGGAATTCCTCTCATTTGGGCCCCATATCGGGAGCTTCTCAAAATCAACGAACTGCATGGAATTATTTGGTAGAGAGGGAATTAATGAAGAAGACAGGCTCCACACCACCACGGACCTAAATAGATGGTAACATTCCTGTCTTCCACCGATGCAAACTGGGAGAAAAAGGAGCTATGGTCAAAACAAATGATACTTTTAGCTCCCAAACTGCCCAGTAGATAGATAACATCAAACATGTGCAATCTTGGCTTTGTAAAGCCAATGTTGAAACCATGGATGAAGCAAGGGGGACAACATTGAGTTCAACAAAATAAATGGGAGCCGAAGCAAGGTGATTTGGAAGGGTAGGAGGTCTCCAGATAGCACACGGAGTACATCTTTGGATAAAGAGAGTATTGTTCTTCCCTTTTGAATGAGAGCCAGATTTGGGTTTGCCTATGCTGTCATTCACATGGGGTTTGCTAATACAAACTAACAAGGTTGCCATTCTCAATAATCACAACAAAGAGAAAACCAAGCCTCAAAAACCTTCCACCAGTTGCATCCCACACCAAGGATGAGAGAGGCAGAGATACAAAGACAAACTAGAACCTAAAAAAGCTCCAAAGAAGCAAATTGGAATAAAGGAACCGAAAGAACACATAGAGAACAATACCTCACAAGAGTAGACAGATTGATCATAGAGAACCAAGGGAGAAATTCGACGAGCATAAAAAAAATCAAAGCCTGCAATAAGAAAGCGAGGAAGAGCCATGTTGGAGCATCTACTCACGCTTACTTGAATCATTATGGAACCCGGATTGATGAGTCATTGGATCATCTAGGTAAGCTCTTCAATTCCCCTTGTCCCATGGAAAAATTGTTTGATGCTTCTCCACATAATCAATCTTAGATGTTCAAACTTTTCCATTAGAGAGTAGGCATTCCAAGAGGCAAGAGGTCATGGGTTTTGATTTTTCCTGCTTTTGTTTGTTAGTGTATTAAACCTCCATAAATTATTTTCTCTTTCTAAGATATCACCCAGTTTTGTGTGGCATTTCAATGTAGGCTATTTCCCTAACATTTAATCCCATATATTTGGCGTGTTCAATGGGTACTATAATGGGAAGTCGTGTATCCAAGTAATTGTTTCTACTATCTATTCAACATTGTAATGCTCCCCAAAAGACAAAAAATTGAAAGGAAATTATTATAAATACACTATTCATGTCCCACTCCTCTCTTCCGCTAACAAGATGTTTCAAAGCCATTAAAAAATTGTCTCAATAGGCATAATTTTTTTTTCCGGCTTTACCTAGAAGATTACATGGCAATGAATTAAGAGTTTACATGCAACCCTAGACTATGCATCCACAGTGGCAACCCCCCCCCCCCCCCCAACCAGAAAACCAGAAGGAAAAAAAATATTGTAAACCTTACAAAAAGCACCCCCCCCCCCAATGCATCTTTAAGAACCATTTCCAATTAATGACTCAAAATTTTTAATATGCCAAAAATGCCGCTGATTAGCCATTCTATTTGCATTGTTAAACCCTGATACCCCAACCCAACCCAACCCACATAGCCTCACTCAACTCGCTTTACCTCTGCATCCAATCATTGTTGCCCACTATGCTCACTTCTACCATTACTATATACAACCAAAACAACCAGTGGCCATAACCAGCCCCCACAAAAAACCGCAACCCCGCCATCCACGTGTGGTAGGCCGCTTACTTGGTTGCCCGGCCGGTGTCCGGCTCATTTTACTTGTGTTGGGGCCAGTTCTTTGGCCTCGGTTCTCGTTTGGCGGGCCTCGATGCTGGCTTGGTTCTGCGTATATATATATATATATAGGTTGGTTAGCCTCCATGGGTGCCGGAATCTGTTCCTTCTTTTGTTTTCTTCGTTGTGTGTGTTGTTGCTCTATCCAAACACTTGGCAGGGTATCTTCTTCCTCCTCTTTGCCTCCGCTCCCTCCCGGCCTTGCCCCTGCCCCTTCCCCACCTTGGGCCATTCGTGGCCTAGCATTGCACCTCCTGACACACACACACACTCACACACTGCCCTGCACCCACGCGACCACCACCCTACCCCTTATAAATGCACGAATAAACCCGTACGCACATACCACCATGACGACCCCCTGCCCCTGTACCCAACTGCCCACACATGCATACTTAACTCCCCCCCCCCCCCCCCAAACACCAAAACACACGCACGCACACACACACGGGCACACCATCTTCATAACTGCCCCCACCAGCCACTACTACACACTCACTCACCTGCAGCCAGCCACTATAGGTGACTGAATTGGAGCAGCCCCTCACAAACTGAGAATCATATTATAAACTCCTTTCCCCAACACAACAATATTCTGGCTGAGAAGGGCGCCTAGATCCACCGACTGTGGATGGCTTAGAACATTACCACAAGGTGAACAGAATAAGGGTGGTTTGGCTATGACAATGACCAACGCCACCTACAACTCATCTGGATCCAGCAGCTCTGCAAATGCTATGGCTATCCATGTCAAAGGAGAATAGACTACAACTTGCATCGTAACTACGATTAGTGGGGGAAGTGTCCACCAATGAGAGGCAACTAGTAAAGCTATCGGTGTAGGCCAAGGTGGGGTGGGGGTTGGATGCAAGCCAGGGTGCTGTGTGTGCGTGAGTGAGGCCTTGGGTCAAGGGGCAAGGTGGGGGTAAGTGTGCACACAATGCCCCCAGGAGGTGGTAGCGTGTGTTCGTGGGTGCCTGTCTGCGTGTGTGCTAGGTAGGTTGGGTGAATGAGTGATTGGAGCAGGATGCTTTCACACACATTTTGTCGAGCACCTTGGGGATGGGATGGTAGGCGTAGTGCAAGGACGCTGTAATAGGTGGCCACAAATGGCCCACGGTGTTGAGTGCCCAGTGGGTATGCGTTTTAGTTTGTAAGAGTTGAAGATGACCTTCAATAGGGGATAGGGTGGAAGGAAATGATCTTTAAACGATGGTGGGGGTGGGTGGTTGGATGCCAGCGATCGAGGTTGAAGGGGTAAGGGTAGAACAGTAATTTTACCATTTCATCCTTTTATAGCTTTATAGTTTTATTTGAGGGTGACATGGTAATCTTCCCTCAGTCGTTTACAGGCTTACAGTAGAGAGACTGTTAAGTTTGGGGGCCTTTTTGTAAGATTTGCAAAAATGGAGGGGGTGTTCGAATTTAAAATAAGGAGGCACCACAGAACATCCAAATTTTCATTTGGTGCACTTCGATTAGATTTTTATAAATTTTACATTAGATAACTAAGGTATACATTTGTGTAATAAGAAAATACATACAATCATACAGCTAAGAGCATGGGAGACGCTCAGATTAGCCCACTGGCAACCTTGGTTACAATTTGCCCTCTCCTGACTGAAAATAGATGAGCATTTTGTACTACAAAGATTGCTTTGAATCACCATGGAGAGAGTAGATATACAACTGGTAATATTAGAACTTTGGAGAGCTGACCTTGATGGGAGCCCAGATATCAGCACCATTAGTCCGTGCTATCCCATGCGTGCACGAGATTGGCATCAGGCATAGGCCTCTGCTTCTAAGGCTGTATCGTTCTGATTCCTGAAACTAAATCATCTTAGATATAATTCATGACCAAGAGAACTATGAATACGAAGACAATCACCCCTGGTTTAAACATTCAATGAAAATGCCCTTTAGTGGGGTTTCCCTTGGCTTCCACTGTTAGCTTACCTGACTTTTCCCAGTTGGTGGTGAACTGTTGAGGTATGGCGAGCTCAACACCTGTTTCCAGCAATACAGATAAAAGAGGTCCATAAGTCACAGGAAGCAAAAAAGTTATTGGTACTGTATTGGAATTAACCAGAGAAACCAGAAGCCACCGTAGAGGTTGCATTGGATCAGATCAGCCGGAGTAGCTAAGTTACTATAGAAATTCTGGCTATAAGCAGAGTATGAGATGATCCATCTCAATAACAGATTGGTAGATACAGTTTCACATTTGCTTTTATAGTATGAGTTAGAACAATTTTATTACAAAATACAGGAGTAAAGACACAATTACAAATTATATCTCGTGCCATAATTTTCCTGATATAGAGAAGTAGGGACCTGGTACAAGTCACGTACAGCAGTTCAAAACAGTTGGACTATATTCCAAACTTGAATCAGATTATAGAACACCAGTCACTTGCCTAGATTATTTTGGATGATTAATAAGGCATCATCAAGTCCAGTGTAATAAAGGATGGTTATACTCGTTCTTTTACTCAAGTTACCAATAATGGAGACACATCATGGCTTTAAGGCCTTTCACCAGATAACTTAGCAGGATTCTTTGATTATAAGCACCCTAGACTGGGAAAGAAAACAGATATGGACCAGGAAATTGATAGCTGACAGCAGATTTTAAGTTGGCTAATAACTCCAGTATACAAGAATTTCCAAGAAAAAAACAGTGAAAAATTAACAAACCTTGACTTGCTCATGGAGAAATTTTATATACTCCATCACCTCCAGAAGAACAGAAGCCGTATCTGTCTGCATTCAGGTAACTTGCATTAGAGTTACATCGAAGTTATGGATCAACACAAGAGGAACATAAATTCTCCAGTTCAGCTATTCAAGTGATTAACCCAGGACATGATGGTTCTTCCATCTACTTTTTAAGGTCATCAACAAGGTTGTGGTGTCACTGAGCTTTCCTATACAACTGATTAATTAATTTGTTGACATAAACTAGACAACCAAACACAATTAAAAATTTGTTGTTGTACCTTGGGACAACATCTCTCCTTTTAATTGTTCTCAGAAAGTTTAAAGTGTCAACCATACCTTCCCAAATGGTGAGACAAGCTGCTGCAAAGCGGTTATCCGTTCTCCCAACTTCTCTTTCTTTTCCTGCACTCAAAAAAGAAAATTTCAGAATAGAATAAATTAGCAATGTCTGCTTTTTACAGTTTCAAGATTTTTCAGATTTTCTTTTACAGTATCCTGATACCACACAAACAAAAACAGCTTCTCAATAGGATGTGTTGCACAGTTAGTATCAGTATATCAAACGTGCATACTGAACACCGTGGGACACATTGTCTTTTTTTTTTTTTTTTGGTAAGCCTTGGGACATATTGTCAAGCTAAGACAAATGTTTCTTCATATCTCAGTCGAGTAAAAGATGCATTCATCATTCAGTTTGATCAATCTAGGCCATCAGATTGGTCCTTCAAACAAACCAGCCAAATACACGAATCTCCAAAAAGAAACTGAAGGGGAGGTATTGATCAATCTTTAGGAAGGATACATTCAACTTAGTCCCCCCTGAGAGGGATGGTGTAATGGATCTTAAATCAACTTTGGCCAAGAAATGCAAAATTGACCTTGCTTGAGATTGAAAAATCAGTTTTGTGCCTCTTCACTGCACCACAAATGAGGTTTCCTTGTTCAACAGATCCGTGCCTCTTTTTGTGTTCAGTCATGCTTACCTCTACCTCTCCTTCACCCTAGGTAAAGAAGTAGCCAAAATTAAATCCAGAAACATGATTTAGTAAAACAATGCAAGTTTCATGCACCCAGATAAACATGACCAGACACAACAAAACAAATTAATAAACAATAACTCGTTAGAGAAATAAAATAAGAAGATAAAACACAAGCAGGCTGTCAAGACATCATCATCTGATGGGGGATAACATCTAATACTAGTGATTAGGATCAGATGACTGCAATTACCCAATATATTATCACATTCCTTTGGAGCCTTCGGAGTTTGGTTAGACAATTAAGAAAAATAAAGTCAAACAACTTGAAAAAGGATATTACATTCCTTCGCAATTGTAACACATTTCACCATTATTTAAGACCTTCTGTAACCTACCCTAGTTCTTTACATAATATACGTTGCCTCATGTGAACTGGTTGACTACATATACCTGTCTAATTGTGAAAGGTAAGCTGCACAGAACCCAACAAATAGTAGAAGGTTTATTCTCTAAAACAAAAACTATTTATAACTTCCAATGAAAAGACTCGCACACCAACCGATACCCATAATCAGCTGGTACCCACTGTGTTTACCCCTCTTTTTCTCCCTTCAAAAATGCCCATTTCCCCCTCCATAATGATCTTCCATCATCTACCCCTATTGATGCTTGTTCTCTGGAAATCTAGAATCACTTGACAACGGACATCAGATATGAATACGAAACACAGAGACACTTGTCCATAGGCAGCTCAAACAACAAGACAAGAACCAACTGAAAGGGTTATTAATTATGCATATGATTTGATTTGCCTGGGTGGGGGTGGTTCAGAACTAATTTTTTATAATAAAGGGGGTTTAGGGGCTTGATTACAGTGCTTACTCTGATATGAACAAAGACCGTTAAACGCAGCAACACCACATGTAAAACATGAAAATTCACTGGTTTAGGTGGTCAGTGACTCTCAGAGATTAAAAGCAAGAAAGATTTACAAGCTTGAGATCCAACCATCCCCTATTAATAATAATATTATTTAACGAAGTGGGTCCAGATTTGAAGCGTGTAAGTACACGGTACATGCAGCTTAGGTGTCTGGCGGTGAGCGAACGTACAGACAGTCTAAATGGTTCTCTTCCAGTTAATGTTACCTTAGCTTAATTAGTTCGCAATAAAACTGATTGAAAGCTACAGAAAGAGTGTTACCCCCAAAGAAAAGAAAAAAAAAAAAAAACCAACCATAGAAAGAGAATAATCAAGACTATTTGCCAAAAATAATCCAATTCAAAGCATTTCATCTCATGGCTTCTACTGCAAATTATTCTAAAAGCTTCCATTCCCGAACAAGTTAAAAGAAAAACAAAGAAGAAAGAATCGCCTCATAAGCCAAGTAGAATTCACCTGAAAACGTCACTCTGCATTGCAGAGAGCTAAGCTGAAGCCCCGAGCTCTGATCAGAATCTTCCGAATTCACCAGCAAAATCCCACAAAAAATTTCAAAAGCTACTGAATTTGACGATTAACTAGCTAGAAAAGCTGCAAAATGTTCGATAATATGCTTTAAAACAACCTCCAAGAGTGGATTTTTAAGGTAATGTCACAAAACCTAGCAGATGACTCTCCAGAAGTGAAAACATCACACAAGCCCAAAAACCAGAAATCTGACTTCGAACTGACTCTAAAAGAATGGCAGCTTTTACACCGAAACCGAAAATTCAGTCGATATCGAAGCTTTGATCCTGAAACTTCTTAAAATTGATCGGGAAATTAAACAAGTACTTGAAAAAGGAAACACAGTTACTATTGATCGACAACAGAACAGAACCGAGTTTCCACAAAGTGGACAACGAAAATCCAGGGAAATTGCAGAAAATTCAGTACGGATTATATATCAGAGACAAAAATGAGTAACAAATGTGACATATAAAGATAAAATATTGGATGAATATGGAATGGAGTTGAAGATCTCAAACGTGAGGAGGAGAGTTGAGTTTTCTGGAAGTGTGAAAGAGAGAGAGAGGCGAGAAGGCGAGAAGGTGCGACGCGCGAGATTGTGTGTGAGAATGACAAAGGGGGAAAGGGTTTTTGAATGTGTCGCTTTTATTAATGAAAAGATGGAAATAAATTGTTTAATTTTTTTTAAATGACAGCTCATCTACAACCAAGCAGGTTGGGTTAATTTAACCAAAGATAAAGTAACCTTTTCAGCAACTATGGTTAAACGAACCAAAAATAAATAATTAAATAAAAAGAGATTAAAAACCGCAGAAGCAGAACATCATTTTCTTGCCTTTCCCTGAATTGTTTCCATCATCAGCTTGGCTTGGCTTGGCTCCAGACTTCTGAGCTGACTTAGGGTTTCCAAGGAAGAAATTACCTATCATCAAAAAAAAATTCCCTAGGTATAAAAAGACAAAAATTTTTTAAGCAGCAGATGCCAAGGAATCAAATTTACAAGTAATTGTAACTAAGGAGTGAAAATAGGCCATGAGGTCGTGCTAGAACAATTGACCTTCCAAGCTAGGAGATCATTGTAGTGTTGATGAACTTAGGGACATGACCAAAGAAAAGTTCACTTTTTTGAAATTGGTTTGATCATTTATATGGTTGGGCCAGTCACTAAGCTAGCAATACTGTTGGATATTTGTTACCTTCTAAGCATGTCAATCAAATTTGAAATTCGAGAGAAAAGACAAGTGAATAAAGTCATCAAAGTGGCCATAGTTGGTGGTGTCAATTGGTTTGTTTCTAGGATATTGGTCTCAATCCTCAATAACTCTAGTTCCAAAATGACAAAACTAGATTTGGACCATTACAGTTACTTGGTCTAGCTCTAAGACTCCGAATAATTGATTAATGATTCCAATTCTTTAATGGTTACAACTAATCCTAGGCGATACACCTCAAAAGCTTTTTAGACAGTGTTGTTCCAAAATCTGACGTCTTCGGTTGGATCGTCTATGATGAGTTTGTTGATTTCTTATTTTGATTATCTGCACAATGTAACCAAGTGAGTGTGGGTTGAATCAAGGGTCGGTTAGCCACCTTCGAAGGTCAAATGAGATTAGGAAAACACAAATCTTTGCTGAGAGGAGTAAAACCTGAGCAAATAGCGTTGCTAGGTTGGTTTTGGGAGTTAATGAACATTACCAGACCCCTTGGTGGTTGGCGGGGGTATTTATAGCGTTGCCTGACTGTCTTGGACCATCAAATGCGTGAGGGCTATTCTTGATATTTCAATGAGGTTGACACGTCAGCGGTGCCCCTCTTCACTTTGGTGACGTCCGTACCTGATGCTGGGAAATCTGACTCTTGATGTGACAGGTCTTCTCGTAAACTTTTGATAAGTCGAAAAGAAGCAAGCCCAAGGCGGATGTCCTCGAGGTCTTCATATCTCCTGATATATACAATGCATTTAATGCACATGTACAAAGCATTAAATGCTGAATTTAATGTAGGAGCCTGCGTACTTCTAGATAAGACTAGGGTTCCATCTCTTCATGGATTTTCTCGAGGAGTCGTCCTTAGTAGCCTATCTCAACTAGCCTTTCCATTAAGGGATAGCTTGATATTGCATCGACTAGAGGTTGTCAAGCGTGTGGTCGAACTAAATCTACTCAAGCCAAAGTACTTGGTGCAACATGTGCACAGCATGAGCCCCTAATGCCGCAGGGTCACCTTTTTTAGGCTGTGACCATGGAGTGGATTCTTCAAGTAGGTGAGGTGGTTGCTAGGATGCATTAAAAGTCATTTTCGATCATCACTTGGTTCGAAACATCGTTGAGGATACTAAGAGTTGTATTTGATGACAAGATTTGGTCAGCTGGCCTAAGTGGTCTGAAACTGAATCAAGGGGCCTGGTGTAGAGTTAGTACAACATTAGCCCATTCTAGCAATAGTGCCATCTATTATGGGATGAATTTCCATAGACAAGATATCAGGTGGCTTACACCGAGCACACAGGGGGTCGCTGTATTGCCTCACTTGGGAAAGTGATCGCATGTACAAGGAGTCTCCTTCCCACCAAGGTCACTAGCAGTCTAGCGAGTGTCATCTCACTACAAGCTAAGGGAAACACCTCAATGATTTCCTTGATTGGGCCATGGTGAGTGAAAATCTTTATCTTTGAGATTTTTGAGCTACGATTTCGCTTAACAGTTCCATGCATGGAAAGGTCACGGGATGCTCAAATGGCAAACCCGTCAATCTTTTATGGTCTTCATCATTTGTAAACGCCCTTCGTGTCCATAAATATTCACCTTTATAGCTTCACCTTCAAACGCAGCCAAACCCTCTTCAGAGACCCATTCTGAGAGGCACAAGGAGCTCTACCACTCCTGCTTCTAGTCAATTCAAATCCTTTTTGGTGTCGGATACTCCGTAAGTGGTCACTCATCAATGTCTCTCATCTTCTTCCCTTCCCACTTTATTCTGCATTCCCATTTTCACCATGGGAGAGAGGAGACAGGCAAAGGATGTTCTATATCTTATGAACTAGGTTTCTAATTGGGACAACCATGATTTCACGCCCTTTGAGGTTCTCTGCCATGACACAGACAATCCTTGGATAAAAAAGTTCCTTCTTTCCTTCTTGTTTACTGGGTCCAAAGACTGCAATATTGTTCAAGGGGACGCACTTGTTGAGACCGTGGAGAATCACAGGAATCTCGAGAGAAATATAGATAACCAATGCATCACTGGAACATCTGGATCAAACAATTGCGTGTCCAACCTAACCACAACCAATGTTTTGACGCTTAGAGACTCGCATGCTATTCCTTCTAACTTAGTCCTTCAATCCCCCATACCTAATAACTAGTCCGCTACCACTTTAGAGGGGGAGTTCGCGTTGTACGAAGATCACTTAGAGAGCAATTTCAGGCTCTCTTTGCATCCTTCTTGACTTCCCTTCTAAGGCACTTCGATATTTGTCCATCAATGGTTGCCCTGAACAGCTAGTGTCTCATGATTTCCTTTATGTCGCAAAAGCTTGGAAATCATGCCCACTCTAAACTTGTTCCTCTGGGTTTTCGAGCTACAAAAGGAAAAACAAGGGGGTACCCTTTTAGGCTTGAATTGTTAGTCAAGGGTTTGCTCCCGAGTACTTCAACAAGGTGGTGTGAGAGGTTCATCATATACTAACCTCAAACTTGTGCCTTTTCGACCTTATGGAACAAGAGTGTTGATGCTGTAAAAGGGAGGAACATGAAATCTTAACTTTCCAAATTGATGAAATCACCTTGAGGAACTTTACACAAGGTTGTGGTGTACTAAAGCACGGATTTGGTCCGGAATCCTTGGCATGCCTGCAGTACTGGGGGATTGTCAAGGGTGAGCCCCCCAGTCTCAATGTCCCAATGAGCTATGCTTTTGACTTTTTTTTTTTCCTTCTAATTCTTCATCTTTCGCTTGGGGCACCTCTGAGGCTCGCTAAGGAGGAATTGTGTGAGCATTGGTTGTGTGGGAGGAACAACATTCTTGGCACACGATTGTAGGTTGGGGAATAAAAAAGGTAAGCGCAAGGCTAAAGAACCCTAGGCGCAGAACAAAGGCAAAAGTAAGAAATATGGAGATACAACCATTATACCTCTAATTGCAGACCTAATCCGGCAAGTCTGGGAGGGATTCATCTTTGACCATGACTACATCGATCCAAGTCTCCCTCCCTTAACCAAGAGATGGAATGCTGGAAGTCAACATTATGGTTGGCCATCCCAGTCGGCTTAGAAGTTGCATCGTTCACACCATGTGTTGCTCCTTTGATTCCATTCATAGCTCCTTCTATTGCTATGGTCAATGTGTCCTCAAAGGTCTCTAAGGGTCTACTCATATGGCTCCATCTCAACACCAGGAGGTGCTTGAGAAAATGTATGCTTTAGATTTTTGTCAACACTGCAACATGTAAGTACTTCAACACAATCTTTGTTCTTCAGTATGACAGTCAAACTTTAATAGTTGTTGCCTTATGCAACATATCTAGGGAGTTCTACCCAGCCTTTAGAGAGTATGTCTGCTGTAATATTGAAGCGAACAAAAGCATGGTCGCAATTCTTGACTTGATCATCGACCTTACAAGGATACTCAAGAAGAAAAGAGATGAGGTGGAGAGGATCACTACCATCGAAGGAGGAGGCTATAAATAAGTGCCAAGAAGAAAAAGGAAAGTTACTTGTTTAGGAAAAATTGGTATATAGTGAACACATTCCCTAAGACGTGAACACAACAAGTCGGGCCATTTGAGTATGATGTCATGTGCTAAGCATTGGTGCTCAAGCCAAAATTGGTTCCAATGAGGCATAATAAGGGCAGTAACACCATAACAAGGAGTGAGGGATGAGCGTACCGGCATCAACTCAAGGTGTACAAGAGCCGATTGGCCACTAGAGAATCACCATGGATCGTCTAGAAGCTCTAGGTCAAATAGAGCTTCGAAGGGTCAATCATATAGTAAGACTTTAAATGGTTGTTAATGTAGGGTTAAATCCTCCCTGACTAGTGCTTTCCTAGCTTGCTTGACGATTCAAAATGCTCGTGGAAGAATCTAGAATTGAGTGGCAACCATGCCTTGGCATAACGCCTTTTCTAGTGCCTTTCCTAATGTTGCTCAAATGTTCGTACTGCTAATTGTGTCAACGGGTTTGGACATTTGATGGGTTGAACGAAGCTTGACTTCTCTATCTTCTCAATTTCCACTTGGATTGCTTCATGTTTTCCAATTGAGAAGTTCCTCCTCCTTTGAATGACTAGTTTAGCATCTTTTTGGATCAAAGATTATACTCCACGATCGGGCGATCAATCCCAAACATGTACTCTGCAAGCCGGGCGAACACGTTAGAGTTCTCCCTGACAAACTAGGCCACCTTTGCTTGAAATTCTCATCTTGTTTAGAATGGGAGTGGATGTTCTAGCAAAACCATGTAGGTAAGTTCCACTTTGGGTTAAGGCCTCTTCTCCAATCTTGAAATGACAGAAAGCTTCCAAAGATGTGATATCTGCTGAGGAGTCAGTGTTCCAGAACCTAACACATCATGGGATTGGCTAATTGAACCCTGATAATCATGGCATCGTCATGGTAGGTTTGCATGTACACCAGCTCCTTTCCCAAAAAAGTAATAGTTTCACACTGAGTGAACCTGGAAGTCTTGGAAGCTTTTACTGTCCCCATGAATCAGGCATTCCTCTTTACTTGTTATGGTACCAACTCTAGTGTCGGCTTCTCGAGGACCATCAATATTGTTGGGAGATCTTTATCATTTGGGACCAAAGGAGACTTTCCTCTATCCTTGTTTATTCCTCCTAGGCAGGACCGACCATGAATGCAGTTCATTCTTGTCTACATGCCGGTTGATATGCTAGCTATGAGGCTCCCTAGTTTCTTGCCACCTAGTCCTTTATCTATATCGAAATCTTATTGAATTGGATGATTAAGTCCCATATAGACTCTCAACGACCTTGTTGTAAGGCCAACAGGTTATCCTTGGTTTTGTTCTTCTTAATCCCACTCTAGAATTGAGCAACAAAGGCATACTCGAGCTCCTTGAAATTGGGCAGATGACGGCATGATGTGGTCGTCAGTCCTGTCAATGAGGCTAGGAAGGCTCAACACTTTATGGTGTCTCAACCACCATTCATATTCATGATCAAATTGAAAGGGCTGAGGTGTACCAAAGGATTGGTTGTCCCATTATACAGGGAGAAAGTTAGTTTCCTGAATCCTAGCAATGGTGGGGCCTCCATGATCTCTAGGATGAAAGGGTCTTGAGTGAGAACACCATGCGTCTCATTGGGAACATTGCTGTCAAGGTGGCACAACCTCTTGTCCATAACCTATATCCATCGATAGAAGTGGTCATCCCAATGATCATCTTGCTTCCTCGCCGATATCGCTGCATTTTTGGGCATGGAGCCATTTGACTCTTCTTTGTAATACCTTTGATCCTTCTTCCCATGGTCTCTTGGAATATGAGGGTTGCTTGCCAAAGCTCTTGGGATCAAGCAACATACTTCGGGAGGGCCAAGCCTCTTGATGACCGAAAGGTGGTCCCACTCACCTCCATGCAGTGGAAGTTACCTTTTGGCCTCCTCTTCACAAGCTCTTGCAAAATTGTTGGGTAGTAAGACATCTCCATCACACCCAAGCCTAGCCTTGCTGATTAGCAAGGGAGGGAATGGAAATTTCTAAAGTGCCACCGTTGAGCCCCTGGGGGGAATAGTGGGTTGAGTCGCTTGATAAGGCTCTATAAGGTGTTACCCATCTCGAGCATTTGACTCTCCATGGTTGGTAGTCACATAAAGTCCAACTCCTACACAGACGACTTTCCTTGAAGGTAAAAACTAGCATCTAAGATGGTCCCTTGTTCTTGCACATGTCTTTCACGCGGCAGAAGATGAGGAAGAGCTCTAGGTGCATCTTCCTTGCGGGTGGTAGTCATTTTCCCTTTAGCTCTACCTTCAAGTCCTTTACATTTTGAACCATAGTTTTTTGAGGTATCTCTAGCCATCATAGTGATTGGAGTATGACCATGGCTTGTATGATGCCCTTTCCCAAAGACAATGCCAAATATTGTTCCAAAATCTGACGTCTTGGGTTAGATCACCTACTGATGAGTTTGTTAATAGCTTACCTAGTTTTTTGCACAACAAAAGCAAGTGACTGCAGTCAGACTCAAGGGTCGGTTGGCACCTCCGAAGGTCAAGTCAAATTAGGAAAACACAAATCCTTGCTAAGAGGAGTAAATACTCAAGCAAACAAAGTTGTTGGGTTGGTTTTGGAAGTTAATGAGCATTATCAGACCCCAAGGTGGTTGGGGGGGTATTTTTAGTGTTGTCTGATAATCCACACCCCTTGGTGGTTGGGGTGGTATTTGTAGTGTTGTCTGATTGTCGTGGACCATCAAATTTGTGTGACAGCTAATCATGGTGTTTCGGTATGGTTGATAAGCCAGCAGTGCCCCTCTTCACTTTGATGACATTCATTCCTGATGCTGGGAAAGCTAACTCTTCATGTGACAAGTCTTCCCCTGAACTTTCAACAAAGCCCCCGGGCAGATATCCTCGAGGTTTTCGTATCTCCTTATACGTACGTTGCATTTCATGTACACGTACGGAGCATTAAATGTTGAATTTAATGCATGAGCACACGTATTGCTAGATATGACAAGGGTTAACGTTCCATCTCTTCATGGATTTTCTCAAGGAGTCGTCCTCAGTAGCCCGGTCCAACTAGCCTTTTCAGCAAGGGGCAACTCGATATTGGTGTTGACCAGAGGTGGTCCAACATGTGGTTGAACCGAATCCACCCAAGTCGAGATACTTAGTGCAAAATGTGCACAACAAACAATATTTTTTTTTCTTCTTCTAAGTATGATGATGAAATGGCATTCTTTTAGGGTTTGTATGGTAATGTTTTTGTTTGGTAACCCTGTTTTTAAAAAAAGATGCAGTTTTTCCAGTTTCTATGCATTTTCATTGTTTCTCACTATTTCTGGGTGTTGAAATCACGTATGGTTATATAGGAAAAAAAACATTAAAATAAAAGATTGAAACAAGGAAGAAACATTGAGTTTTAGGTTTCAAAATAGGAGGTCATGTTTTGATATCAAAACGATGAGAATGTTCCCATTCAAATATGGTGTTTCTCCAACTTTTCAAGAGAAGCATTCCCCCCCCCCCCCCCCGAGAAACACTAATTTGGTATTTCTCAAAATTGTGCCAAACCACCCAATCTGTTTCAAAAATGAAAAAGAAAAAGATAATATAAGAAATAGACCGGATTACATATACATGATTTGGGTTGTTTTTGTTAAAAAAAAAAACACACTCACACTCAAATGAAACAAGAAACATGAACGTCACCATACAACCCCTTGTATTCTGAACTATACAAGCTATAAAAATCATGTTAAGTCTTCAATTTCACTCGAAGACTAAGGAGACCCACAACATTTCCTTTTTTTTTCCCCCTTCCTTGGAGTAAAATCATTGTCTTTCATCATTTCAAGTAGTTATATTTAAGAAGAAACACATACCATTGAATTTGTGTACATACCAACTAGTTCCGCTAATTCTTGGCCTATCAAGTCTTTAATGGGCTAGTATTCTACATCTATTATAAGAAGTGCCCCAAAACTAGTTTGGACCAATATGAAATTACTAGGACTAGATTGGACCAATAAGCTATTGGATGGTCTAGGTCCAATTCAAGTTCTTGTTGATTCGGACTTGGTTCGATTATTAGCTTGGGTCCACAATTGACACTCCTAGGTGATAAGTACCTAAATTACCATTCATGACCAATTCATCATTCACTTGGCCTTGCACATTGTGAGAATAATGATTTTGGAACTATCACCATATGTTACCTACAAAAATTATGCAATGGTGGTGTTGCGACGAACCCTTGCTAATTAGGGTAGACCCTGTTCACAGAAAGAAAATGTCAAAGCAAGCCAACTAGGGTGGTTGAGCATACCATTCAGTGAGGTAGGTGAGGGGAATTTAAAGTACAACCTAAGGGGTAAGGGTTATTGGATCCTCCAGCTAGCCCAATTTCCTCTCTAGCCAACATATCGGATGTTGATAGTGACCAACCAAACATGTCAAACTTTGGTAGGTCGTAGTGGTAGTCTAACGTGATAGGCCCTACTAGGCACGGGTTCTCAATGGCAACAGAACAAGCGCATTGCTAGAGGCTGATACAGTGGTAGGTCAGTGTGTCTCATCTTGTCAACACCAGCGGTAGGTTAGTGGGTTCTCGGACCTACAAGTGGGTTTCAGGCTAGGAGCCTAAGGGATTTCAAAAGATACCTTAGTCTAATTCACACAAGTGGCATTTGCCTCAGTCTCAGTCTTGAGGGTTCCTACATTGGATTTCCAATTTCAGTTCCTTGGCACAAGGCTTAGTATCCTTGTCCTTCCACTTTTCAGTCTTGCTTCATGCCCTCCCATTTTGGTACATTAGGTAGCAAGACTCATTGAAGTTGTGTTTGTTAGCACAATAACTTTTATTCATTTTCAGTTTTCATCTTTTAACATTCCCAAATTCAGTGTTGTTTACCAACTCTCCTCTTTTATATGCAAACCCTCATGGATCACTTAACATAGTTCATAAACAAGTAATTAAACATGGAGAAATGATCCTAATTAACATCATGACATCCTAACATTTTGTTCAATATCAAGGGCCATTTATATCTAACAACCACTCCCATCTCAGAACATGATCAAATTTAGCAATCTCTATTCAACAAGTTCATTAAATGTACAAGAACAACACAAACAACTTATTCCAAACACTAACATAAGCTGCTGCATATTACTTACCCAACCTTGTCTTGTTCAACCATTCTTTAATCCCAAGATCAAGTGTCAATCCTCTATTTCTCTTATTTGCACCATTCCTACAAGACATTTCATTTTATTCCATAAGGTCTACAACTTTAACAAGAGTAAGTGTACATTAAGGTTCCTGGTCTTAGTGTCCAACCCATTTTCATCCAATTTAGGAAACCTCAGTCATTGCATTCATTCATAGTCTATCTAGGGGCTCAAAATTCTAATCTCATACATAGTTCAAGTCATACCTTAAGTCTAAGCTCAAATCAAGCTGATAATCCCTTCAAGTGTGTGCAATTCTAAATCACTTAGTTTTAGCTTGCATGCTTGGGTTCAATCTCTATTTTCCAAGTCTAAATTTGCTCATATTAGTCTACGATTGCCTCATCCAGGTTCACTTCTTGTCGATTATTACATTCCAATTTTCCATTTTTATCACATCCAATCACTATTAACAATTAACTAGACTTCGGTCAATATAACTAAGGTTGGTTCACAAGCTACGGGTCTACATACCAACTCCATTAAACAAAATTCTATTCCATTCATTCATATTACCTAGTTCCATAGCTTTGGCTTATCTAGTCTACTTCTCCTTTGGAACCTAATAATACCACATTCAATATTATTGAAATAGTACAATTTAAATATGAAGAATTACATCCTTCCCTCCTTAAAAAAATTCTCCTCAAAATTTTACTTTCTCATTGGAACAAATGGATATCAGTTCTACATATCTCTCTCTAACTCCCATAAAGCTTTTAACCCAAGTGATTACTCCACAATCACTTAAATTAAGGTACTATGTGTTCCTCAACTTCTTTTCCTTCTAGGCAAGAATTTTTAGAGGCTTCTCTTCATATGTTAAATCTAAATTTACTTGCAAAGGCTTATAATGCAACAAATGTGATGGATCAGGAACATACTTCTTCAATGCAGACACATGAAACACATCATGTACACAGGAAATTTCTAGTGGCAAAGCAAAGTCTATAACCACATTTCTAGCACTTTTCAAGATTTCAAAATGTCCTATATATCGAGAACACAATTTCCCCTTCTTACCAAACCTTATAACACCCTTCATTGGGCCACCTTTCAAAAAACTTTTCTAGCAACATCAAATTCCAAAGGTTTCCTTCTAACATCTGCAAAACTTTTCTATTTTCTTTGTACATTTCTCGTTCTTTCTCTTATCAATTTAACATTTTCATAAGTTTGTTGCACCAAGTCTGGCCTATTGCCTTTCACGAACTTCAACCCAATAAATTGGATACTTACACTTTCTTCCATATAAGGCTTCAGTCTCATTCCTATAGTAGATTGATAGCTATTATTATATGCAAACTCAATCAAATATAAATGATCATGCCAACTATCTTTAAAATGAATTGCATACGCCTTTAACATATCTTCTAGAATCTGAATTGTCCTCTTAGTTTGTCTATCTATTTGGGGATGAAAAGTTACACTAACATTTAATTTATTGCCAGAAGACTTCTACAAACTCTTCCAAAATATGGGAGTGAACCTCAAAACAAGATCAAAGATTATAGAAACAAATACACCATGTAATCTTACAATTTCCTTCACATACAGTCTTGCCAATTTATCCATTAAATAATCAGTTTGAATAGAGAGAAAGTTTGAAGATTTGGCAGTGGATCCTAAGTCACTCAAATGACACCATATCTTTAAGTCTTTGGTAAAACAATTTACAAAGTCTATGGTGATATCTTCTCATGTCCATTCAGGCACATCAAGAGATTGCAACAACCCCTACATTCATTGATGTTCTGCCTTGACCAACTGGCAAGTCATACATGACATAATCCCATATTTCTCTCTTCATATAATTCCACTAGAAGTCTTTAAATCCTGGTACATCTTAGTACTAGCAAGATGTATTGAGTATGGGCCGCTATGTTCTTCATTCACCAATTCTTGTTTCAACTTCTCTTCTCAAAGAACACACAATCTTGATTTATATCTGATTAGTACTTTTGCTAGATCAAAATCAGGATCTTTTTATTTTCCTTCATGCGCCTTTCTTTATTATTTAAAAAAAAATTATTTGGAAAAAAAAAATCATCCTTTTGTTACCCCTCTCCTATCAAGAGTAGAAGATTTCACATTTAACCTAACAAAATTAGTTGTAGCTTCACTTCCAATCACAAACTCTACGACTATCTTTCTTGCATCTTCAATAAGTTGGGGTTGACCAATTATTAATGCTGTAGGATATCCCTGAGGTTTCACACTTAGTGCTTTCAACCACCACACTTGCCTTATGGAGATGGTAATTAATAATTCAATCAAAATCCTTCAATGGCTCCTAGCATCACCTCGGTCTCAGATCAAATTATTTTGGGTGAAGATGTACTTGAGGCTCTTAGGATCGATACATATTTAACATTTCTCTTCATACAAGTAGTGCCTCCAAATCTTCAGTGCAAAAACAACTGCGACCAACTCCAAATCATTAATTGGATAGTTTTGCTCATGGATTTCAATTGTCTTGACACATCAAATATCACCTTTCAAAACATAACCAGATTTAGCAATCTCTATCCAACAGGCTCATTAATTGTAAAGAACATCATAAACAACTCATTCCAGACACTAACATAAGTTGATGCATATTACTTATCCAACCTTGTCTTGTTCAACCATTCTCTAATCCCAATGCAAGACCAAGTATCAGTCCACTCTTTTCTTATTTGCACCATTCCTCTACAAGACACTTCATTTTATTTCATAAGGTCTACAACTTTAAAAAGAGTAAGTATACATTAAGAGTCAAACGAGGCATCTTGGGACCATCTAAACCCAAGGTAACAAAAAAATGGCTGATGTAGAGTGGCAGCAAAGAGCACCTTGCCACTTATTGCTTTCCTGACTGCACCAAATTGCATTTAGGTCCTGCTAGCATGGGGTTTTTTGACTCAAATCCTTTTCGAATATGAAGAATTCCCATTCACAACATTTGTAGCTCATATAGTCCTCTTTAAAGAGATATTAAGATCATACAATTTGGAGTTACAATAACATAGCTTTGGTCCAAATATTACATGGGGGTGAGTCTACCAAAACATTGTTTCAACTATTACCTTTCATTTCGCTTTGAAACTTATGTTTAGCCATAACCACCTTAAGCCATGAAATGAACTCAATCACTACATTCATTCATAAGCTATCTAGTAGCTAAAAATCCTAACCTCAGCCACAGTTCAAGTCGTACCTTTGGTCTATGCTCAAACCAAGCTGAAAATCCCTTCAAGTGTGTATAATTCTAAATCCTTTTGTTTCAGCTTGCATGCTTGGGTCCAACTACGGTTGCCTCCTCCTGCTCCTATACTCTCTTCCACTAGCTCTCAAGTGTTCTCCCTTTTCTTTTTTCTTTGCTAATGGAGTAAGCTTTAGGGCTCATCTAAAAGACAAATTCAACTTATATAGTTTGTTTCAATCATGACACAAACCAACCCATTGGACCTCAACCAAAATTTGAATTGCTCGAGCGAGGAACCATCCTAACAATACTACGTTCGGTATTATTTAGATACGAGGCGTTACAAAACATGCATTTGATCTTAGGTCTAGAAAACCCCTTTGTCATCCCCAATTTCTAGCATCAGTTCTTCCATTGGTAGGACTAGACTTACCCAATTTAACAAAAAGTATACATGGAGATAGAGGAAGTCAGATTTACCTTTCTATGCTGCTTTGTGCAATCCATGAGCTCCTTAGCCCCAGTTGCCTAATCAAAGCTGCTTGAGCCTTAGTCTCCCCTTCTTTCTTCTCTCTCAAGTTCCATTCTATCTAGAAACAAAATGAATTATCAAATTTTATGTGTTCAGGATTATGCTAGGGCTAGCTAAAGGGTTATTTCCAAAGTTTACCCTACACTTAACCAAAGCTATATGGCTACTCTGGGACCCAGGCTTCTCTACTTCCTTTATCTATTGATTCCATGGTTTTACTCCCTTATTTATCTAGGTCTTGGGCTTCATTAGCCACGCATTGTAAGTATATTGGGGTTCCTTGCCATTGTTATACAGCTATCACTTATCACTTGTATATCTCTATACCTATTTATGTTTAAGTCATTATGCTAGTTCATGGTGGTTTTACCTAGTAAGAGCCATCATCAAAGGTGTAGCACTAGGAAGCTAACAATGCACCTTCCCAACCCATCTTGATGCAAGTCTTTCCTTCTGTCCCCTTCCTATATGGTTGCCTCCATTTCCACATCCATATGTAGGCTTGTGGAGTTCATGCTTAAGACCCACAATATAGCAGCACTAGCCCTTTTGGGTTCTAGACCTACAATACATTACTGGGTTAGGATAGTGAGGATATCATATTGATGGCTAAAAACAAAACAAATATGAAAGAATGCAGAGAAAGCAGAAGAATAAAGCTTGCTTGCTTGGAAAAATCCATCTAAGTAAAAAGACGGAGGTCTCCCTTAACTAAAGGTTCTATGTGTTCCTCAACTTCTTTTCCTTCTAGGCAAGAATTTAGAGGCTTCTCTTCATATGTTAAATCTAAATTTACTTGCAAAGGCTTATAATGCAACAAATGTGATGGATCAGGAACATAAAACACATCATGTACACAGGAAATTTCTAGTGGCAAAGAAAAGTCTATAACCACATTTCTAGCACTTTTCAAGATTTCAAAATGTCCTATATATCGAGAACACAATTTCCCCTTCTTACCAAACCTTATAACACCCTTCATTGGGCCACCTTTCAAAAAACTTTTCTAGCAACATCAAATTCCAAAGGTTTCCTTCTAACATCTGCATAACTTTTCTATTTTCTTTGTACATTTCTCATTCTCTCTCTTATCAATTCAACATTTCATAAGTTTGTTGCACCAAGTCTGGCCTATTGCCTTTCACGAACTTCAACCCAATAAATTGGATAGTTACACTTTCTTCCATATAAGGCTTAAGTGTCATTCCTATAGTAGACTGATAGCTATTATTATATGCAAACTCAATCAAATATAAATGATCATGCCAGCTATCTTTAAAATGAATTGCATACGCCTTTAACATATCTTCTAGAATCTGAATTGTCCTCTTAGTTTGTCTATCTATTTGGGGATGAAAAGTTACACTAACATTTAATTTATTGCCAGAAGACTTCTACAAACTCTTCCAAAATATGGGAGTGAACCTCAAATCAAGATCAAAGATTATAGAAACAAATACACCATGTAATCTTACAATTTCCTTCACATACAGTCTTGCCAATTTATCCATTAAATAATCAGTTTGAATAGAGAGAAAGTTTGAAGATTTGGCAGTGGATCCTAAGTCACTCAAATGACACCATATCTTTAAGTCTTTGGTAAAACAATTACAAAGTCCATGGTGATATCTTCTCATGTCCATTCAGGCACATCAAGAGATTGCAACAACCCCTACATTCATTGATGTTCTGCCTTGACCAAGACATAATCCCATATTTCTCTCTTCATATAATTCCACTAGAAGTCTTTAAATCCTCGTACATCTTAGTACTAGCAAGATGTATTGAGTATGGGCCGCTATGTTGTTCATTCACCGGTTCTTGTTTCAACTTCTCTTCTCGAAGAACACACAATCTTGATTTATATCTGATTACTCCTACTAGATCAAAATCAAGATCTTTTTATTTTCCTTCATGCACCTTTCTTTATTATTTTTAAATTTTTTTTATTTAAAAAAGTCATCCTTTTGTTACTCCTTACTCCTATCAAGAGTAGAAGGTTTCATAGTTACCCTAACAAAATTAGATGTAGCTTCACTTCCAATCACAAACTCTACGCCTATCTTTCTTGCATCTTCAATAAGTTGGGGTTGACCAATTATTAAAGCTGTAGGATATCCCTTAGGTTTCACACTTAATGCTTTCAACCACCACACTCGCCTTACGGAGATGGTAATTAATAAATACAATCATATTCCTTCAATGGCTCCTAGCATCACCTCGGTCTCAGATCAAATTATTTTGGGTGAAGATGTACTTGAGGCTCTTAGGATCGATACATATTTCACATTTGTCTTCATACAAGTAGTGCCTCCAAATCTTCAGTGCAAAAACAACTTCAACCAACTCCAAATCACGAGTTGAATAATTTTGCTCATGGACTTCAATTATTTTGACGCATCAAATATCACCTTTCAAAACATAATCAAATTTAGCAATCTCTATCCAACAGTCTCATTAAATGTAAAAGAACATCATAAACAACTCATTCCAGACACTAGCATAAGCTGATGCATATTACTTACCCAACATTGTCTTGTTCAACCATTCTTTAATCCCAAGATCAAGTATCAGTCAACTCTTTTCTTATTTGCACCATTCCTACAAGACATTTCATTTTATTCCATAAGGTCTACAACTTTAAAAAGATTAAGTGTACATTAACGTTCCTAGTCTTAGTAAAGAAGAAGAAGAGTTAAACAAGGCATCTTGGGACCATCTAAACACAATGTAAGAAGAAGAAGAAAAAAATGGCTGATGCAGAGTGGTAGCAAAGAGCACCTTGCCACTTATTGCTATCCTAACAGCCCCAAATTGCATTTAGGTCCTGCTAGCATTGGGTTTTTGACTCAAATCCTTTTCGAATCCGGAGAATTCCTATTTCAAAACATTTGTAGCCCATATAGTCCTATTCAAAGAGACATTAAGATCATACAATTTGAAGTTACAATAACATAGCTTTGGACCAAATCCTACATAGGGGTCAGTTTACCAAAACAGAGTTTCAACTCTTACCTTTTATTTCGCTTTGAAACTTACGTTTAGCCATAACCATCTTGAGCCATGAAATGAACTCAATCACTACATTCATTCATAATCTATCCAGAAGCTAAAAATCCTAACCTCAGCCACAGTTCAAGTCGTACCTTTGGTCTATGCTCAAACCAAGCTGAAACCCTTCCTTTTTTTTTTTTTTTTTTTCCTCTCCTTCTTTTTCTTTGCTTGGGTCCCCCCCCCCCCCCCCCCCCCCCCCCCCTCCCCTCCCCCCCCCCCCCTGCGGGCCTGGCCCCCCCGCCCCCCCCCCCCCCCCCCCGCCCCCCTGGGGGGGGGCTAAAGATCCCCCCTCCTTGGGGGGGGGCGGGCCGCCCCCCCCCCCCCCCGCCCCTTTGGCCCTAAGGGTGGGTTAGGGCCAAAATATTCTGGCCCTGAACTAGGGCCAAGGGCGGGCCTGAGATTACTCTCTGGCCCGCCCAGCCCATCCCGGCCTGTCCCTGATTTTTGGCCCTGACCCAGGCCCTGATTTTGGCCCTAATTTTGGCCCTGATCTTAGCCCTGATCTTGGCCCCAACCCAGGCCCCGATTTTGGCCCCGACCGGCCGCTGCGATTTTGGCCCCGATCCTAGCCCTAATTTTGGCCCTGATCTTGGCCCTGATATTAGCCCTGATCCTGACCCTGATCCTGGCCCTGATTTGAGTCTAAAGACTCTGGCCCTCCACCCACATGAAGAGGAATTAATTGTAATACATATGGGTGGATACTTGACACGTGTCAAATTTTAGAAACATGATCATGTTTTGTAGAAAATTAATAAAAATAAATTATAACCTCATTACCAATGTAATAAGCATCTATTTGATTTTGGCCCTAATCCTGACCTTAAATTTGGCTCTAATCTTAATATTAATTTGACGATGATCATGTACTACAGTACTAGATTTTTACCCTGATCTTCATAGTAACATTGATATGAATCTTGATTTTGACATTTAGTCACTTTGATCATATTAGACTAATAATTCACTTTTTATATTATTTTAAGGTAATTTTTATTTTTCCAACAAAGTCATTTTTAGTTCAATAAAATATTGATTTTGTTTTTTGACTAAGGCGAGATAATATATTATAAATAATAAAAACTATTACAAAAGGAATTAATATCTAACAAATCTATACCCCAACTTCTCATCATGAATATCTAACAAATCTACTGTGATATTTCAAAAAAATTTATTAAAAACATATAGCTATGTTTGTAACTAAAACATCATTTTCTTTAACTATGAAAAAAATACTTTTTTTTTTTTAATACTAAATTATCGTCGATTTACTTGTTAACAAGGTTTTGAATATGAATTTCTTTGTATTGAATAAATATATCAATTTATTGAACAGTTGTGAATGAAAACATACCTACCTACGGCTTAAGTTCTTGACTTTGAAGATAAAATTTTCATTTATCAGATTTCTTTTGAATTCTGAATCTTTGATGTTTCTAAGTTTACAAAAAGAGTTTGTGTGACATTCTTTATAATTTACTTGACTTTCAAATATGCCTAAATTTAATTACAATTCTTCTCTCTACTTATTCTATTTCATGAATTATTTTAACTCTTTGCTGTCTGACGGAAAAACCAAAGGGAAAAAAGAGAATAAAAGAGAGAGATAAACTTGAGTGAAAGACAAATTGGAAATATGGAATGAAGTTTGACCATTGTCTTAGAAGTTAGAAATTAATTGAGAATTGAGATAAATCTTTTTCTTTTTCCCTTCGAGCTTACATATAATAACCATAATTTTCATCGAATAGCAAATTAAAAAACCCTAGAAATTTGGATTTCTCTATTTCTCTAAAATCTAAATGGGTATAAATAGTTAAATACATATTGAATATAAGTTTTGGATTATTTGTTGACATCTTTTCTATTTTATTTTCCAGAACTGAGTTTGGAATTTAAGAATTTAATTATTTTAATATGTATTTTAATTACTACCTATCTTACATTTGATATTTACGACCAAAGATATGGCCAATTAAAGCTAGGGACAAGGCCAGGGGGGCGCACGGGGGAAGGGCCCCGGGGGGGGGGGGGCCGAGGCGGGGGGGGGGGGTTGGGGGGGGAGGGGGGGGGGGGGGCAGGGGGGGGGGGGGCCCGGGGGGCGGGGGGGGGCGGGGGCCGGCGGCGGGGGGGGGGGGGCCGGGGGGGGGGGGGGGGGGCAGGGGGCGGGGGGGGGGCGCCCAGGGGGCGGGAGACAAGGCGGGGGGGGGGGGGGGCAATCGCATCGGGCCAATCAGGGCCAGAGACAGGGCCAATTAGGGCTAGGGACAGGGCCAATCAGGGCCAGAGACAGGGCCAATTAGGGCCAGGGACAAGGCCAATTAGGCTAATCAGGGCCAACCCATCCTGACCCGGCCCAATTAGGGCCAATTAGGGCGGGAATGGGCTTGGCTTGGCCCTGTAGGGCTTAGGGCCAGGGACAATAATCATTGGCCCTGAACTAGGGCTAGGACGGGAATGGGCTCAAATTATACCAAGGGGGGGGGGGGATGGAGAAAAAAAACCCCCCCCCCCAACCCCCCCCCTCCCACCCACTCTCCCCTCCTTTTCTTTTTTTTTTTTTTTTTTAAAAAGATAGGGGGCCCCCTAAAAAAAAAAAAAATCATATATTTTTTTTTTTTTAAACAAACCCCCCACCCCCCCACCCCACCCCCACCAAAAAATTTCCCCCGGGGCCCCTTTTTTTACCCCCTTTGGTTTTTCCCTTCGAATTTCTCATTTTTATCATATTCAATCACTATTAACAATTAACTAGACTTGGGTTGATATAACTATGGCTGTTCACAAGCTATAGGTCTACATACCAATTCCATAAACAAAGTATTATTCCATTCATTCATATTACCTAGTTTCATGGCTTTGGCTTATTCAGTCTACTTCTCCTTTGGAACCTAACAATACTACATTCAGTATTATTAATATAGTACAATTTAGATACGAGGCGTTACAAAACATGCATTTGATCTTAGATCTAGAAAACCCCTTTGTCATCCCCAATTTCTAGCATCAGTTCTTCCATTGGTAGGACTAGACTTACCCAATTTAACAAAAAGTATACATGGAGATAGAGGAAGTCAGATTTACCTTTCTATGCTGCTTTGTGCAATCCATGAGCTCCTTAGCCCCAGTTGCCTAATCAAAGCTGCTTGAGCCTTAGTCTCCCCTTCTTTCTTCTCTCTCAAGTTCCATTCTATCTAGAAACAAAATGAATTATCAAATTTTATGTGTTCAGGATTATGCTAGGGCTAGCTAAAGGGTTATTTCCAAAGTTTACCCTACACTTAACCAAAGCTATATGGCTACTCTGGGACCCAGGCTTCTCTACTTCCTTTACCTATTGGTTCCATGGTTTTACTGCCTTATTTATCTAGGTCTTGGGCTTCATGAGCCACACATTGTAAGTATATTGGGGTTCCTTGCCATTGTTATACAGCTATCACTTATCACTTGTATATCTCTATACCTATTTATGTTTAAGTCATTATGCTAGTTCATGGTGGTTTTACCTAGTAAGAGCCATCATCAAAGGTGTAGCACTAGGAAGCTAACAATGCACCTTCCCATCCCATCTTGATGCAAGTCTTTCCTTCTGTCCCCTTCCTATATGGTTGCCTCCATTTCCACATCCATATGTAGGCTTGTGGAGTTCATGCTTAAGACCCACAATATAGCAGCACAAACCCTTTTGGGTTCTTGACCTACATACATTATTGGGTTAGGGTAGTGAGGATATCATATTGATGACTAAAACCAAAACAAATGTGTTTCTGGTGACAAATATGAAAGAATGCAGAGAAAGCAGAAGAATAAGCTTGCTTGCTTGGAAGAAATCCAACTATGTAAAAAGACGGAGGTCTCCCTCTGGTGACTCAGGTGTTGCAGAGGAGATCATCAATGGTTCAAGCTCCTATAATACCCATGAGGAACCGTTAGTTTTCTGTGAAAATTAAAAGCATATTAATATTCAAAATATGTTTTTTTTATTTTTATTTTTATTTTTTATTTATTTAATTAATCATGTTCAAGTCTTTTATTTTCATTTAGTAGTTCAGTAACTTTTTAATTTTTTGTATCCAGCAACAAGAGGGAAGTCTCTACTTCACCAAGGCTCTCTTGAGATTATACCTGTATTTTTGTTGAGTTTTGGAAACTGATACTATTATTATAATAAGCATTTTAGAACAGGCTGAGCACAACTCTATAGCACTTGAAGGGTCCAATTTGAGTGCCCAACTTTTGGGGGAGTTGAGATTGTTTTATCATGGAGGCGGATTTGCATTTTTCCAGTTGCACCATAGGGGCATTTACATCTTAAGGACAATGTCATTTGTCATGACTCAACAACCTTGTTTTCTAACAACTTTTGTTATAGGTATAAAAAAGGTTGGTGAAGGAGATAATATCAAAGCCAGCTTTTATACTCAAAAGCAAAAAATTGGTTCAATCTCTTAATATTCTACTATGACTTCCAATAGGAACCTAACTTGACTCCATATTTGACCCTGTAGATGTTTAGCTGGAGATTAAACCCTAAAACACCATTCCCTCATTTGGGAACCCCCTCTAGGTACTTTCAAATAACTAGAGAGGAGGCACCAATCTAGTTATTTGAGATTGGAAAGGAAAGATTATTTGTACAAAGTTTGAAGCAGTTAGTATCATTGATGTACTAGTAATTGTTAAGAGGTCAAATCCTACAGGTTTAGACTGTGGAGGTGGAGTAATTCAAAGGTCATCGGTTAAGACCCTGCCTTACCTCATCAGCCCAACACCTAAAGTATGTCGTTTCAATAGTATTTCCTTTTCTTTCATTCCTGGTGATTTTATAGTCCATACTATGCGGCAAGGTCTAAAGTATTTCACGATATCATACAATACTAACCGATATGTATCCATATTTGACCCAAACGATACGATACATCTTGATATATTTCTTTTTAAATTATACTAAAATATATTCAACTAGAGTGAAACAATACTCGATACAAGACAATACGTCTCTTAAATCTTAAATCACCTGACCGATATGATACTCGATACCAATACTTTAAATCTTGTCACGCGAAACATATTGACCAAATCTTTACAGTGGTTGAGAAGATCTATTGCAAATAAGAACTATTGCAAACACTAGCATTTTACTCAAATAAGTTACGGAGCCAGGTAACCTTGGTAAGCAAAAATCTGTCGGCAAATTGAAATCCTTTGGACGGAGAGGCCCATTGTCTTAATCATTTCCTGACCATCTTCATACTCTACTTTGAAAAGCGTGACCTACTCTATTAATATTAGGAAGAAAAAAACCTTTTATTCTATAAATGTATATACTAATAAAGAAAACAAATTTGATGTGACCGACAATATTATTTCTAAGGCATGAGAGAAACTCCGGTCATTTTGATATGGGAAATTCTATGAGCCGACCACATTATTTCAAAAATGATCCATTTAACTCTATGGAAAATATTTCTCTTTTATCAAAATTTGGTCCTATTTTTCAATCAGATTTTTCAAAAAGATTTTGAGGGTAATGATTGCCGCAGTCGCGTCATTATCAACCTAATCACGTGACGGATAGCACAGAGTCTATGAGGAGGTTTGTATGGTCCATAGTAAGGAGTAAGGAACTTAATTTTGTCAAAATTTGGTGATTTCGGCCTAACCGGAATCAATGATCGAAACGAGATTGGCATTTTTCGGCAACATCTCGCCATTTCTCGTAATATATCGCAATACATCGAAAAATTCAAAAAAATTTTGGGTGAATTTTATGCTAATTCTTACACTTTTTAGGTGATTTTTCTCGCGATTCTATCTCAATCTTACCAACTATATTCTAGTGATCTAGTCATCAAAAGTCAACATGCCAAATGTGGTTAGGGAAGAGTATATACATGAAATAATTTATGGAAACAATTTAAATTATGAAGAGATTTTGTAATAGAATCGTCGGTTAATCATTCCAATTATGTCCAAATGATGTAGGCCTCAAAAGGTAACATGTTAAATGTAGCTAGATAGGAAAATTTAAATGGAAGAAGTTTTAGGAAATAATTCAAATTTACCACATATTTGCATCAAATTAGGATAGGCATCAAATTTACCAAAATTATTGACTAAAAATACCCAAACAATTTGGAGCAAAAAATTTTAAATTGGGGGGCGAAATATCGCCAAGATTTCGGCGATATTTCGCCAGTTTGCCCAGTTCGCCGGGTAGCTAATCAGGCGAAACTTCGTTCCTTGGTAAGGAGTCGGGATCAGTGACCCTTGTGCTCTCCAACGCTTCCCGACCACCAACAATAATGGGGTTTGCAGTGAAAAATACTTTTTGAAAAAAATAAAAAATAAATTAAAATTTCACTGTGTTTTTGTAGTTGGGAAGTCGTGAGAGAGCACTAACAAAGGAGAAAATTTATTTCTTACCTCAAAATGGGGAATTGGACCAAAAGCATTACTTACTATGGAATCGGGTTCATCTCCCCGTCGGGGGAGCACAAAGTTTATGGAGAATATGTCTTTTGCCATTCATAAATCGATGGAAATAGACCATGTAAAAAATGGACCTAATAACCAACGCAGAGCTGTTCTAGTGGTTGAAACCAACACCTCTTAGTGAAGTGGTCGTGGGTTCGACTCTATTGAGGCATATTAATATTCCCATCCCCGGCTTAATAAAACCCCTTTGTACCAAAAAAAAAAAAAAAAAAAAAACCTATTAAAAATTTCTTTGCAACATCGAGTGAGTACAATCCATAGTCTCTTTCATTCTAGGAGAAAAATTATGAGATGGCTGAATGAACTTTTTAAGCTTTTAAGGTTTCAAATAAAGGATGTTACATTTTGATGTCAAAAATATAAAAATGCTCCGTTTGAAGGGGTATTTCTCCCTTTCCCAAAGAAGTTTTCATGAGGTGTTTCTCAAAGAGGGCTCAAAATGTCAAGATTTGTTTAAAAAATTAAAGGAAAAAAAAAAAAAATTGGACTACCATATATGATTTGGATTGCTTTTGTTTTAAAAGTACGAAAAAAACACAAGAAACAAGAAAATGAAACGTCACCATACAACCCATATTGTCAACATATAAGTAGGGTGTCAATTCAATACAAAATCTATATTTGGCTCAGTAATGGGATTGAATTGAATACATTACTTTTATACCATTATTGTATTGAATGCCAAATGGTACAAGTACCTTATACCATTACCGTATCATTTTTATTCGCTACAAAACGGTTTTTGTATTCGATAACACATTAATGCTGTTTTTCCATTTGTATTTTCTTGTCCATACCATTGCCATACCACTTATTAAACGATACAACTATTTCACATATATTGATGCTACACCATATTATTCAAAATGGTATAGTACGATATGAGTGTCACGGTTTTTGTTTTTGTAAACAACACCACCTTCATGCCAATTTAGATATGAATATTTAGGCTATATGGTATAATAGTTTGCATGGCTCAAGCATCCTGGCATAAAAGTGAATATTTAAAGGTAAAGTAAATTATATATCATCCATGGGCTCCCCCATTAAGAGTTCGAACAATTGCTTGACAGTTTAAGACAATGGTGACCCTAGCTATCTAAAGAGAGGAAGCAAGCAATAGTGCATCCCTAACCAATTCAACCTCCACAGGCACTGCTGAGAAACCTCTCGCCCAGATGATGACTTTGCTGCAATGAAGTGTCCCTTTGGATCCTAGATAAGATATCCACAGTCTACTGCAATGAAGACCTGTCCCAACAAGCATCAGTGAAATTCTTATAATGGGAGGGGTCACTATGTTGAGTCTCCCTTTGAGTAGAAGCATCTCCTTGAGAGTGTTGGTATTCTTAATCGATGAAATCACCTGTGTATCCTTCTGTAGCATCTGAAAAACATTTAAAGCATCAAGGAGAGAAGGAGTGTACCCTTAAAGAGAGCATTATTTCTCTCTTTCCACATTACCCAACAAAAAGACTCCATATAGGTCCAGTAGCTACAACTGTTATGTTCTTACCCAAATTTGGAGGATGGACCTATACTACCATATTTTGGTGGGTTAATCGAAAGACCGTTTGTAGAGATCTGTGGTGGAAGCGGAGGTAGCCCGGAGCCCTCACTGATCTCGGTCTGTGGAGGGAGTGCGGGGTCTCAACCTCACTGCCGGTATCGGTCCCGCCCAACAACCCGTGGGTGCGATCCACAATCACAAGATCCACAATTTAGCCATCTGTGATAATAAATGCATGTAATAACAAATCAATAGCAAAGAACAGTTTAGTAATTAAATAAAAGGATATACAAGTGTCTAAATGCCAATAAAAAATATTATAATCCAAGGATAAGAATGAAAGAAACATGTCCAAAAGGGGTATCTTAGCGAAAGCAAAAGAAAATCAAAGTTTAAGTGTTATTTGTTCCTTCTCAAGACTGGCACTCTTCTTTTCTAGTTTCTCGTTGAAAGGAGTCATAAATCCTTCCTTCATATCGCCCTATCAAAATAGTGAACCACCAAGATTCTTTTGCCGTCAATAGGTGTTATAAGCGCACTCTATGCACATACCCACAGGTGGCTTCATGTTGTGCAGTGCTACACCCATTGATGCCTCCAAAGTCTCTTCAAGGGGGTTCTCCCAGTCATACAAAACTTCTCCCATTTCAATATAGTCATCTGAATAATATAACAATAATCCACAAAATGATGAGTTTTGACGAATTCAGTAAGGCAACAAATCTCATAAACATGTCAATATCACACCATGGTAAATAACATCAGGGAAAAATGATATGCATAAGTATGGATGCATCAGGTAGCTTTATAACACTAGCCCTCCTCTGAGTAGTTCTAGTCACTTTGATCCCTCATGAACTGGCTACCTCTATTGGGATCCCAGGAAAGGGGTACGGTCCTCGTTAATCAACCATGGTTGGGGTTTAGGTCCACACTCTCTCACCACAACCATTGGCATGAGTACTAGTGTATGTCAAGGATTCTAACCCAATGCAAGGTCCTACAGTAACATACTACACATGATCCAGATACTTCCCCTATGGCACCAACCAACTCGGTTCAGTATCCTTCTCCACATAAGAATGAGAATCCTCACAGACTGATTACCTTTGTTGGACTCCATTCCCTAATCCTATGGTCATCCACATATTGTTGAGGCTAATGCTCTCATGTCCCCTCACAACTCCCTAGCCACTTATTGGACGCCCATGAGCCTAATCCTTAACATATGCAACCTTACAAATGCATGATCAACAATGGACCACTGAGTCTCTGCATGAACTGGTTACCGCTGTAGGATGAAACAGAGTCACGTAACTGTTATCACAGGTCATTCGGCTTCAATACCCCTGCCGAAAGGGTAGTAGCATGTATGGGTATCTAACCATACAATCTATACCTCCTAAGTATGTAATCCACCAACCATAATAGTGCTAGGGCATCAGATAACAGTGTCTCATACCATAGTCCCTGGTATCCCAAACTAGGACTACCCAACATGGATATCCTCAATCATAGTTACAACATCTCATCATTCAATATCACATAATGATTCAAGTACATCTCATCATCCTTCACAACATATTATTATCAATGAATTATTTAAACTAACAGCAAGTTATAAGATCGCTTATGTATTCAGAGCAATGAAGAGTCATTATATTACATGTCAATTCATATATAAGGAAATGTAACCTTACCTGCAGAAATGAAAAAGCTACTGAAAGTATAATTAAACTTCACAAATAACAAGTCTAATAAACCTCAGAGATCACCTAGATTAGGGTTAAGATGATTCATTAAAATCAAAAGTCAAAATAGAGCAAAGATTAAGATGACATGGCTACTATGACCCAGCCAGTAGCTCATGGCGTTGGTTGGGTCAATCAACCGCTCTAACCGACCGCCCTCTTCTCAGACAGAATCCCAAGTCCAAAATTCCATTTTTTTATCACCCCTCATCGATCTGATTTTGGGATGATCCAAATCTGAATTTTTTCCTTAATATTCCATAGAGTTCGTCTCATTCTAAAAATATGGAGAAAGATTTAGAATCCACTTCATCTCTTTCAACTAAATGAACCCTTGATTCAAATATAGAAATCCATATGGCGTGATCTAGTCGCAATCATCGATGGAAGGATTCTAACCACCTCAACTCACTATCTACAGAATCATAAGTGGAAGAGGAACAATCAAATACCAAAGAGAAAATGTAGGATGAGTGTGTGTAAATAACTAACCTCTAGAAGATTCAAAAGATCGAGCAAGAATCAAACATTCTCCATAATTTGAGCGTTCTTCACCACCAACTACGTGTACTCTGCCCCCTAACCGTGCACAGTAGTCTCCATGAATAAAATAATACAAAATTAAGTTGTGGATGACTATTAATAGAGAGCCGAGGCAAAACAGGGTTTAAAACCCACAAATAGACCTAACCGGTCGCTTGGGGCAGTTGGTTGGGTCAATCAACAGCCTTAAGCAACTGCCCCCTAGTACTTTTTAGTACTTGGGTGCTTTGCTCAACTGGTTGATCCCTGACACCAATCTAACTTAAGGCAACATGTGGGGGGTCCTTACCTTGATCTTGGACATCTTCAAACTCGACTTGTCTTAGGCTAGAGATCCACCTTTCCAGTCCATCAGGGTTTCCATTGGATTTCCTTCGGGTTCCCAGTATGACAAGTTCTTCATCAGTAGAATCCATATCCATGGGCTTAGGGTATGGATCATGGGTTCAATTCGGATAGACCACATCGGACCTGCAATATGGATCTTGTGTTAGAATTACGGGGTTGTTACACGGGGGCTCCGTACAACACGACCCGACCCAATGGGTCCACCCGATTGGGGTTTGTGTGTGCTTACCATATTATTGAGAGATTTGGGATTTTCATAATAGTTTTAAGTGAGAGTTCTTATAACATCATTCTTGACAATTGGTTGTGAGATCTCCTTCTGTTCTTTTTCTACATAGTGAAAAAAACTCTTCTTCTTTGCTTGTGGAAGTAGCATACCACATCGGTGTGTGAACCACGTTAAATCTCTATGTTTTTCATCTTGTTTCTATTTCAATTCACTATTTCGTAGTGTTTGTTTTAACAATAACCCATAAAAGCTTTGACACTGAGATTGCATGATATCCATCCAATCAAAGACTGTGTTTCCTCAAAATTGAGACCACCCTAAGAGGGGAAGCTTCCCAATAGTCGCTTGCATGAGAACAAGTAAACAATACATGAGAAGTGGTTTCTAGCACATTACTACACAACAAACATAAAGGAGAGAGAGATTTATGTCGACCAAAAAGTGATTTCCCTAATGGAAATGCATCATATGTAGCTTTCCGAATGAAGAACCTTTGGCAATGTTTATAATTTCCATATTCTACACCAATGAAATTGGTGAATGATGAGTTACCCTCCTCCACTTGCATGACATTTGAAGGCATAGCCCAATAATAAATACACTTGTTGTTAATACTCCATATATATCAATTGCATAATTGATGGGGAAAGATCTTTACCTGGATTCGCTTTCCTAAATATAGAATATCTGCAGCGGAAGTAATCTAGATTCCATGTTCTCGTTCCACCACCAAAACTTCACCGGGGTGATTCCACAATCTCTAGGAAAGGGAATAAATTCCACAACTCAAATGCCATGTGGAAAAGATGATATGGAGATCTAAAGCAAAAGGAAGAAAAACCTTTAATAGCTTCTTTCCTTCCTGCATTTCTAGAAGAGAGGGGGAGAGAGATGGGAGCCGCCTTTCTCTTGAAAACTCACACACGAATAATGTGATTGTTGATTACTCAAGTGATACGGTGGTTACAAATATATAACCCTATATTCTGTAACCACCTAAAAGTGATTTTCCAGATCTGCCCTTGGACATATAATTTATTAACAAGATAATTAATAAATCCCAAATAGACTCAACACTAAAATCACCACTCTTAGAGGGAAACCAAACCCGTGAATCAACTGATATCTGGGAAAGAATGGAGAGAATCAAAATAGCAACAATCTTAGCACTTGAGAAGATTGGTCTCAGAAGAGGCATATTCCACATCATTGCTTCCAATTTATTATTCATGTACAAATGTTTTTTTTTTTTTTTTTGGTAAACTCCACTTTATATAGAAGAAGAGCGATTACATAAGCGTAGCTCTTGGGACATTAAGTCCAGGAGCCAGGGAGAGCTCACAAGCCAAACACACCTGGAACTAGAGGACAGACCACGATGGGCCAAAGCATCAGCAGCTAAATTCACCGACCTAGAAATCCATGAAAAGGAGACCCGGGAAGGGGGAACACAACCAGATAAAATCTCATCAACAAGAGGGGAAATAGAAAAGGAATCAGATCTACCCTTCCGCAGATCAGAGATTGCAACCAAGCAGTCTGACTCCAGCATGACGAACCAAAAACCAGCTTGCATCGCAAAAAGAAGACCTTCCTTGATAGCAATAAGCTCCCCCTCAAGAGCAGAAAACATCTGGCCAAAATCAGAAACAACAAAAAGAAAAGAACATTTGTGATCCCTACCAATGAAACCAAAACCTCCCACTGCTTGACCATCAAAAAAAGCAGCATCAGTATTAACCTTTATCCATCCTCGCGAAGGACAACACCAGCCAGGTAAGAAGTGTTCATCAACCTTTATTCATGTACAAATGTTTATACAATAAGAGGGTAATGTGAAATTGTATATGTGAGTGTCCATACCGTGCCTTTATTCCATACTAGACCTGGTTGAAGGAGGTCCCACCCACATGAATACACTTCCAACCCCAAGAAGCCTCTTTGGAAGAGAAGCATGAAGTAAGTTAGTGGAAGGGAAGTATTTTGACTTTCATGGTAGTTTGCCCATAAAATAGGGTGTTATAAGAGTCTCCAACATTGCTTTGCCAGCAAAGCTTTGTTAAACACATGCAAGTCTCTAAGACCCATACCACCCATTTTCTTACTCCAACACAAATTCTCCCATCTAATCCAATTAATGCTTCTTTCCTCTGTATTCTTCCACCAAAAGTTTCTAATTTTCTTATTGACGTTTGATCACATGTCTTTTGGAAGAAGAGAATTTGACATCATATGATGGGAGGGCATTGACAGTTGATTTCTTTACCTACTTGAGATAAGAACTTTTCCTCCTAATGTGTCAATTTATAACTTAAACTTCTCAAAAATACAAGAGAAAGATGACACTTGGGCTTACCAAAAGTAGAAGGTAGGCCCAAGCATGTGCCGTGTGAAGGTGCCTCTATAATGGATAAGGCAAAGGTGATGCTTCTCCTTATGTGAATCCGAGTGCGAGGGCTCAATATGATTGACAATTTGGAGGGTTAAAATGCCAACCTGAAGCATTTCCATATTTAATGAAGACTCGGATAACATGATTAGCATTTGTTTGACAGGTTAGGGTGAAACACCATACAATCATCTGTAAAAAATAAATGGTTAATGTCAAGATCAAATCTTGAAATTTTAAACCTTGGGAGTTGAGAGATTCCAACATTGGAAGTCTTTGAGACAAGGTTTCCTGGAATAAAATAAAAATTTAAGGGCTTTAGAGAACAATTGTGTCTCAAATCCCTTTGGGGGGTGATTCTATCAGTCAATTGCCCATTAACCTTTAACTTGGTACTCTATTGTAGTGATGCATTGCATAGTTCATTGAATCCATTTTTCAAAAAAGCTTGGATGTCTCATTATTTCCTCTTTGAAAGCCCTTCCATTTTATCGTATGCTTTACATAAATACTGTTTGAGTGTTGATCCCTTACGATTTGAAATGGTAGAAATCCCTCACGCTTTGGTAGAATTTCGACATGACACACTACTCCTCTCTCTCTCTCTCTCTCTCTCTCTCTCTCTCTCTCTCTCTCTCTCTCTCTCTCTCTCTCTCTCTCTCTCTCTCTCTCTCTCTATACATTTTCTTTTCTTGGTAACAATCCATATGTCCACCTAACACTCTTCCTCCATCAAGTATAGATCCTCTACTGGGAGGGGTAAAGGATTGTATTTTCTTCACACCCCTCAAAACACATTTAGGAAGTGAGTCCATTTCTAAAAACGTACTTAGGCGAACTCTGTCCTACATATGGGAAAATTTTCTATAACTCCCATGTATATTCTCTATTTATTCTTACTCTCCTCTCAAAAGTTTCACCTCTGATTCGTCTAGAAAATGAACTATTAATTCTCCTTCTCCCTTGATATTTTAAAATGGTTATCCTCTCTTTTTTCACCTTTATATTTAATTGGTTATGTTAAGGATAAGTAGAACATTTTAAAATAAGTTTCTTACATTACTCCACTTAAGTTGGGCCAAATCTCTTGTTGGCTCCCTTAAGTGGCTTAAATTACGTATAACCCAAGACATCTATCCCACGACTAACAATCCAGTTAATGCCTAGTTAATTCTAAATGAGTTGACCATAATACCCTCCTACTATTAGTTTACTAAATTACCCTTGTTTTTCATCCCATACCCAACCCTTAAGAGGGAGAAGTTCACCCATCTTCTTCTGACACCTTATTGTAAAACACCCACCATGGCCAAAAACCACCACACACCCTCCCTTGTCTGCCACCACAACCCCTGCCTTCTCCCATCGGAAATTAGCCACCCAAAACCCTAAACAGATCTGTTAGGTTTTTTATTAAAATCTATATTAAGTTTTAAAATTAGTTTTTGCATTTCTTTTATTAATTATTTTGTTAGTGTGTGGGACCCATGAGGTAAGGGTGGTTATGAGACACCCATGAGTAAAGGAGGCCCTTCATGACCTTGGTTAGGAGGTTCTTCATGACATTGGTCATGGGTCTTAAAGGTCTTGATCATGGTGATGAGGAGGGCTTACTTGTAGGGTGGAATTCACTCAAATTCTAACTCTTGACCTTCAATATTCTCATTTCAACTTCATGACCATTCATGGCCATTACATGAGTGGGGTTAAAGTTATTGAATGGATTAAATCCAATCCAATCCATACAAAAGAGGTGAATATGAGAGTTAATTCTCCAAGTAGTGGGGAGGTTAGGTCAAGGTGGTTTATTCTCTTTAGTGGAGAAGGGATAAGCCCATTGATTCTCCATTAGTAGGGAATTTATTCTCCCCCTTGTGAGGAGGTGAGTCATTGTGATTCAATGACCCAATCCATTGCCTTGAGAATATCAAGGGGTGTGAGGTGTGGTTTGGGCCTATATAACCCCAACCCTTCCTTGCATGTGGTGTGGAATAGAGACACTCCTCACACTTGAATTATTTGTTACTTATTTTAAAAGTTTCTTCCTTTGATATTGTCTAAGTGTTGTGCTCTAGCTTTTGGCTCCTTGAAGTGACTAGAAGAACTACCTCATCTTCTAGTTGGAGGTTACTTTATCTTGGAGATGGTGGTGCGAAGAACCCTTTGTAGTAGGGTGCATCAATTACCTTAAAGATAGCATTCAAGGTGTGGCTCAACCTCATTCATCGGTGGTCCGTTTGATTGCAACATCAAGCTCTCTAGATTGGCTAAGGATCTTGATCTTTCAATTGTATTGCAATTTCATTTGTAAAGGATAAGTCTTTGAATTCAAAGACTTATCCTTTACATCATTATTGTGTTTTGTAGAATTTGTAATACAATTATCCCCAACAAGATCAAAACGATTTCTCCCCTAACTTGGGAGAGTTATAGCTCACCCTTCATTAAATTTGTTGATCCATTGCTCTAGTCTTAGAAAGAGGTTCAATGACAAATCATGGCTCTTACTTGGAAGAAGAGAAAACTTGAAAAGGTTGAATAGATAACAATACATAGTTGAAGGTTGAACTAGCCAAACTCTGGCACTGATCTTTGTTGGACCCTGATTTCTACCATGCATTTACCCCAAGGATGTTGCCAGACACCTCTATAGTGCTTCCCCTTTGGAGATAACGCAATTGAGCTTCAACTACAAAAGACATTGTGTTTTGAATCTATACAGTCGACACTGTAGTCTTCGGAGAAGATGAAGTTGTATCCTTTGGTTGCTCCTTAAACAAAGCCCTAACTGGTGGATTCATCATTTGTAGCAGCGATGGCATCTCCTAAGGGCTTTGATTTAACGATGATGGTTGTTAAATCGTTGAACGTGTTGCCACTACTATTTTCGATTTTGGATGACATACACTACCATATCCTCTAAATCATCGACCTTTAATGACAAATTTCCCCAACTCTCATTCAAGCAAAGGAAAAGACTACCAAAGCTTGAACTCTTGCAATATGTCATAGCACCACTAAAATTCCTCGCCGGAAGATTCATTGAACAACCTATCGATGAGTCCGATTCTTCTAACAAATTCCTCCGAATAGATTCAAGAAGAATGAGATCCACTCCTTCATATTCCAGCCCCAACATTTCTGTAAATCTAAAATCCTTCTTATATTCTCTTCTTTTTGTTCTTCGATTATGAGTTTCGAGTTCTCTTTTCTTTGTTCTTCAATTATGAATTTCAAGAACTCTTGTCATTGTTCTTCAATTATGACTTTTGAGTCTTAATTGCCAAGAGCAGAAACAATTGCATTGGAATGAAGAAATAGGTTTAGGAAGAAGATGGGGTGAAGGGGAAATCCCATCACCCACCTAAGTATTGGGCATGGGATGAGAGACAAGGTTAGTTAAGTAAATTAATATTAGGAGGGTATTTTGGTCATTTCATTTTTGGACTTAATTGGCACTAACTAGACTATTAGTTATGGATTAGACGCAATTTTGTTCTGGATTACACGTAATTCAAGCCACTTAGGGGAGACAATAAAAGTTTTGGCTCAACTTAAGAGAGGTAAACAACTCTTTTAAGATAGCAAGAGAGAAGAACAAAAATAAGAGTTCATTCTTAGAAATCCAAGATTGAAACTTTTGAGAAGCGATGTGTCTCGATCTAGCTCGATTGCAACCCTCCTTCCTTCAAAAGAACTAATTAGAGGTGGGCCAACTCTTCATTCGGGAAGCCGCCTCCGATGGTTAAGTCAGTGCACAAGTCAATTATGCTCTCAATAATTGCAGAGCATAGGTTCCATTGAAAACAGTTAAGATTATTTAGACATTCATCGCGGCGTGCCTAAGTTTATATAGATACATTCATTTGTTCCTCACTGTTGGATCCAAAGGATAGGCTTCCTTTGAGCTCATCCGAAGCTAGGGTTAGCGAGATCCACAGCACTGAAGATTTCATGGATTCTACTTCCCCTAGTCATTCCCGAGTATCTCATGATCATGATTCCTTTTTTTATTAGTTTCATTGTCCACAAGCCAAATCCCGAAGACAAAGCTTGAGGTATTGACCCAAACAATTTGCCACTAGTCCAATGGGTCCGATTCATATTACTTGGGAATATTTTCCCTCATCACTAGTGTAATAACCCCCATAATCTTAACCCGAAATCCGGATTGTAGGTTCAAGTACCCGATCCTCTAGTCAGAGAAGTTGTGGGCCATCCAAATTGAAACCTATGTTTCGGCCCTAGAACTCATGGATCTAGATGAAGAAGGTGAAGAACTTGCCTTATTTGGAACTAGATGAAGAATCTGTTGGAACTCGGATGGTTTGGGCAAGTGGATATCCAATCCGGAAAAGACCAATTTGGAAGGTGTTATTAAGCAAGGTAAGAGCCCTCTACATGTTGTTTATGCTTGTAGAAAAGTTAGGGATTAACCGAGAGTGCAAAGCACCCAAGTACCAAGTACTGAAAAGTACTAAGGGGTGGTTGCTTAAGGCAGTTGATTGGCCAAGCAACTGCCACCCTGGGCAGTTGATTGAAAATTCGGCCAAAATTATCACTGTGGGAAGTTGATTGGAAATTCAGCCAAAATTGCTTGTTTTTCCTCCAACACCCTATTTAAGGTCTCTAGAACCTAATTTTGCATTATTGTAATGCTTTAGACTATTGGGACTGCTGCAACATTAGAAGGCACATGGAGAAGAAGAATACATCGATTTGTAGAGAGTTTCACGGAGACTTGGTTGATCGATGAACTCTAGAGAAGGTTAGTTAGACTACTCTCTTATTTTATTAACTTCTTCACTTTAGAGAGTAGATTTTCTTTCGAATCCTTGCTGGAAGATGATTGGAGATGAAAACTATTTATTTCTTTCATTTTCAATCAGATTGTCGGGAGAATAGACCTCATAGCTATTTTAATGGAGGTTACATCCAAAAGAGAGTTGTTAATTCTCAGATCCATGTCAAGTTTTGTGTTTTTGTTTCTTGTGATTGGAGAGGCTTCTGTGATGATCTAAGAACGTGATTTAGGCTTGAGATCATCCCAAAATCTATAGAAGATGGATGATCAAATGTCTAAATATCGAACTTGAAAAACTACCAGAAAAGTTGGCAGTTGCTTAAGGAGGTCGTTGAAGGCAATTGATTGAACCAACCGCCCAAAGCTCAAGCAACCGGTGGTTTCCAAAGCCTATTTGTGGTTGTTTCTGCTCAATTTAATTCATGAACTCTAATGTAACTCTATGATCATAATTTATGGATTTTCTGGGATCTACTCGAGTATTTGGTTGTGAGGACTTAGCATGTTTATTTGTATTTTTCCGCTAAGTCAAATAAGGACGTAGTTGCATACAGAACTTGTTAGAAAAAGTAAAACCTGGTGTAATCAGGAGCACGAGATAACAGTATGACAGCTGAAGCTTCTAGGCACGTTACTATGTCGCTGTCCTTAAGACGTAATTCGCCCCTCACGGAAGGTGCTATGAGGTACCAGCGAATCGTCTCCCAGGATACAAAGAAGCCCAAACTCAAGGTTGTTTCCCGAGTTTTGCAAAGCACAGACAAAACTCAGAACAGAGAAAACTTCGGATTTTTCTTATATTCTGCTGTTGAGAAGCAAGAGAGGATTTATAGACATTGAGGTGCCTCTACTGAACAGTTCATGACTCTGTTCGTATGGGTGCACCTCCCTGTAGGGATACAAATGCCAACGTTCAGATCTGAGCCGTTGGATCGTTCGGCCGCACGATCTAACGGTCCAAATTGAACCATCAAGATGACATTTATGGATCTACTTCCATCGCCCTAGATCTGCCGTTGATCAAAATAGACGGTTCAGATCTGATCTCGCTCGAAGCATGCTAAGTGCGTGCGCCAAAAACGCCTAAACAGCCCACGGCCCACGCCGCGCGTGCCGCGCTCGGACGGTACACCGTCCTCGCTCGTACACTGCACACGCATTGGCATGTCTTTTGATATTAAATCAAAGTTAATAGGCAGTACCTATTAATTAACTTGGATTCCGACATCTCGGTTTCCAATGTGGGACTATATAACACACTTTCCTAAAATAAACAAAGGAAAGTTTCCGCACTTATAAATCCAATTTTAAATGAAATGTTTATTATTTTATTATATTAAAAATAATACAACAGAACTAAGATTGTTTGATATGTTGATTGGCTTTTTATTTTAAACATATAATGACTCTATATCTTGTTTTAATTGTTGTTATGTCTGTCTACTTGTTAATTATGAATCATGGATGATGCTCATTATACTTTACTTTTTTTTCATATTGTGGAATGATGTTGATTGGTGTGGCTATGACTTGGGAAATACATGGTCTAGTATTCTTAGCTTGGGACATCAGGGGCTATGAGATGGGACATTGTCCTTGGTGTTCCCAGCACTTCTCATAGTTGTTGTCCTTCATTGACTAGGATGTTAAGATGCATGGTTAGGTTACTCATACATGATACTACCCTTTCGGCAAGGGTATTGAAGCCGAGTGACCCATGATGGCAGTGACATGGTCCTACATGGAAGTCCAAAAGATAGTTTGTGTGTTGTGAGGAGACACAGTGGCCCATTGTTTATCAGGCTGTCACATCCACCCAACTAGTATCCATCTACCCGAATGATCCACAGCCCAATGATCAGGTTTTAGGCGAATCGACACACCATTCCACACAACAGTCTAATCGTGAGAAAGAATAAATCAAAGTCAAATATTTGTTAAAGAAAGATATCATAAAATAACATATCTCAAAAGGATCTCAAAACCAAAACCAATGTAGGAGCGAAGTTAAATCGTAATAATCAAATTGGAAAGAAGGTTAAGTCAAAACTCCTTAAGGTTACATCAGGTAGGTATCGTTAATCAAATGATAAATGAGTATTTCAAAGGTCTCTGTGTCCCAAAAGATTTCAATCTTCTCATGTGTCAGACTAATTTTGGTACGCATAGTCGTGACATGCACACTCGTCACCATGTTAGTCGATATCCCCGTAATCATGTACATCGTATGGATCGAATGCCTATGCTTCATGACCTTGATAAGCGACATCGAGATCTCTAACAAAATCTACAGAAAATAACATCCATGAGGAATGAGTTCAAAAGAACTCAACCAAGTAGTCCACATACATTTATCTATCATTCAATTCACAATCCATATAAGTTTATCATAATATAGTATGAAATGCAATGCAAGGATTCTCCTATACTCTAACTTACAAGTCTCTATAAAGTGGACACGCATTAAGATAACACACCAACCTCTTTTAGGTAGGTCTTGTCACTCTGATCTCTCACGAGATGGTTACTAGTCTTGAGACCTCGGGTAAGGGATACGGTCATCCCTCTCGGATCATCATCATGGTCAGGGTTTAGGTCACCACTCTCTCACCACACCATTGGTCTGAGTATATTGGTCTAAGTATTGGTGTGTGTTAGGGTATTACCTAACGCAATGCATAGTCATCTACTTTAACATATTACCCAAGGTCCAGATACTTCCCCTCATGCCTCTCATCTTCTTGGTTCAATATCCTCCCAAGTATAGGGAAATCGTATCCTATGGCACCAACCAACTCGGACTACGCTCCCGTAATCCTATTGGTCATCCACATATAATGGGCAGGAAGCTCTTGTGTCCCCTCATGCCTCTCGCATTCTTGAGTGCCCATGAGCTCAAGCCTATTATATGAATGGCCCCCATGGAAACTTTGTGTGTCCCCTCACGCTTCTCTCAATCTTGGGCACCTACCAACCATATACCGTTGTCATAGGTCACACGGCTTGAATTCCCATGCTGTTAGGGTCATAACATGTTGGGGGTAATCCTAACCATGCAAATAAAGTTATATGTTCAATTCTAAGGCTCCTAGGGTAATGGTAGAACCACAACCCCAAATCAAACCCAAATTCACATAAGACTATCCAACTCACATGTATCATAATCAAACAATAACATTCTGTAATTTCAGAGCATTATGATAAAGATAAAGTTCTTAATCAGCAACATACAAATCCATATGCAAGGTCTACATTATTCAAGAATTTAACGACAATTATATACATGTGAACATCCTTATCTTATAATTAAGTCCGCACCTTCCAAAGAGAGTTGTAGCACGATTTCACACTTTTTAAAATAGTCATATTTACATGTTGGCAAAAGTTAGAAATAACCCTATCGGAGATGGGTTGATTAAACAGTAACTAAATGGGTAGGTTGGGAGACCAATCCAATCAACCAGGGGAGTGGTCAGTTGAACAGTAACAAGCATGGGTCTCCCCAAGAGACTAGGCCAATCAACCCATGCTCGAGTATGGACATAATCACTTTCGATCATTAGACAGCCATGGGATTGGGTTCTAAAATACTTTTAAAGCATATAGAAAATTCTAAAATCAATAGAGAACGTGACCTAACATTACAAGGCATTCAAAAACTCAAGAGGAACAAGAAACCTAATAAATCGACAAAAGGACTTTTCCAAAATCAATCTGGAAAGAATATGAATGAAACAGAGTGACTGGGGATTCACTCAAAAATACAAGGAAAAATGGAATAAGGTTTTTCAGTACTAGGAAACCCTCTACTAGGTCTAACAATAGCAAAGAAAACATGAGAATGATTAGGTCAATGGAGAAGAGTACTAACCTTAGAATAACGCAAACACTATACGGAAAGCCTCACGAATAATCTCCACGTTGTCCTTCACCTTCGCAACGCACTCCCTGACTCATACTGACGTCCTCTAACGGCTACAAAGCATAATGACACATTTAGGGTCGAAATACATATTTAAAGAAGTCTGAAAATCAATATACAAAAAAAATGCCCTTTTTTTCAAGGCGCCAGGTGGGTCGCTTGGTCTGCTCCATTGGGGCGACTAGGCCAATCGACCCACCCTTAGAAACTTTATTCTCGAAGTAGTTTCGAGGGGGTTTAGCCCCTTGGCTTTGCTCTAGCTCCTAATCCTCATTTCAGTAGGGTCTTACCTGATCTTGGAACCTTCCAAACATGCGGTCAATAGACTCCTGATACAACTTCAAAATCCATCAACTTTCAAGTCAAATCTCCTTCCAAATTCCAACAACACTCCAAATCCCACGTCACTACTATCCACTTCCATTGGTTCAAATTCCAACCCAATGGTCTCTATCTAGATAGCCCATAGTTGCCTTCTACTAGCACTATGGGTTCTTAGAGCTACAACACAAACTTTCAGGTTAGGATTCTAGATACAGACTGGCATAGTTAGACGACTTAGATGCATATCTAGCATATTGTTGCTTGTATCTCAAGATATTACGCAAGTATACGTATCGCAATCAAGTAATAAATGATAAGTAAAGTATCGATCCCACGGAGAATTATATCATTAACTTTCAATGTAAAAGTAAAATTGATTTAAATGAAATTAACAAGGTTGATTGGTGATTAACTAACTAAATAACCAAATGACAAGTAAAGAAAACTAAGGAACTAAAATGTAGATTAAGCAATGGAAGAAACTTAATGAGTGACAAGTGTGTTAGGAATCAAGTTTCCCTTCCCCTGAATTTTATAACACAAATACTAAGCAATACTACAACCCCAACATAAATCAAGAACTTGGAATGAATGGCAATATGGTATTTTCCAATACACATAAGCTAGCATCCTAAATCAACATCTGCATATTCCTATGAAAACTTGAATTAAGGATGCAATTTAAACCCAAACCAATCAATGGTAATGTGAGGTAATTGGGTATTCCTACCCAACCTACTAATTAACACAACCTAATTAAAGATTATGCTAACTCACACAATTCAACAAACACCTAGACTCCATTAAGTTTCTAATTAATGAAATCATAACATTCATTCAAGAAAGATCATTCAAGAACTGAATTTAGTCAATATAACATGCTGAATTCATTAACAATAAAGTGGATTGCAATAAAACTAAAGAACACATGATTAGTTACATATCAAAACTCAAGTTTAGGTACCACTATCATCCCAACACAGCTAAGATTTAGCCAATAACAGAATTCAAATGCATAAAACCAAGTATGGTTGACATGAGACTAGAAAGTAAGAAGATAGAGTTATAAAAACAAGAAGAAACTAAGGCTTCAATGCTTCCACATGAGCTCCAGCTTTCTTCTCCAGCAAATCAGCAACTCCAGCAGCTCCTTGCTTCCACAAGAGCTCTAGCTTTGGTTCTATCTTCCCTCCTCTCAGCCGAGTCTCTATTCCCAACCTTAGCCGAATGTGTCTCCTCTTTTCTCTTTGCCTCTCTTCTCTTTCTTCCATAAATGTCTTCAATCATTAGGTTAGATTCTGACCATAGGATTAGAACTTTCCTCCTGAGATCAAGGGCTGAAAACCATCACGTATTTACAAGAATTTTGTCCACTTAAGTTAGCCATTTTTTGTCAATTCCATTTGAATTGGATCTGAGAATATTCTGCTCCGTTGTTGTAGCAATGCAGCAACAACTCTACAACAAAGTTAGAGGACAGGTTCTTCTATTATGAATCTTCACCTACATTTTCAAGAGAAAGAGAAACAGTCAAATTCATCCATAAAAAGAAGGAAAATTCATGTAATGGTGACAATAATGAACTAAACAAAATGCAACATGTTAAGACTAAATAAGACAACACCTAATGAATACTATCACTAAAACAAAGACAAAATACTCCTAAATCAAGCCATCTCAAGTATAAAAGTTATCAATCTTAACTCTCTTTCATAGAGTTATCACATATCATTTCATCACTCTTACATTATTATCATATTAGCTTGGTATGTAGTGATTGTTGCCTTACAAAGTTTATTAGAATTCATCCGTGTGATTTCTTGTTTCCTTTCTCAGATGGTTATGTAGGAACAAAAGAAGCCCCGTAACTATGGGAGAACTCTACTGAAGAGATACTGGAGACACCAATGGGAACTCATTACGATGAGAATGAAGCTTATTGTGGATGCATGGAGTGCTCTTACGGTACCCCTTAGTGAAAACGGAGCTCTAGTTGTTCGCCGTTGCGATAGAGAGGTGGAGGGTCTTATAACTCCTTTCATAGAAAATTTTGAAGAGAAAATCCTTAAAATGATGAAAGAGAACTGTAAACAATAATGAGACTTTTTTTTTATTTTTCTTCTGCTTATACATTTTTATTTTGAGATACCATTTACCATCATTTTGGAGTTTTGTAACCTTTATGCCTTTATTAATTAATGAACTGTCTTTTCTTGCTCTTGATTATTGAATTGTATGCCTTACTTAGTATTAAAAGTGTAACTGAGATCTTGTGATTGTGGATCACACTCACGGATTGTTGGGGCGGATCAGATACCTTCGAGTGGGGTATGACAGAGGTGGTATTAGAGCACAATATTATACAATTTAGTATAAAATAATATGCATAATACCTAAGCAATCCGGATCATAAATCCATAAGTGACCCGCAACACTAGAAGTGAATAATAGGTACAACTATGAACTAGTATATGAAACAATGATGTAAAATAAACTCTGTATCTACATAAATTACCACAAATAAAGTGAAACACATATCACATAATGAACATCAAGAAAGTGGATAGGGAGGTGGGTGAAGCAGATTATGATTATGCTCTCGTGCATTCTTTCTTCTTAGAAGTGCTGATCTCGTTTTCACCATGACTTCTTGAATCGTTTCCCATAGAACGAAGCCAAAAATGATGCATCTGAATCTGGCTTGACCGCAACTCTCTTTCCTACAAAAGAACTAATCAAATGCGGGCTAACTTTTTGGTCGAAAAGCCACCTCCGACAGTTAAGTCAGTTCGTGCACCACTCAGTATGCTTTCAACAGTTGCAGAGCATAGGTTCCATCAAGAATAGTTACTCAAGATTATTCATACCTTCGTGGGGAAGTGCCTAAGTTTATGTAGATACCTTCAGTTGTTCCTCATCATTGGATCCAAAGGATAGGCTTTCCTTGAGCTCATCCGAACCTAGGGCTAGCAAGATACACGGCAATGAAGATTTCATGGATTCTATTACCCCTAGTTATTCCCGAATATCTCGTTATCATGATTCCTTTTTTTATTAGTTTCCTTGTCATCCACGCTAAGTCCCAAAAAAAAAGGGGGGGGGAGGGGCCGAAACAGACGCCCCGCCCCCGGGGGGGGGGGGGTGGGTTTCTGGGGGGGATATTCTCTCCCCCAAAGAAAAAAAAATTTTTAAAAAAAAAGAAAAAAAAAAAAAAAAAAATTGGGAGCTGCTCCAGTGCGGGGGGCCGTCTTGCCAACGGTCAAGATTAAAATCTAAGATAAATTTTGATCTTGATCGCTCCTTCCTTTAAACCACTTAAGTGCAACGAGCAATCGTGCATGAACGGTGAAAGATCAAAATTTTTATTAAGTTTCGATCTCAACCGTTGGTACGACGGTCGTAGCAAGGTCCCAAAAAACTGTACCAAAAAAAAAAAAAAAAAAGCAAGGTCCCAAAAAACCAGACTAGAGAGATTCCAACTTTCTTCCCTTTCCCACTACATATCAGATTGGGAAGTCAAAGCTGTCTCAATCTTCGAGGGTCGTTTTAGTTTACTGCTACAAGCCTGAAAATTTTAAAAGCTTTTGCAGTAGTGCCTGTGAGAAAGTACGTACCATGTGGGTCCCACTATCAGTACGTAAGCTAACAGGGCAAAGCGTGTGGGTCCCAAAGAAATACCAAATCCCTTCTGATTCTTGGACTTTGAGGAAAGCAACCGACGAGAAAAGGAAAGGAGGTACCCGTGGACCCCACTTAATCAAGACAAAAATTTTAAAGGAGGAGAATCAGAAAGCAGCGGGGCCAACCCTGGTCCTCGGGAGCAGGCCATGTTGTCTGGGTGTGGGCCCTACAGGCTCTTCCTAGAAACCGACTTTCGCAAATCCCGAACAGAAGAAAGCTACCCGACAGCGATCTCCCGCCAAATAGAATAAAAAAATTAAATAAAAAGGTTAGCACTAAAATAATAGAAAAAATAGTAATCCACCTTTTTTTTTTTCCGGCAGAAAGAAGTAACACACAAATTAAGATTAAATTAGTAAAGCTTGCGCTTTCACCATTGAAGATGTCGGCGTGGCTTGGCGTCAAAGTAGAGCCGACAGCTTGGCTCCTGGCATCTTGGTTTATTGTCAAGCTTAAATACTTAAGGCGCGGTTAGTTTGTAGAGGTGTATAGTACTCATATGTATGGGGTGAGAAAATAAGAAAAGAAGATATAAAAAAATTGTAAAAAATATTCAAATGTGAATTCCATTTTTGTTATTATTCTATATTTTTTCACAAAGTCTCATCTAATAATAGAATTTTGGAAAAAGATGAGGCGAAAAAAATAATATTATCACATCAGCAGACAAATTTCCTTAGTTTGCATATTTTCGTATTCTATTGAATCATCAAACAAATCAAGATTTCATGAAAAAAATTATTTTTTCAAAGTTTTTCTCACCCACTTCAGATTCAGCAAATAAATGGTGCCTAAAGTAAACTAGGTTAACATCCATGGTTGAATGGTTCAAACCAATTTCACGATGACGTCACTATGTTGTTGCATTCATTTCTTTTTTTCCTTTTCCTTTATCTTTTCTTTTTTCCATATTTAGGGTTTAGGATATTTACTATTGTCCATATTTTTTAAGCTCAATTACTAAACAAACCTTGCTCCTTATGAAATATGAAATATGAAATTACTATTGCCCCCACTAAATTTCTAAAGGTGTTAAGAAGCTATTAAGGTTGAGTAATTTTTATTTTGCCTTTGTTAGTGGTGGGTAAAGAGTAGGACCGAGCAAACCGCATGGTTTCATAAGATAAAGCCCAGGCCTAGATGGACCGGATCGAGACTAAACCGTGACACGCCCAGACCTAAGGCTTCTCACAGTTCAATACGCTTTCTATCTCGTCCATTTAAGGGTGTCTTGTCTTAATAAGCTTCCTTCCTTAGATAATGGGTAGTGGAAGAACTTCCAAGGATGATCCATCGATCGAATGGTTGAGGGTGAAGAGTTCGCCCACCAATCCAGTCATTCTATTTCTGTTGAGTTGTCGGGCAATAGGAACATAAGTGTCACCGACCGTTGGTTTGGTCCCTCCGATGATTCCACCCCTTAAGAGCCACTAGGAAATCAAGCAAAGGTTGGTGGTGTTGCCTTGCCTTTTGATTCCCGTAGGCATAATGCTTCCTCTAAAGTTGGTGGTCCCTGACCATCTAAAGACTCTCGACTAGCCCGAGTCACTTTGTTTCTCATGTTTGTCCTATGGAACTTGACCACATTTTTAACCGATACTCAATCCCCTCCCCTTCGGGTTCCTGAACACCATGAAAGGGTTAACTTAGATCCTCCAGAAGAATTTTTCATCTATACTGATACCTTCAAGAGTGGGATCAGGTTTCATTTTCCCCCCCCCCCCCTTTTTGCTGACATTCTTAATCATTGGGAGTTATGTCCCGACATGCTTCTGCCGAATAGTTGGCTCCATAAAATTGGCTTTCTTGGTCTATGTTTCAAGTTGGGAACTCCTCCATCCCTACCTCTTTTTTCCCATTTTTATTACTTAAGCAAGTCTAACCTGCTTGGGTGGGTTTTCTTTTATAAGCTCTCGAAGGGTGATTTGGGTTGGTCCGGAAACATTGTTGCTAATGGCACCTACCATTTTAACCCCAAAGGATGGTGCCATCGGTTCCTATTATGTCAAGCACCTCCCGAAGATCTAAATTTTTTCGATTGCTTGGAACCATCAGGATTCTTATACTCAGGTCAATCACCCTCTTGCCTAACATCCGACGTGCAAGATGTTCTTCGTGCCATAGAGTCCATTCTTGCGCACCGGGAGATTCATGGACACGCCATGGAGTACGACGATGTGCTTGGATGGTGGGGTCTCACCCTTGGTGAGCTCTTGAGCATTCATTTTTATCTGAACATTTTAAAATTTTGTTTGTTTCTAACCATTGTTTCCATTCTGTTGACAGTGCCTCCCAAATACAACCCTTGAGCCGTCAAAGTTGCGGCCACTAAGCATTTGGAAGGTGCCTAGATCAAAGAGAAAAGAGCATGAGGCTAAATGGCAGATCTTGAAGACCTCCTCCCAAGCCCCCAAGGGTGTTCTAAAGATCCACCACAACCTAGCAAAGAAGAGGAAGGCACCAATTGATGTTGCCTTGTCCACTCAAGATGATGTCAACTTGGCGAAGAAAAGGCATAATCTTCTCGATGATGCATATTTGAAGAGGGTTCATGTGCAACATAGTGACTTCTACGTTCCTCCTTGGAAATTAATTGTTAAGGATCACATATTGAGGGATCCCAATCTGGTGCTCGAGTGGGCAACCAACGCCTGAATGCCTTTCTATCGGGAAGTACCTAATGCCACTCCCGACAAGGAGTTTGTTAGTTCCTCGATCAAGCAAGCTTTCTTTCTTAACCTAAAAATTGTTACCAAGTCTTTAATATTAACTTCCAACTCTCGATTGTTGTAGGGTCCTTACCAAGCCTTCCGTTGGCAGATGGAGGCGGTATTTTGAGTTGGTCACCTCAGTGTTCAATTGCGGAGGCATGAAGGACAGACAAAGAAAAAGGAGAAGGAGATGTCTTGTTGCAAGAGGAAAACTCCAAACTCCTACGAGCTGGGGATGAGCTTAAAGCAGCGAGGGACCAGATTGAGGTGCTCGAGCGGAGAGGGAATGAGCTCCAATCTTCTCTTTCTACCTCAAAGGAAAAGGTCGAGAACTTGATCAAAGAAAAGGACAATTTGTAGGATCGTCTCATAACTGCAACTCCTACCGGACCCAAACTATGAAATCCCCTGAATTTCTACCCCTTTAACCCGTGGTTTCAAGACCGAGAACCTGGGCCTCAAGTCGATGACAACTGTGGGCCATTCAAGTCAAGCCCAAACAATTGGAAATGGAACTAATGTTGGTGGATGACCCTTGTGATGACTCAACAACTCTCCTAGAGTTTAAGTGAAGAGAGAAGATTAATCATGATGGTGTAAAAAGGGTAATTTTGGAATGTTTGTAGATTGGCGATGGAGAATCCAATTGATGCAAATAAGGTATGAAATCGAAGATCGTTAAAAGAGCTTTCCAACAAGCCAAAAGTCATAGAATTTGGAGTCCGTTTGGAGGTCCAACCATGGACCGGTTGGTTGGGCCGGTTGGGTGAACCAACCCCCCACCCCATTTTTTGTTTAGGGGCAAAAATGGAATTCCAGGTTTTTAAGCCCTATTTTATGTTTTAACTCACTCATAACTGCATTTCTTTATGCAAGAACAAGTTTGAGGCTGCGGGAAGAAGAGAAACCAAGACAAAGAAAGGTTCCCTTTGTCACATCCACTCAGCCGGTACCCTATCTGGCGTACCCGAGTCTGTGATCCATAGCCCCGAAGATCAGTATCAAGGAAATCAACCTCTCACATTCACAATATTATAATCAAGAACAAGACTAAATCAAGGTTAACAATATTAATTAGAAGATCAAAACAATATAACGAAATAACATCAGAGTGCAGAAATGATACCAATATAATAAATTAAAAAGTAGAGTGAGGCGGAATATCACTCCACATATCACAGTGGAAATGTAGCTCGAAACTAAAAAGAAAATATTACAATTGATTCCAAAAATAGAGAAATAAAAGAAGTAATCAAACTAAACTAGGGTCTCTTCTATCTTATAAAGTGTCTTCATATACATAAAATAAAGAAACTAAACACGACCGCTTCCACTCCAAGGTAGGTCTAATCTTGGTATGCAACATGATCACACGAGGGATCTTCACTGTAATCTTCTTAATTGCTATCACCTTGAGAGTAGTATGCTTCATCGGTTTATGCTTCATCATACTGGCCATCATAGTCATCAATACCTGTAGAATAATCTAACAAAAGATGTTTGCACGAAAGGAGTGAGTTCAAGAGAACTCAGCAAGGTAAGTTATTACATAACAACATAAATAACATGATAGTAGAAACATAGCATGATGCAACATGATATGAGACAGGCAATGCATGTATGAGTCTAACTCTATGTATACTGGTCTCTATTGGCAAACATGCTTTAAGTCATAGCAACATACTTCTTTGGGAAGGTCTCAAATCACTCAATATTGGTTGGTAATGGGTCATGCATCCCTCTCAGACATTCCATGGTTGGGGTTTAGGTCACCACTTTCTCACATCATCGTTTGGTCTAAGTATTGGTGCATGTCAGGGTGAAGCCTAGCCAAATGCAAGTCATCTACTTGGTTACATTAACTTAGGTCCAGATAAGTCCATTCATCCCCTCTCGAGATCCTTTATGGTATCCTTCTCACTAGAGTCAGCGTATCCCTCTCGGCTACGGACTTATTAACCCTATTGGTCATCCACAAATAATAAACGGGAAGCTCTCATGTCCCCTCACGAATATAACTCACTGGTCTCGAGCGCCCATGAGCCCAAGTCTACTATTTGCAACCCTACCAATGAATGACCCCCACAATGTGATTAATGTCCTCTCACAGATATAACTCACCAGTCTTAAGCGCCCATAAATCCCCATTGCTACCACGGGTTATTCGGTTTCAATATCCTTTCGAATCGGGTTTGATATAACAGGGACATCCTAGCCAAACACTGCTAGACAAACCCTAGGTATAACATCCAATAATCCGGGAAAGCATCAAAGGGCACCATCAGAAATATCCCATACTATTGCCACTAATGTCCAAGGACAAAAATGTCAAAAGGACATTTCCTAATCCAAAATCATACCTAATCAATCACAATCCCAATTCAATCATAACATACACAACTGATATCTCATTATATAGAAAAGTACATAGAGACAAGATCAATTGAATAAGCAACATATATGAGTAAGTACCCATACATGATCAAGTACATAAAGGAAATACAAAAGTAAGGTCCTACTATACTTACAGCAGTCATATCATAATTAGAAACTAAGATTCACGCAATCTATGTTAATATGGAAACAAACTATCCTTACCTTAATTAGATTCGAAGATATTCCGGATGAACAAGAGAATGGATCCAAAATTAGCAAACAAACCCTAAACAAGCATTACACGATCATTAGAGAACAATCCTAAAAGTATAGACATCAAACAGATCAAGACGGACGAAGAAATCCATTGCTGTCATCTTGGGAAGCCTGGCTGGGTCGATTGGTCCAGTCGACCCAATGAATAGTACGCAACCAAAATCTGATTTTTTTATCCGAAACTCATTCTACAAGATTTGAAATGCTACGAAACTTAGAGAGAATCTCTAAAACAGTAATCTAAGACTAACTAGCATATATTAGACATCAAACAATGATCAAAACCAATACTTACTAATTTGGAAACATGATTTTCTAATTTGATAAAAATCATAGTTCTCAATGAAGACAAGCTATGAACTCAAGAGAAGAACTAGAGATTACTAGTAGATTAACACAATAGATCAGGGATAAGAATAATCATGAAGATGTATCTATCATGCTAGAGAAATCAAATCATATTCAAAGATCATAGCTTCATGAAGAAATTATAAGAACCATGGTTAAGATCAAGTATGAAGATCATAGCACCATAAGAATGAATGGAGATTGTAGAAGAGATAATTGCAAGGATGCAGTACTTTCTTCATAATCTCAATACAGAGGATAGATCATAGAAAGAGTAAATCAATATCAAGTAAGAGATTACTAACCTTTGATAGTGAACAAGAGATGAGGAACTTGAGAATTTGCAAGAGTTCTTCACCAACACCAATGAGAGGCTTTGAGAGGAGTTATCCACGTTCTCTAGGGTAAGAAACATGAAGTTCTATTATATAGAGCATCATAAACCTAAATAGAGGATCTTAAACAAATTCTGTCACTACAGATCGATTGGTTAGGTCAATTGGCCCAGTCGACCCAAGCAGTCAACCCAGGCTGTCAGTAAAGCCTAAGTCAGGGAAATGAAGGTCCAACTCTTATCAAAATCAAATGAGCTTCTCACAACATAACCTATAACTCACCTAGCATGGAGGAATGCCTTCAAATCATGTCCAACCAAGCTCCAAGTTCATCAACCATGTTTCTCTTCATCAAGGTGTAGTCTCTTTTCTAATCCCATCAAAGTCTCCAAATATGGGACATCATTATCAATCTCCCATGGGTTCCGAATCAAACACTATGTCTTCCACTGATATGGTCCATAGTTGACTTTCACTTCTACTTGAGGTCTTCAGACCTACAAACAACAAAGTTTTTGGGTTAAGGTTAGGGTCGGGTTTCACACCCATTCTTCCAAAGGTGTTTTGTGATTCGAATCTTCGCAAAAACATTAGGAAATGTTAGTTTTCTTTAATCCTTCTCTTAGACACAGTTCTGTGAGTATTGTCTCTTCTCTTCTTTTGTGAGAGCTTGAAAAGGAAGAGTGTTAGGTATCTTGGATGTTCATCTTTTCTTGTATTAATGTTTCCTTGAGTATGAGAGTAATGGTTTGTCTCATTGCAAAAGATTTTGCATTTTGACTCCCCGGGTCACCCACGGGTGATTTAGGAGAGCCAATTTGGGGCCTTTTGATCTTGATCAAATTGGATCAAATTGAGGACACACTTAGAATTCTCTTACTGCCAATTAGACTTTCCCAAAGTTTTGTTTCGATTCGACTTTGAATCGGTGATGAAATAGAGACCATTCACTAGTGAAGTTGAGAACTACCTTTTGTTAACCTAGTTTTCAGATTTTGTTTTCGTGGAAGATCTTGAAAGATCTTTTGAAACCCAAATAGACTCTAATTTGTTATTATTAATCCTCTTGCATGAATAGGTTTATTTATATTTTAGTCACCAACTTGTGGGAGTGAATTCTTAGACTTTGGAGAAAATAATCAAGTAAAAGGTGAGGAATATACTTAAACCTTATATTACATGTATAATGATGTTAGATAATTTTCATTAATGATATCTTGCATTGCTTTAGTATTATCTTATGGTTATGTAAGTGACTATTGAAAGGTAAGAAAATAAGTTTGCTTCTAATCTTTAATAGTCTTTGCATGGTGATATGAGAATGTATGAGATGGATGAGATTGAATGCACTAAGTTTTTCTTTTACTTAAATTATTGATATGAAAATATATGTTTGATATTGAATTAAATTTGTCCTTTTATTTTATGTTGCAAACTAGGGCTGTGGGTTCACCCATTGCCTAAGTGATCGTATATGATTGCTTAGGTTGTGATTGGGGAATGAGAAATGTCCTTTTGGCGTTTCTATCATTGGACACTAGTGGATGTGGTATGGGACGCATTCTTATGGTGCCTTTGGCACTTTCCCTGATTACTGATTGACATACCTAGGGCAAGTCTAAAAATATTTGGTTATGTGACCTCATGAGTACTACTACAATTTTGGCACGGGGTATTGAAGCTGGTTAACCCGTGATGTTAGTGGCTGGGTCATGTGTGTCAAACAAGCCCACTATAATCATAGAGAGGTAGGGTTGCATATAATAGATAAGGGCTCCTGGGTGCTCAAGACCGGTAACCAACACATGAGAGGACATGGAGAGCATCATGTCCATTATATGTGGATGACCACTAGGTTAAGGAACGATATCCAACAGATGCCTCCCATTGATGATTCCATTCATAGGTAGAAAAAGATACTTAACCAAGTTGGTTGGTGCCATAGGGGAAGTATCTGGACCATATGTAATATGAGACCGTATGACTTTGCATTGGGCCTAGGAAATATGTGATTAAATAAAACTCAAATTAAAAACTAAATATGAGGAAATATCACATTTAATTCAAAATTGGAAATTGAAAATCACCTAATATATGCTAACCATTGTACATGTTACCAAATTTCCTATCAATTAACATATTATATGCTAATTTATTTGTAAAACTTCTATCATTGTGATTGTGGAAATTTTAACTGGAGCATGAGAGCATCAACAAACATAAGTGTGTGGTCCCACAAATCCCCAAATTAAATTCTTAGAAAAGAACAAAAGGAAAATTAATTGCATGACAACACTTCCATTGAAGATGAACCTTACTTGAAAGTCTATATGATTTATATTTTTAGTGGAATAGAAAGACTCTCATTAACAAGATCACGCTACAACAAAGATCATTGTTGTTTTGTTCATTTGTGTAAATTCCAACAATTACAACACACACACAGAGATTCATTTCTTTCTTTCCCAAATCACCGCTCCTACTGTTAGAACTTAAATTTATATTGCAAAACAATTTGTTATGCACATTTGGATGGAATTATGGACGAAGAAACAAGATCTCAAGAGGCAATTTATTCACAAACTTTCTTGATTTGTGTCTTCATCACATTTTAAATGGAGACGACTGATATTCTTTCAAATCCCAAAATTGATTTTAAAATATAAGATTTTAAGGATATAATTGGCATTAAATATAATTTCTATAGATGAGGGTAATGTCATATTTTTGACTTCTTAATTTTAATTAAGGGAGAAATAAACATTACATATTCAATGTTAATAACCACTTAACACTGCTAGAAGTGAGGGGGACAATAATAATTTCATAAAGGAGGTTTAATTAGTAATAAAACCGAAGTATTGGAGGATAATAGTAATTGTCCCTTATAAAAATGATATTTATCATCTAAATAAGTACAAGGTATGACCATATACTTGTCATGCCCTTCAGAATGAAAATACTTTTACACTCCACATATGGTTCACCCAAAAAATAAATATGATAATAATTCAAATTGTTACATAATACAAATATGAGACCATTGCACTTCCACCAGTACTGTACGAATATTTTTTATTTTTTTTCATCATTAAACATACATATCCTAATTGAAGTCAGTTTCCACTTTCCCTCAAACTGGATAAAACCATCAGGATTTCCTTTGATAAACTACGACTTCCTCCTTATATCTCCCCTTGAAGCTAGAATCATAACTTTCAGATTAGGTTATGAAGCATACTATCCTATTCAAATATGCAACTATCATCATCAAATAGATACCCAGAAACTTCATGGCACAAATCTAAAACTTCTCTCCTGACTACAAGTCAAGATCCTTTTAATAACTGCTAGTTCCTCCATTTTTCATCGAGGATGGTATGTGTTAATGACTAAAATAGTCATCCTACCCTGACCGGTCCGACCAATGGGTTCGAACATTGTCTCACCAAGTGTTAAGGACGGTCCAACCATCGTGTCAAGAGTACCCGATCGGGATAACTTCATCTCTACCACTTCCTAGAAGGATAAGTCGGGTAAAGACTCTTTCTAGGTTCTCCTAACACACTCTTCTTGGTTATTGAGTCTAACTCGATTCTAAGCTTACCTCGGGCGGCTTTTGTGTGTTTCATCTGTGATCTCTTGTTTCTTTGGTGTTGATCTTTTTGGCGCCCCCGGTCGGCTCGTTTGCGCGGGGGCGGCGGTTGTCGTATGTTTCTCCTCCATTCTCTCTCAGACCATCAGCACTTCCTTAGTTAACTGCACACACGGCCGGTTGAGATCAATTTCTTGCATGAACAATTCACCAGGTAACAAGAAGTAGGGCAACACTTCATGATTATCTGAGAGAAGTATTGGATTTGCACCAGTAAGTTTATGGCCATCTGTTTGATAATAATAGTAATAGATCATCAGATTAGGATGGTATAGTTCATATATAAACTAAGCTTAAAGTTCTGATTGTAGTTGCAAGTGACCTTTTTTACTCTGGGTTCAATTGAACTACATGGCTGGCCCTGTGGGACTAGGGAATTGCTTTTTTTTTTTTTTTTTGATAAGAAAAAAAATTTCATTAAATTAAAAACACTTACACCCATAATTTTTAGTTGCATTACCTGTTCCTATTAGTTCGGAATCAGATAGTGCTAACTTTTCAAACAAACCTTGGAGCTTTGGGTGGGATTTGTTAAATATTACATATTTGGTTGTCTTAGACCTTAATTAACATATCTATGTGATGTAGACTGTTCCATTTGGTTTTGGTGTTTGCTCTTCTATATTGCACCAATTTCTGTTCCCAATCCCTTGTGTTGCTGCCTTATCCATCCCATTTGTTTCGCTGCTTCTAACTTGTCCGTTCTCTGGTTCCTTGATTGCTCTATATGTCCATTCTGTGCATCCATGCTCCATCCTGCCATCCCTAGGTCTGGTTAGTACTCCTGCATATTAATACAATTTATTAGTTTTTGGGATGATGTTGCACAATTTAAGTTCTCATTGGTTAGGTTTCCTACATTTGGGATTGGAGAATTATGAATTGTAATTTCATTTTTCTATAGTTTAAGATTTGCAATCCAATTATTCAAGCTTTTTAACACCTTCAGAGGGTTAGAATTTTTTTGTTGAACTTTAAGATTTCTTTCCTGCCAAATGAAATAACAACAGATTGATAAAGACGAAAGAAACCATTTGGATTTGGATATATCCAAATGGGTTTCAAGGTTTTGACACCAACTTAGAATTGACGAGTCTCTCCAATTTTCAGTTCGTAAGCCCAGTGGTCCAGCAGCATGTATTCTTTTGGCTCATTCACATGATATAAAAACATGCCAACTTGTTTCGCTTGCTTCTTCGCAGAGAGTGCATTCAGATGAACAATTAGACCACTGAGCTAGTTTTGATCTGATTGGTAGACCGTCATGTAGTAATCGCCAGAAAAACACCTTGAATTTTGGGTGTATAGGTAATTCCCAATAGAATTTCCACCACCCAGAAGAGGGTTTCCCTAACGAAGAGAAACGCCTCTTGATTATCTCGGAAAAGCTTTTTAATCTGGATTCTCCATTTGGAGAAAGCGAGGAGAGGACCATGAGTCGTCATGGTCCACGAGTTAATTGGTGCTGGTTGATATTGTTGACACCTCGAACCGTTGCTTGACGTGGCCCAATTGAGAGATCATTTTTGGTGTTGGATCGCATTTGTGTTGGTAACCGGGATCAAACCAGAAGAAGTTTGTGTTCCAGCTCCATTTTTCGTGTCACCATTGTTCTTAATTGCGGAATTATAGTCGTGAGACTATTCCAAATCCATGATCCTTTCTTTGCACCAACTTTAGGGTCAAAAAAGATTGATTTCTGAAATATTTTGCTTTTAGGATACGGACCCATAAAGCATCGGTTGGGTTAGTATCCTCCATCCTTGTTTCGAGCACGCGTTGTAATCTTTCATCCTCTTAAAACCCATACCTCCCATCGCTTTTGGCTTGCGAGTCTACCCCAAGCAATTAAGTTCAACTGTTTTTTCTTGTTTGGCTGGCCATTCCAAAACCTTTGACAAATCGCATCTATTTTGGTGCATATAATCTTTGGGAATTTCAAACATTGCATTTGGTATAGCGCCATAGATTGCATGAAGCTTGCATCAAAACTCCTCTTCCCTAAAGAGAGATTTGTTGCCTTCCAACCGCCATCTTCTTGGTCATTCGCTCGAGCCGATTGCGATTTTTGTTTTTCCTTTCCCACCAATAATTTTGTTCCCAAATATGTTGTCTCCTCTTAGTTCTGTACCCTAAGATAGAAAGTATCACATTTCTCCTCTCTCGGCACATTCCGCTGAAATGAACTCCACTTTTCTCAAAGTTGATCTCTTGTCCGTTAAATGAGAAAGTTCTAGGACCCTTCAGCCATCACTTCTTCATTTGCTTTGCAACAAAACATGTCATCTGCAAAAAATAAGTGAGTGATATCTGGTGCCCCTCTCCCTATTTTGACACCACCGATTAGATTGGGATTTATATTCATCGGAGTCCAGACTTCCATGATTAAAGAATTGGACTCGGGGCTCCCTTCTAGACCTCTTGATCCCGAAACCATGAGTGGGATCCCTCTTTTATCAGTGTGGGGGATGAGATTAAATGTCAATTAATCTACACCATTTTTCATCAAACCCAGAATAACCTTCTATATGCCCCATCCCTTATCATGCTTTTGACATATCTAGTTTTAAGCATAACCTTTTTGCATCGGTTTTTTCATGAATGAAGATCTCATGTCCACTATGATATTATCCTATTTCCTTTGTCCCCCCCTTGTTTGGTGAATGATTTCGAAAGTTTCTCATTTTCAAATTTTTGCATAATTTTTAGACACATTCCACCTGGGACGAATCCTACTATTTTGCATTTTTTTTTCGGGATCAGTAGAGTGTGGTTAACTCCATCCTGGGAAATCTCTTCAGAAAGACTTCACTTGACTCCTCACAATGACATTCCTTTCATAAGCATTGCCTCCATTCCTAGTCTTTATGAGGACCCATGAGAAACACACTCTTAATCTCTTGATTGTCCTTGTGATAGACAATTCCCCATCTTGTGGGAGGAAGAGACATTCCACTAGGTCCAAGTTTATTAGTTGACTTTTTCTTCACCTCCTATCTCACTAGTTTCGTAAATTTTCCCATTTGCCTCAACCTCTCAGTTTTTCTCTTTGGAGGTTAACTTTACTCACGTATAAAATCTGTATTCCTTCCCCATCGAGATGTACTGCCCCGACTTTTGACCACATCTCCTCCGCCTCCATGGCCCAATCCTTGTTTTTTTCCCTAATTCCCTCCCATCATTAGGCCCTTGTTCGGCTTGTTTCCTTAATCCAATATTGTCCCCCCAACCCTTGTTCCTTTTAGTCTCATTCTATTTCTGAAGGAGAGGGTGAATTTTTAACCCTTAGATCCATCTCTTGGGATATCCAACATTTTGAATTGGAACCATTTCCTTTTGAATCCCCATCAGGGCATTAGGGGTTGTTCCCACTAAGTCTTTTCATCCTTTTGGGAACCTTATTCATTTTGTGAGAAAAACCCGATCTAATTTTTCTTTAACCTTAGGGGGTCATTGTCTTTTGTCCAAGTATCCATCCTGCATTTCACTTAGACTCTCATCATTTTGAGAGTTTTCCCACAAACCCCTGCCTACATCCCCCAACCTTATCTTTAGCCTCCACTTCTTGTCCCCCATGATTATAAGTTCAGTTTTACTGGTTCATTCCTCCCAGTCTTCCATCCTCTTAGGGCTAATAGCCATCTTCTTCATCCCTCTGTCTTTAGTTCATTTATCTTTCTTTCCACTCTTCCACCCTTCACCCTTTTGATCCACTACTTCCATATGCTCCCATCTTCTTTAAAATATTCCCTTCTTTGAAATTCATCTATCCCTACATTTTTCACAAACCCTCCTTTTTTTCCCTTTTTTGATGCTTGTTATCCATTAATCCTCCCTTCCAGACAGATTTCTTTGTTCTGACATATACCCCAACTCCTCCCCAATCACACTCCACACCCACTTATGGCTATTTACTTTCTGGTTGTCTTTTTTCCTTTCCCACTGGATTTGGCCCCCTTTCTCTTTCTCTCTTCTCTTTTCTTTTTTTGGTTTTTTTTGCCCTTTCTTTCTTTCCTCTCTTCTTTTTTCCTCCTCTTTCTCCCTTCCCCCCTTCTTTTTTTCCTTTGTTTGGTATCTTGGTCCTTTGATCCTCCTCACTTTCCCCCCTCCGTAGTTGGGTCTTCTCTCTATCCAATCTCTCTGGTGGGGTTGCTTTCTTCTCTTTTTCCTCTCGTTCCTCCTTTTTCCCCATCCAACACATCCTCATTTTGTGTACTGCATTACCGCTTTGCTTTCGACCCTCTTTCCCCTCCTTTCCCCTTTTGTATCTTTATTGTTTTTGGTATTTTTTCTTTTCCCTTTCCCTTTTTCTCCATCTCCTTTAAAATTTTCCCCCGTCCCTTTGTCTCCTTTCTCTTCTCCACTTCCTCTTTCCCTTCTAGAAACCTTTTTCCTTCCCCTTTAATCATCTATTTTTTCTTCTTACATCTTCCTTTGTCTGTTTCCCATGTTTTCCTTCACCTGCTCTGAGCTGTCCAGTCTTCCTCTCTTCCCTTTTTCTCCTTCCCTTCCTTCTTTCTTCCTCCTTCTTTTGTTCGCTCTCTTTTCTTTTTCCTTCTTTTTCTTTTTCTTTTTCTTTTTCATTCCTTTCCATTTTTCCTTGATCTCGCTCCCTCCTTCCCATCTTCCCATCCTTTCTTCCCCTTCTCCCTTCATCCCTTTTTTTTTTATTTTGTTTTTCTCTCTTCCCACTTTTATCCTTCTTTCCCTTTCTTCCCCTTTCTTCTCCCCTGCTTTCCTCCCCTTCCTTTTCTTTCTGATTCTTTCCCCTTTTTTTTTTCCCGTTCTTTTCCCTTTTCTTCTTTTTTTTTAGTTTTCCCTTCCTCCTTTCTTCAGCCAAAGGACATCGAGCCGTGGGTGAGTAATTCTTCCACATTCCTCACAAATAAACGGTTCATCTGCAACTTCACATGGACCCATTCATCATTTTTGTTGATAATAAGAGCATACAGCTTCACTGGAATGTTGATATTCAGCATGATCTTCGCCCTGGCTGAGCCTTTAGGTAACCCCATTCCTGCCACTTCAAGCTATAGTTCTACCACCTTCCCAATTTCATTTGCAGCCTTCAGTATCATACCGTACTCGAAGCAATCAAACCGGATATCATGCAGCTGGATCCAAACAGGTAACAAAGGCTTCACTTGGTTGCTGTTGTAATCCGAGATAGGATGTAGAGCCAGATGCAGAAGTTTCTTCTCCGCCCACCACGGTGCCATGGATAAGACTTCATTCCTATTGATTTCCAACACAAACGTTGCACAAAAACCAGCCTTCCCGATGAACGAGATGTCAATAGCCCCCAGCGGTACCCAAAGATCAACCAATCTTCAGCATACGTCAGAAATTTGTTCTTCATTTTCTTCAATCACCATACCAAACAGAGTTGTTGCATCCAAACATCTTGCAGAAGCGTTGGATTGCTTGGTTGTAGAACCAGATTCCTTCCACCCCACGGTGGTTGAAGAAGAAAAGCCTCTATGAGAGTCCCCGGAGGAGTGCCTTTGAGTCATTACTCAATGATCTACTGGAGTAAGCGGAGCAAGATGTTGTCTGAGTCCCGACGAGAGCCGCTGAACTCGGTTTCTCTTCATTGCACCGTGAACACGGTCGGCCGCCGACTAACAAGCACGGCGAAGAGAGGTGAAAACGAAAGAGCCTTAAGGAGATCGCACTTGAAACTCCGCAAAAGAAAAGAATACCCAGCACAATCACAGTAATAGAACAGAGTAAAAAAGAAAGAAAACAGAGCATGATTTAGGTGTTTGGAAGAGTAGGTAAAAGTTAATTTTGCAATAAATTGTTGTCATGTCTCAACGGGAGGTGCAGTCCGTATAGCAGACAGAAAACAAGGGAGGTGTTTGAAACCTTCAGCAGAGTCAAGAGAAATTGAATTTGGTTGGTACGCAAGAATATGGAAGAAATCTATCACTGTAGCTGAGAGGCACATTAAATGTTCATCTGCTAATCCTCAACCCCAAATCGCAACCCCAAACCAGCGTTTTCTCTTCATTCCAGCCTCCATCCTCTTTATTTTCCTCAGTAATGTACTCTTTAGTCAATTTACATTAGAAACCATACAAATGGCCCTTCTTCTTCTTCTTTTCTTTCTTGGTCTTTTTTTTTTTTTTTTTGGCCATCGAATCGGTCACAAGGACTGGGGACCCACAAGCCTAGGAGATGGGAAGAAAGGAAAATGGGGGAGGGGGGTTGTAGTGTAGAAAGATAGTTGACCTTGAAATAAATGACCAAACTTTGAAGCCTCAACAGGGTAATGCTCTCCATTTTTTTTCTTTTTTTTTTTGGGTACAAGGTCATCTCGAAAGAAACTGAAACTATTACATAAAGAGGACCATAAAGGAAACTAGCACCAAATTGAAACAGATTTGAGAAAATTCTACAGAGAACACAGGGAAAAATCCATTGCTAAGTGTGTTATGCACTTCCTCATTGTAGCCATCATATATGGGTGTTCGCCTTGATGCATTATACAACTGACTCCAAAGATATAAGCATCATACGAGCTGCAACATTTGCTACTTATTTCATATCTAATTTCAAGTTTCCAGAGTTCCAAATACATAAAGTTGGAAGCATATCACAATTGGAAATATCACTCAATTCTTTCCAAACTATAATGGGGTCTAATCTTTTTGGACAATTGAAAACTCGAATCTGTATAACCATGCTCTGAAAAAACAGAAACCACTGAGGTCCATGACACTTCATCCTGCTTATTTATTTGTTCAAAATATCACAAGATTTCCTCTAAGTTCCCAGATTTGGGGTACTTCCTATATAGAGCACAAGCTACAGAGAAATCAAAGACCAACCAAGCTATAAAAATGTTGTTGTGGCAGTGTCTCTCCCCCACTGTAAACTGAAAATGATACTCAAATGAAGAGCAATACGCTGCATCAAGGCTCAGAGCTTCCCGAAGTGTCATACTAAGAACTCAATTGCCCTTTCAGAAGACCGATTTTGATAAAAACAAAGAGCAGGTTACATAGTTCCCCAAGTATGCACATGTCTCTGTTCATCTAACAACATTTCAGACAAGTCACTGCTCGTTGTTTGGAGTACATATTGTTCAAAGAGTCTCTAGTGTTAGAAGTTAATACCCACCAATTTTCAGAACCATGAACGGACTTGAATTCCCTCTCTCATTATTTCTGGTTCAGCGCAAGCATCGGTTGGACTCAGCATCATCTATAAAAATAATTGTCTATCATTCCTCTCATTTGTTTGTAGTAGAGAGCAGAAATGTAATCCTCTTTCTGGAATAGCAAAAAACACCAGAAATTATCGCAGATCATGAAAGAAAATAGTGGATTGGCATCGACAAGAATTCCTTCATAGCTTCATCAATATCACCAATTTCAGCATAGAGGTCATTAATAGCAATTCCCACAAAGGCATCACCTATCATCTGTGACCCCCTCAATCCAACTCCTGGTCTCCTACTGCGGAACAAGAAGTTGACATTTGAAAAATGTATAACTATCAGGAATCAAACCCCACCTAACATCGTTAAAAGGTATCTAGGAGAAAATTTTCCATACATCTACCTTAGTAGCAATAATAGCAGTCTAGCAGACCACATTCCCATGTAGGCATCCTAAAAATAAACTCAGATCATCCTCAAGTAAGAACTTTTGGCAAGAGATCTATACCTGAGTGGACCCAGATGAATGTCTTCTCCAAAATTTTTCCATGTTTCCTCAAATTTTGAGCTCTAGTTGTAACCAGATATTCTTGTGTTCCAAGAAACAAGATCAGCAATGGATTCTTTCAAACAAATGAAGAGAATCACCCATTGCAACATGCTTACAGTAAGTAACCCCCATATTGTTGGTGGTTACTTGGGCAGATTAAACATTAAAAGCCATCTGCAAAACCTCTTGACAACACCAAGGCTGAATTGCCAAAGAAAAGCGATGCAATTAGTGAATTGCAAAGCCATCTGGACATCACTAAGACGGATTGACCAAGAATACGGAAGAGATAAGTGAATTGATAAATGAACTGGACAATGTAAAGGCTGAGTTGGCTAAGAAGAGCAAAGAGATGAATGGATCGGAAAATAACGGGCAATACAAAAGCTGAGTTTGCGAGAAAGAACGATGTGGATGATGAACTAATGAAAGTGGGTGATCGATCAGTACTGGAACCCTGAAGATTCCAATTGATTATCATTAGAATCACAGTCAATGAAGAGTGTGTTCCTTGACTTTGGTCTTGAATCAGCAGCAAGCACAGACAGAAGCAATACTGAGGTTTCTGGTGATGTTAAATGATCTGCTCCTTCCCAATGAATTTGCTGACACATTCTTAGCAGCTGCAAATGCGATAGCTGCATCAATTTCAAGTATATCAGAGAAATGCATTGGATTAAGCATTGACATGGAAACAAATAATAGTGCAAGTAGTACTCCTGCTCATCTAATTAAAATCTGAGTACCATAAGAGGATTCAAGGAGTCTCACTTATTTATTGATGGTAGTGCTATAGGCAGGGCTTTTCAATTGATCTTCCAGTTATATCTCAGAATGCTGCAGCAAATGTAGCTGAGTTCAAGCAAAACAAAGAGATGGGTACAAAATCAATATATAACATCAACAGAAACACAAGCTTTTATGGTTATTTCGACATTCCAACAGTCGGCACTTTCAAGGGTGTTATGGTAAGGACTGTGTAATGGACAGTGCTTTTAGTGTGGCTCAAATTGATACAAAATAAAATTGGAACACAGAGCTTGCAAGGAAAAGTTTTATTGCCTGGTAGTAGGATCTGCTCAATAACAGCTCCTTATTATGTTCTGGGTAAGGATGGCTTCATGAACTACTATTTCATTGGGAAATTTACAAAAGCTGATAATTATTTCAACAAGAATGCTCTAATCACCGTGTTCTTTGAACAAACCAAACAAAACCCAAAGAATTGTTATTTTGATGCTATAGCAACTACTTTATCTGTCTTCAAAACAGAGACTACAGAACAGTTCCTAACTTTCTGACAGGGCCTAGAACTCTCTTTTGTTTTAGTGTTGTTTCACAGATAAAACTTGCTTAAAGCTAGGGTGGTCTGAACTCTGTACTGGCTGTTTGGTTACTTGACTCCGAAGATTTCAAAAATCTAGAGATTTCAAACATATGGAGTCATGGTTCATAAAATTAACTGTTTGGTTATACTGAATCTTTGGAATGAAATTTGTAGATTCATCTTGAAAAACATTTATGGAGTCAATTGTTCAAATGTTTAACGCTTTTATAGTAGAGTTGATAGTCAATTGTTCAAATGTTTAACGCTTTTATGTTCACATCATACCCATAAATCTACAGATTCATAGTTTAAGTTTAAAAAGGTGAATCTCTAGATTTCATGACTCCAGAGATTCACACAACCAAACGGGTATAAATCTCTCATTTGTGAATCCAGAGATTTCAAATCTCTGGATTCATGTAACCAAACAGGTCCTAAACTATCCTAAATAGTATACTATTACTGCTTGACGATAAATTATCAATACTCACTCATATGATTTTAAGATTTTAAGAAATGGGTGAAGGCATAATAATCTTCGCAGTATGTTGTAAGCGCTACTCATTTCAAACGCATCAAAACTAATCCGTCCATTGAAGAAGACGGCATATCAAATACTCATGCTCGTACCTGATTTGGAGTTTCTAATGAATAGAAGATGAAAAAGAACAATCCATATTCCTTCTCTTCTCTTGCACGACCTGCTTGGGAAAAAAAAGCTACATGGGTAATCTTTTATTCCCTAAAACTTGGAACAATCCCGTCTCTTCTCAATCCAACGTTCTACTTGGGCCTCAATGTTACAGCCATTGCATTTCCAACTAGTTGAAGAACCTCTATCAAGTACTCAAGAATGGATCAGAAGTGAATAGACTGCTGCACTTGTAACTGCTGGTATGGCATCAACATATCCATTGGCAGCCATCCTTGACTTTAGCTACAGATGAATTCAGCCCACAAACTACAACCCCTTAAAGGAAACAACCCAATTAGAACCATAAAAATTCATAAATTTAAACTGAAAAATAGAATGTGACACATGGACCAGACGTTCTAATATAGAACCAGATAATTTAAACCATAATGAAGCTCAAGCAGTCCCTGAATATTGAAATAGAATGTGAACCTAAAAGATAAAGCTTGCATCACACTCCCAAAGCAAGGCAAGCTGATTCAAGAAAATAAGTGAAGTGCACATCAAAAATTTCTAGAATGATACTGTTACTAAAGAACCAATAATTGATGTCTTCCCATACATGTCTACTGCTATTGACCAACATATATTGGCACATTAAAACAACATTCCACTTACCAACAACAGTTTAGGCATCTTTATATGAAGTGCAGAAAACAACAAAAAACCACCAAGAGAACAACATCAGCCAAAAATATTGAAATTAATATTAAAAGTAGCTACTAAGCTACCCAAACAAATATTAAAAGTAGCAAGTGTATTCAGGAAACCCAGTCTACAACATCAGCCCAAAATATTAAAGTCATTCAACAGTGCCATATTTATCTAAGAAGAACTTGATGACGGTCGCCCTATCCTCCTCTTTCTCCGAAAGTAGTGCATTCGCAAGCCGGTTGTGATTTCCAAAGAGGTCTTTTGCACGCAACCGAGTCCCCAAGTCAAGCTCTGTGACTGCATTAATTGCATCACATAGAAGTTCATCCTTGTCCTTAGCCTTCTCAGCAGCAGCAAGTTTATCCTTGTCCTTAGCCTTCTCAGCAGCAGCAAGTTCATCCTTGTCCTTAGCCTTCTCAGCAGCAGCCTTCTCAGTAGCAGCTTTCTCAGTAGCCTTCTCATGACAATGCTTCACCATGTCTATCAAAGCAACAGAGAGATTCTCCAAGGAAGCCACTACTTTATCAACTCCTTTCTTCTTCTTGTTAGAATTTTCAGACTGGTCATCACCTCTTGGCCTACCTCGAGATCGACTACTTCCATGTGGGTATAGATTGGGTACACGACATGTCAGGTGTATTAGTCTCAGGTTGCAACTCGAGTTGCCAATCTCATTCTCATCCAATTGGATGTTGAACTCATAGGCTTCAGGAGAATTCAGTTGTGAGTCATTCAAGTAATCTCCAGCAGTTTCAGCTTCAGTGCCTGTTGCAATCTCATTACCTAAAGCTGCAGCAACCTTTAAGTGAACGGGACGCACCGAATGGTCCTTCCAATATTTTTGCTCCTTCTTCTACAATTTCAAATATAAATTTATAACTTGTAAGCAACTATAGGGGCTGGCTATTCACTCACTCTTTTCTGCTAATGTGCAGCAGCGAGGAAAGTATTAAAAACTATAAAATGATGGTTTATGAAGATTAGTTGTTACCTTTACTTCAGTCCAAAAGCAGGGGGCAGCATCAAACCTCTTTTCACTTGGATTCCATCCAAGTTCACTTTGTTTTTGCAAGTCTGATAACGCACGCAACCTACTTTTCCAAATCCTAAAATGATTGCGGCATTGTTCCCAATCATAATTGGACCCAAATCTTTCGTAGATTTGTTTACTAACTCTCAACCAATGCTCTCTTTTTAGTCCGTCGTCTCCTGCACTCCCGATAGCATGGATTTGTAGGAAAAACTCTAATAGAAAGAGAGACACCTCTGTAGGCCATGAGGCTACGTCTCTTCGTCTTGACTGTGATGCATTTTCAGAGTCCATCTGGTAAAATCATAATTGAGTGACAAAAGTAAATACATATGTGATGCACTGCTAGTTATGATCAATACTTGCATATAGTACAAACATAATTGAAGCAATCATATAATGACACTAGTATTCATGATCAGCTGCAATTCTAACATTTGAAGCAATCATAACTTGAGTTCTATAAAATGAAAGTAAACCTGAAACAGATGACCCACCAACAAGAACATATTAATAGACTAATCCAGTGAAATGAGAAATAATCTCTGCATTTCTTTTGTTTTGTCTTCTTTCCTAGTCTCTCTCTTTCCCCCTCTCCCTTCAAAGCTGTTTTTATCCTAAGCCTCAAGAAATGACTGTAAGAGAGACAAGTTCGGTTGGTTTTGTTTGGTACAAACAGAGCATATCAACAGATCAAAAGAGCCATTCCTCCTCTTCAGAGAGAGAGAGTGGAAGAAGGAAATAAGATATCAGAGAGAGAGAGAGAGAGTGGAAGAAAGAAATAAGATATCAATAGGAGAGAATGTTGACTAATGCATGACATTACTGTTACTGTAGTTGAACAACTATCCAATATTACTGATAAGCTACTGCCTCAGCTTGTCCCTCTCAAGCACTTACAGTAAGATCTTAACTAATGCAAAAATCAGAGAAAGACAAGAATAATACTCAAAACTCACACTAGGTAGCGCAAATTTTCGAGTTCAATATCACTAAAACTTTCATAAGAATCTTCTCAGAAAAGGATTTCCCACCTGAAAAAGTATAATTCCACCCTCAGGATTTCTAACATAAAACTTCTAGGTTACATTTCTCTAGGTGCCGATGGAACAAAATTTTATATGGTTATTGCTGGTCTATTCAACATCCATTAAAGCATCATCCTGTATGGACTTCATGGTATCACAATTGGAATAGAACAAACACCTAGTACATGATTATCATTCATCAAAATATTAGAGATTGGAGAAGCTAAACAAATAATAGAAATAACACTATACCAACTATCAGCCAGCAACCAACTAGTAATCAAACTATCCCCTTGATTAACCAACACTTAATAATACTCAAAAAACCCCCAAAACAGAGACATATGAGATAATGAAATGCAATCAATCGATGGCAAAACTTGACATGCAGATTCCTAACCCAGATGCAACTAGAACATATAATCAAAATAACAGAGAAATCACCTAACAGAGAAATCTGAAACAAAATCTAGTAAATATGTGCCTGTGATTTGGTAGAAGCCCGAACCACAAGAAGATGCAGGACCAGCGCCGAACAAGAAGAATCTGCAGCTGTTGATTCACCTGGATTTACAAAAGAATATTTTTATTAAAAAATGTTAGAATGTAAAACCGATAATAATAAATAGAGCTCAACGATGAAGCTCAACAACAGAGTTCGCGAGACAGAGGCAACGGTAGAGTCAGACTCACCTAGATGTTGCAGAAGAAGAAGCTCGACACTGAACTTGCGATTCACCTCAACGATGGAGCTCAAGGATGAGGTTCGCGTGACAGATGTTGATTTTGAAGAAGAAGAAGCTCAACCAACCTGAAAGTGAACTTGCGATACGGTAGCAAGAGCTCAACGATGGAGCTGAACCAAAAAACTTCACCAAAACAGAGGCAACCAAAACTTCATTTTGCAGAAATGGAAAAAAGATAACACTGAATGGAAGCCAAATCGTAACTCAACAAGGCGACGGAGCTCAACGAGCACAAGCAATGGAGGTCGGCGACGGAACGGAAGAGGACTCTTCGAGACTAACCCTAGAGATACAATTTAGGATAATAGGTGATTCTACGGAATCACCCATATTTATACTTGGGTTCATTTTGGATGATTCTATCGAAAAGCCGTGATCCCGACTCAAGTATGAACCAAACGGATGTTTTTTATTGGAATCATGATTCCCTGGAATCTGATTCAAGGGAATCATGATTCCAGGAAAACACGGAACCAAACGCCACCTAGGATAAGCCTTTACTGACCCCAATTGGTTTTAGATGCGACGATAGTTTCTGCAGCGTCGAAATTACAGAGATCTCCATAAAGAAGATTTCTTTATAGAATAGCAAAATCAATGGAAGGACTAAAGACTAACAAAAACAATCAGAGAACAGAACCCCAATTTTCCTTTACGGGAAATCAATGGACAAAGCTCAGTCACTATTCCAACCAAGATGTGCTTGCCCATCTCCATTACAGCTTACACAAGGAACAAACTCTCTTCTCGCTGATTCCATTGGCAAAGGTGATACAGTTCCAAGCTCAACCTTCAAATTTCAATTCTAGTGCAGCTGCTATGATCTCTTCAACAACAAATTTTTTTTTGGTAGATTCAACAACAAATCACAAAGCTCTAAACTTGAAAACCCAGGAAAATAAACCCAAAATGCGTTATTGTCACTCTAGGCGCAAGTTAGTGAACTTTGTATTAAAGGCCAAAAAAGCCGTTGCCTTAACGGTGCTAACACGGTGAAGGAGATGGCATTTTTCGTAATAAGAAGCTATGACAGGGGCCAATTCATAGTAGTTTCAAATCTCTCATTTGTCCATTTTGTCCTTTCTCATTCAAAAACCCGTTCTTGTAGATCTCGGAGGCATTGCACTTGCAGAGAGAACACGGGGCGAGAGACAGAAAGAAATGAGTAGAGTCAGTAAAGTGTCAAATTTCGTGAAGAAGAGCTCTCATGGATCGGAAATGTTCGATTTGAAGAGTGAGCGTCAGAAGAAACCGAGTTCTAGGAATCCATTGAAGGACCTAAATAGCATCAGCAGCAGCAACAGCAGCACTTCCTCTCTGCCGATTGAGGCTCCAAGAGGTTGTTTAAGCTTCGTCCTTTCAAACTCTTCTTCCAAATCCCCTCTTTATAGATACAAAAATCTCCCCCAAACCCCTAAATCAGCCCCAAATCCTGGTCATTCACAGTTTAGATCCAAACCCGTAGTTAAACAACGACCAAGAGGCGGTGGAGCCATTTCAGGAAATGTAGAAAAACCCAAGAGATCCTCTTGTCTCTATCAGTGGCAAAACAATAAAAAATGTTGTTTCCGAGCAAGTCGACATCCAAATCCTGCACCAGATTTGGAGGGCCATAGGTCTGGTGCCACTGAATTGATACCTGGGGTATGTTTAAAGGAAGAAGCTTTAAAAGACAAAAAGCGAGTTAATACATCTGAGTATTCTGACTCGAGATTGTTGAGAGCTGTAGTAGATTTGAAGGAAGAAGGTACACCAGTGAATAAGTTGGCACAAGGTTCTGGTTTGGATTCTACGCCTGGTAAGTTTATAGATGAAGAAAACACAAGAACAGCCAATAGAACACCTCCGGTCCAGGCTTCAATATCTCCGGAAATCCAATATGAGTCATCAGTGGTTTCAACACCTACTTGTTTTGGAGCTGGTCATGTTCTTTCTGGGGTGACTGACAAGAGGAAATGCAAGCCAAGAGGGTTTCTTACTGTCCGAGAGGAGCCTGTCCTTTGTAAAGATGGTGCTTTAGATGGCATTGGTCATAGTGATGTTGCGGGACATCTCAATATTTCTAGGGTTTCTTTGGTTCCTGTACCTACTGAAGCTTCAGTGCAGTGGTTGTTTCCCTCCTGTGTTGAGGAGGGAGAGGATTACAAGCCTAGTTCTATAAAAAGCTCACCTGAATCTGGGAGCTTGCTGGGAATCAGTTCCCCTTCACCATCTTTGTCACGTCATGGATTTTCTTCGGATGCTTGTAGCATCAGTAACAGTGAGAATACTGCTACAGCTACAACAGGCTATGGTAGAGAGAAGAGGAATCACTTGGTTTCTCCTATTGAGTTTCCTAAATATGGAAACTTTGTAGGACCTATGTCAACTGTCTCCCAGAAAAGGCATTCATCTGATCATGCCAATGGTTGTTCTTCATCATCTACGCCTGTGCCTTGGTCTACTACTTCTAATCACAAGGATGGTTTATCACAAGAAGTTAAAGAATATCGATATGATAGGGGAAGAAAGAGTTCTCCATTCTCCTGGGACTCTTTGGGGAGTGGAAATGCGATGTGTACACCAGAGTCAGACTCTAGCCCAGATATTATACGGTTTGGATTGTCTTGGATGGATGGGGACAATCATCAAGAGCATCAACCTGAACTTGATTCGATGGTGGATATTTTGCACAACACACATTTGTCTCCCCAAAGCCAAATATCAATGTGGGGTGTTTCTGATGTTCCATCACTGCCTGCTTTGAGTGCCCACTTTTTACACCCAGTTACACCTTTAAATTCTGTTGATTGGTCCCAAATTCAGAAGCCGTTGAATGACTTGACTGCGGACCATTCGTGTTCCAGCTTTGAGAATGCCTCACAGTCACAGATGCGGATATCATGGAGAGATGGATTAGTCAGTCGTGTCTTTGAGATGGAAGAATCAAATTGCTCCTGTGGTTTCTCCTATGAAGAACAAGAAGCAGCTGTCAATTGTTATGATAATGATCAGATGAAATCTGATCTTAATCATGAAGTTAGTGAGCCATCTAGAGAAAACCTACCATTAATTGATTGTCTTAAGCCTCTTGAATCCTCATATGAGGAAAATGCTATTAATAGGGAAGACAAAGTAAAGATCCTTCCTGAAAGATCCAGTGCATGTGCAGAGTCCATAAGCACCGACGGAGGTGGACTGATTACATCAAATGACTCAGATTGGTTTTGTTTCAAAAACAAGTTATTTGAGGTATGATATTTATCATATTTTAATCTCTTGTCTATGGTTCTGTCTGAAATAGGATAGATAGAGTTCTTGGATTGGTGATCAAGAAATTGTCTCCCCAAACAGTTATATTTGAGGTATGATATTTTATCATTTATAAACAAGTGAAGGGGAATTGTGTGGAATGTCTGTTATTTATCTTTTGTATTTTCACTCCTTACTCTCAGGAGTCAGGAGAAGTGGAATTCTTTTGGAATGCGTCTTTATGATTTTATCTGATTCGTATCATTCTGTCTAACCTAAGCTAGAAAGGATTCTTTTTTTTTTTTTTTGGGCAATTTAAGTCACTGTTGAAAGACTAGTCTATTTTTATCTTCAATTATTTAATTTTACCACTGCACTTAATTGAATTTGAATTACAACTTTTGCTCACCACTCAGGAAGTGTTCTTGTGTTTGTGTGTTTGTGTGTGTGGGTTGGTGGTCAATAGTTCAAGGGTCCATCATTAGCCATTCAATTTGTCCAGATCAGGTTAGCCTCAAACTCTCAACATAAAATTGCCTATTCTACTTCTTGTTTTGAGTTCTATGAGACATAATTGGCAAGTAAAACAAGTAAATTATGCAATTATTGATGAAGACACATAATATTGAATAATAATTTAACATAGTTGAAGACTTAAGTTTTTACTAAAAGGTACAAAGTGCAACGAATTGTGAACAAGGTATATTTTTTACACCCAACCCAAGTACAGTGAAACATACTTGAGAGTCATAGACACCCTACAACCACAGTTGCCCAAATGCCAGCTTCCAACAACACCATTACAATAACTAATGGTATGTGACTGCCTACGGATATGAAGTATGCCGTGCTGGGTCGAGTCCACTGATGGTCTATTTTTATAGTTCGATCAACCGATGGTCTGAAGGAGACGACTTGTATATCCTTTATCTGCATGGCATATGAATCTCACTAATAGTGTTCGGGAAGAGACAAAAGTAGTCCTCCACAACTGCGTTATAAATGGTCTCATATACTAGGAGACCTCTCACTATGTGAATCACCAGTCATTGAGCCATGCTCACAAGTTTTACACGGATACATCTAAACTGGTGGACTAGGAAGAATCTGTGGATGACGGATAATACAGTACTAATGTAGGACAAAACATGAAGAAAAATAAAAACCTTTTCTTTGGATGAATAAAATTATATTACCCAAAGAAAACATTGTCCAAATGACTAGTGTAACGCAGAGCTAAAATTAGAAATGACTTATCCCAAAAACCCACAATAGTGCAGGTTAGAAATTAAGCATAGAAAGAGCATGTCCAGATTCTAGTTGAACTGGCTTTAGAACTTGAACCAAACTTCCACTGAATGATGGAAGGAAATAGCAAAACACTGTTAAAAATTTGACCCAATTGTGAAGAGTGGTTTGGGAGTTTTGATCCAAAACACCAAATTAGTAAAAGTAGATGCCACATAGTCCAAATTTCAGTCGAAACCACTGAAATTTCTGGTTTTTGCCCAGTTAAGATGAAACCAAGGGGCAAAAAAAATTTCCCTTGGTTTTGACTGAGTTCTGCGAAGCCCTATTTAAAAGTCCCAAATCTTAGTTGAGTTTTGCAAAATTGCCAATGGTCAAAATTTCAAGGATCTCCCACATTTTTGCCTCTTTCAACCTCTTTTTCACTCAAGAATCATCACTCCTTTGTCTTTGTTCACCTTGTTTGTTGCTTGCTCCATCGCTGAAGTGCTTGTGGAGTATATGGGCAAGTTGTTGGATATGGGGGGTCATCTGCTGATGCTAGTAGTTTGTCTACATATCGGCAAGGAGATGAATTGGGACCAAGTGCATCATTTATGGACTCCATCTTTGGATATCCATCACATCAAGTTGGGTGAGTTCAGCCATCATCCTCTTGTAGTCCATTCCCTGACAATACATTTCCTAACAATAAATTCCCTAAGTTGGGATACCTAGCTTATGCTGACGATGACACCTATTGATTCACAGTATTGGACTTCCTGAATAAATATTCCAACACCATACCAAGACCATGACATGGGAGTCTTTTGTCCAGCATTCGGAGCAAGATCAGATCTTAACAGTACCACGCATCTCATGGCATGGATCCACCAAGGAACTCAACTTGGAATTGAGTGAAGATGTCAGCAGAAGTTTCTTTTTGGTTATTCACTTTGTGGCTATTGTATTTGTATGAAACATTAAAGTACTTATGTAACTTGTTCAGTTTTTACTAGTCTTTGTATTTGTCAAAACCTGGCAAGTATACTACCACACTTTTTTTAGCCAAGTATTTGTGCTATTGTGTTCTTTATGCTTTAAATAGGTTGTACGCAAAAACCCAGTCAAAAAACCATGAAAATAGGGCCAAAAGTATATCCATCCAGTTGTCCTGGGAAATTCCCAGGTTTCGACTGAGATAGTCGAAATTTCTACCTCATCTGGTTTTGAGGCTGGTCGAAACCAGCCTTGAAACTGAGATTTCAATCCTGGGATGGCAATGGTTCAAACTACCTGATGGAAAGGACTCAAATTGGATCAAATTGCCATCTACCGGAGCTAAAGTGATGTTGCGAATTTGAGACAATTTCAATGGATGGAACTTAATGATTGTATTAAAATTAGAAAGTTTATGTTTATGGAGGATTCAAGTGATGGATGGGATGAAAGGATGGATCGAATGAAGGGAGATGATATGGAATCGAAGGCTATGTCTAACATATGAAGATTTTACTCCCATACATCAAGTGATTCTCATATTCTGGGAACAGTAACTTTACTTGAAATAGTTTAATGTCGCCAAATCTTCCAGAGGAAGCAGCAATTGATCTTTCTGCACTGATGTGATAGTCCCCCTGTAGTACTATGTATTGATGTGGCAAAAATAAACCAAAAATCTCCCCCTCCTTTTTTGTATGTCTTTTTTAAGGCACTATGGATCATTTTGGTGAGATGCTCCAAAACCACCATAATTGTGCTGAATTTTGGTTGGATTTATGAGTACATCTTTGATATTTCAATCTAAATCTCATCTTGACAAGCTTGAGTCTCTTGAGTTTTCGGGATCTCGGCTTGAGATTCGTAACTGAGTTGGTAGCCTAGCAAGGGAGTATGAGCAAAGTTGGCTATGAGTATGATGAACAATATATTGGATTTGCAAAAAAGATCAACCACGCATATTTAGGACCAGAATAATGGTGTCAACTGGATTGAAATTGTTTTAAAATGGAAGGAGATACATGCCTGTGTTATCTCACAGATAACTCTTGTTCTAGATTGACAGAGAACATTACAAAGTTACTTGGGCTAAAAATGAGTCAGCTTTTGATATCAAACTTTATCAATCCTCTACTTTTGATGGCAGAGCATTGTCTTGCTCTTTTGATGAATTGAAACACAATATGTCATCCACTCTGGAACCTCTCACAGCTGCTAGTAAAGAAATTGACATCAGACAGTAATAAAGAAAGCCAATTATTTGAATCTTCTCTCCCACCAATGCAGTAGCATTGCTGCACAATGTGAATGAGACAGTGCTTAAGGATGTTAAACTTTGTGATATGTTTGTGTCAATTTTTTTTTCTGGGCCATCAGAATATGTTGCTGCTGTATACACTGTTGTGTAGGTTGTCAATAGAGAACACGTGGCTTATAATGCTGCTTGAAAATACACTCAATATTGATGGAGGCTTATTCTGTGGAAGCAAAACTTCCTAATGTTAATTTAGTGGTCTGAAAAGACCACAATTCTTTGCAATTCAATTAGCAGAAGCTGGGCAGAGGACTGAGTAAAGGAGAATCCTTGGGGATCGGGTCACCGATCATCAGTAAACCTCTAGTAGGATAGAAACTGTGGAAACCAGGGCGCTAGGAACAGAGCAGAATGGGAGGTTGACATGGGCGATAGAAGGATGATCTTGGGAACAACATGACTGGAACAGGAAACATTGAAGGTAGAGATGCTCAAAATCAGGCTTCATCAGGTTCCAATACCATGTGAAGCTTGGTTAAAACCACATGTTTCTTGATTCTGGAATAAATAACTAACTGTTGTAGCTACACATGATAGGTGTTTCAATGAAAGGGAACTAAAGGATAAGCAAAAGGTGCTTTAAGCCATTGCTGTAAGGTATGCAATCAACCTTTGTCTCTCTCTCTGTCTCTCTTCTCTTATGATACAGTTCTGCTGCCTCCAAATATACAATGCCAAAATTCATTGGTATCCTCACGTGTACTGCGTGCTTGATTCTCTCCCCAGAAAATATTACATTTAGCAATACAGGTGACATTAAGGTCCTTGGGGAAAACTACCTTATTAAAGCTAAAATTGCTCCCAATCTAGTGGAATGAACAAGCCTTTTGAACCAACTAGGTGATAAGAGAACCCAGTCTATGGACTTAGTTCCAATGGCTCTATAGATTGTATACTTTGAACACTGATAAATCAAGATAACAACTGGCTTACCAGAATTATCTTATAATTCTTTTGTTTCTTTTATGTTATATATGGTGGGGAACTAAATATTAAATAAAGACTCCCTTTTCCACATATCCTTCAGATTTGAAGACTTCGATTTGCAATGCCTCAAGAATGATTCACATATTTATCTGTTGGAGAACGATTGTTTTGCTTTTCCGGTGAAAACATAATTAGCTTGAGAGCAAGTTTGGGTTCCAAACCATATCATACCAAGCAATGTGAAGCTGCAAACTTCTGAGGGATTGGCATGTTGATTAAACAGAGAAAGAACCAGATTTTTTGGGGTGCCCAAATGCATTATCATCAAATGGAGGAGAAGGCAGATGAATGGAGCTAGCAGAGACCCCAATAGATTGGATAATGGTTCCTCATCTTGCACTTGCTGGTGAGAACCCACTCTGGATTGGTTATCATTTCTTAGAATGGATTCCATGTACTTAGATGTCGATGAAGACCACGTTATGGCAAAATATGTTTCAGGGTTTGATTTTTCAGCATCTGCCGTGGAATTGAAGACAATCAGAGATGGTATCCAATTGGCTACATCACTTCAGATTGACAGAATCACTGTCTTCTCCGATTGCCTTCCTCCCATTCAAGCTCTCATTGGACTAGCACCCTATAGACTGGGCCGGCACAAGCAAACTCAAGTTCTCTTAACTGATTGAGCTCCAACACCCTATAGACTGGGCTGGGATAGGCAAGCTCAAGCTCAAGCTCAAGTCCTCTAAGGCTTGGTGACTGTCTCTGCTAGCTTTCGTTGGAGACAACTCTTTCTATTTGTTTCCACGGAAGCCTTTATGTGAATTCCCCTTGTGACCAAAAGAAAACTTTTTTTTTTCTGAACTCCTGAAAGTAATTTTTTCCTTTCTTTTGGTTGAATTACCTTTATGTTTCTTGACACTTACAAAGACGCTGACATGAAAACTAAAGGAGCATCAGCTTTCAAGAGAACCCGTAAGACTCGAACAACTGGTAGGAATCTACAATTTTTGCCACTTTTCTAAAGTCATTCTTGATAGGCGATGTCAGTTCATTAGATAACGCAACCTCTAGCCCCGTTGTAATGGCATTGAAATCTCTTCATCCATCAGTACTAACAGTTTGGCTTATGCCAAATCTTTTCTACCTCTTCTCATCCCAGAAAACAAAAAACCGAAGGCAAAAAAACAAGATCTGATACGTCCCAGGAAGATTATTATCAAATGGGAAAGACGTGGATGCCAACATTTTCTTTGACACTTAAAAACTTAACAAATACATCTTTCTCATTTTCAAAGACGTCCTTGTGCCTCAGCAAGCATGCAAGTATATCAGAATCATCTTCTGGTGTTCTGATAGTATATATAATGTGGACAAATCCACTATTTTGAGCTCTATCAGGGGTGGGTAAAGTCCTCCAAATGCATTCATCCTGAACTTTTAGCATGAACTAAATCAATGACCATGAAAGAATTGGCTAATGCTTATGTAGCATTTGTTGCAGGAGAATTTAGACCAAAGAATACATAACTGGCAAGGATAAAAAGCCTCAGCTAGCACTAGCCATATCAGCTTCCACCTCTAATTTCTGTTCGTCAATCAGATCACTTGACATGGCAGAAGGTATTCGGTGACGCTTAAGTATCCGGGAAGTGGCAACTTTTGCCAACTGATGGTTCAAAACAATTACTCTCTCATCATCCAAATCGATCCTCAAGTTCTCTTCACTACAACCGTCCACCAGTTGTCGTAGATGTTTCAGATTCTTGACTTCCACACCATTAACTTTCTTCACCTGGGCACCAAAAATGTTCATGTTAACTGGATCTTTAAGAAAGATCTCCATCTCCAAACTAAAATTCTAATTTTGTTGGCCACTAAAAACTCATCAAGAATCAACTCTTTATGATAATAATTGTACCAAGAAGGCAGCACAAAATTGACCGACCAATTCTAGATGACACAATAGTCTTAGCTAGTTGAGATTTGAATGAGAAGACCCATAGGACAAGTCAAATCTCCCTGCACGTTAATGCTTGTTTCCATGATATCCTATTTTGTTCAATTTATACCATCTCAACTAATTCAACCATTGAAAAATATGCTACTAGCAACACTGAAATACCGTAATACCTGCAGTTCCGCAAGACGTTCATAACCCGCATTGATTTCATCCATCAGCAGCTGTTTATAAATCATAAGATAAACAATCAATAGCAAGATAACATAAGAATTATAATTATCAAACTCAATGGCTAGCAACAAGTCTTTTTTTTCTTTGCTTATTTAAATTATTTTATTGATTTGAGCTCAAAGGAATCCTCACCCAAACATAATCCAAAGCACAAAGGTCTTTCTGGTTAGACCACTATTTTTACGGCCTTTGTTCCATTTGGATTAATGTAGCCAGCCCAATTAAGCTGGTTAAGGATCTGTTTGCTTTCGTTGTTGTTATGATGAACAACCCCCCCCCCCAAAAAAAAAAAATAAATAAACAAGGCAAAAAGACCTTTGCACAACCCACTAAGGCACACCATACCTCTGCCCTTCTTATCATGCCACATGGAAGGATGACATGGCAACTTAATTAGAGGACATTGTCAGGGATCAGTAACAAGCCAAATCTTAGAACCTAATTCAATTAAATATCTTTTACTATATTGGCATCCTTGGTCATTTGTTCCTTTAAATGGCATGCACCCACTTGACAGTCATGGACTTTCAAAGCTATATTTTGCCATGCGACTAACTCTGTTCAGGCCAAAATTTGAGATGTGAGCAAAAAGGACCTTAGTGCAAACTTGCTCACAATATTTGCATCCATCCAAAGCCACGTAATAGATATCTAAGCAGCACAAGAAACCTTCCTTGGAGAGCTATGCAGAAAACCATTGCTTGCTAAACAAATAAATTATAAGCATAAAAGAGTACCTGAGAAAGGATTACTAGTTGTTCACCAGCCATTTTGGGAAGTTCCCTCAATGCACGTTCACACAATCGACGGGGGGAAGTATTATACCAGTCTTCTCCATACTCGTGAAGGTAAGGCTGTGTCAATGGAATGAAAACCAATCCAGCAAAAATGAAATAACTAGGCAGCTGATCAAACTGATGAACAGGAACCAATGGCTGCAACTGCAAAATTATAGACTTTTTATGTTAATAACCAAGAACAATCGAACGGAATAGACGGGACAGATCAAATCCATTACATACAGTAGCTTAGTTGAGTCACTAGCAATTTAAAGCTTTTCTACTTTAGCAAGTAACAACAAAAATTTTATCAAAGGAGAAGACAAAGCATATAGACCACAGCTACTACAACCAACATCAAAACAAAGACAAGACTGCAAAGATTTTCAACAACCTAATCCCCGCTACAGGAAGTAGTGTTCTTCTACAGTCTACTGATGAAGTCTCTGGACTGTTGTCGCCTAGACCAGGGATGGCTTCCCCATCTTCACGTTATGCAATATGTGCCTTACCCCTCTCTTTACACCTTCAACGCAGTATGACACTTTGCATGCAAACAGTCAATGTTAAGCCATAAACACACCATCAGGTGAGGGGTGAGAACTACACAGACCATAAATGAAATTCCATCTATACTAATCTTCTAAATCGTTGACCCCGAGCATGACATTGATATACCTACAATTGTCATTTCATACTTCAGAAAAGCGGACAAACCAAGAAATGGAGAAGCCGCAATAAGTGCAGGTAAATCCATCACACAGGTATCCATAATGCAGCATCTTATCATTACTGGGGAGGGGATAATCTGAGTGAGCAAGACCGCCTCTGAGGTAAGGAGGTGAGCTTATGTCTGACCAGCAATGGAGATGAAACGAGTTTAAGGCCTAAGGGACAACAGAGGGCTACTGGGGGGAAGGGGTTGAACAGGAGGGAGGAGAGCCTGAAAGAAAAAGAAGGGCAACAGAAGAGCTACGAGGGTATTAGCCCGATGGTTGGTAGGATGGTTGGTAGGAACTGGACCAAGAAGGGAAGTGATGTAACCAGGTCAGCCCACATAAAATCCATCAAGATTTGAACCCTAAATCAGACACCAAAAGGTACACAAAGGGCTGGCCAAATTCTGTGCAGGGGTATTTTGGTAGTTTTACTCCTCTTTTTGGAGCCGTTGTAGAGGTAGTCAACTGCAGACTGCTGTCAGGAGTCCATATCTACTTTGTTAAGTTTGGTTTTGTTTTGATCAAGTTATTGAAGAGTCTCAGTCCAGATAGGATTCCCAAGTAGAGAGGAATTCCCTAGTTAAAATCCAATCCTTTCAAGGATCCCAGATCTACTTTTATCTTATAATAATTTGTATCATTCCTTGATGAGTTATGATAGAGACCTTGTTGGAGTGAGAGTCCATGACTAAAGTAAGTCCCCCAATTGGAATCCAATTTTCAAGTAGGAATCCTTTTGGAAGTTGGTTGCTTATTTTTGCAAGTTGCTTTTGATTAGGAGTCTAATTGTTTAAGTTATTGAGTTGTAAAGGGAGAACCAATCCAAATCAGATTCTCCAAGTTGAATTCTTTCTTTTTAGTGTCCTAAAATCCCTCAAGTGTAAGGCTATTTAAAGCCCCCACCGCTGTGAAAGCAATCAGCTTTGGATATTTGAATAAAATTTCAGACTTGGAGTCATCGGGAAGAAAGCCCACGACTTGGGTTTTTGAGGGTTATGAGCTTTCTCAAAATTCTGCAAGTTTCAATTCTTCTTCAATTCCGCCAAGCTTGCAGCAGCATCCCACCTTCAGCCATCTGTGATTGTAAGATTCCTCCTTCAAGTAAGTACAGCACCAGCTCATCCCATCCTTTTACAACCCCTCCCCCCCCCTCCCCCGGGAATGCAAACCTTCCGCTCCCCTTTCTTCTTTGCGGTAGCGGCAAACCCCAACCCTCTAATCTCCACAATCCCCAATCCAACCAATGCCTTTGTCTTCCTATAGGATTGCACCTATCCCAAGCATGGTACCGTGGGTCACGATATATCGCCGACACACGGCGAACTTCAACGTGTCGCTGGGGGGTGACACGAAACCCCCCAGTGACACGACTTTAGCATTAAATCAGCGATATATCGCCGATTATATCGCCAATGGTCAAAAAGTCGACCAGAGAACCAGGAATTTCGGGGAATGAGACGGGGAAATCAGGATAGTTTGGATCATCTCTCTACAGTGTTTCTTGCCAGAAGTAGTTGGTGTTGGTGATGGACACAAACGCGGCGGCGGAAGGAGAGAAGACAATTCGAGGGATGTTAAGCTGGGACGCGAGTTTGTGAGTCTAGCCGAGGAACGCATCGGAAATAATGGCAGAGGGCAGCGAAGGTTGGGAATGGAACCAGTTGAGGAGAGGATCGTGAAGCTGACGCAAGGTGGACATCATAGCTTTGAAGGCAGAACTGGGAAGTTCTTTAGCGTTCTCAACACCGGGTGGTGTAGAAGGGTGCGATGGGAATGGAAGAACTAGGGTTTTGATGTGAGCACCATCGCCGGCAATTCCCATGATCTGCACTGTAGAAGAAGATTTAGCCATTTAACTGCTCTTGAAAAGTCGGGCGACATGTCGCCCGTGTCACCAGGCACCGACACGGCGACACCAGGCGACATGTCAGACAATGATCCCAAGGCCCTAGTTTTACTATTAGTTTCTCAATTAAACCTTCTTTCCCTAGGTCTGAAAATTCCCTGCACTTCATCTTCTTCCTCCAGGACCCTAAACTCTAATTTCACTTGAACTCCAATATCTCCCTAACCCCTCAACCAAACCCCAAACCCTTTCAGAATTACCTTTTCTTCTGCACCTTCTCTACCTCCTCTCCAAACCCTGACCCTAACCCTAACCAAGAGCCTCAAAATAAACCCAAAGCTAGTAGGATTAAGTCTGAAATTACAGTTCATCTTAAACAGAATATTTTCGTTTAATTCAGACCTAGTTCTAACATAACCGTATCCTAGAATTAACCCTAGACCTCTCCTATCAGTACCTAAGGCTTGGAAATCAAACCCAGCCCTAGCCACAAAGTATTGCAGGGTGTTTTTGAGTGTGATTCAATTATTGTTAATTGAGATTCAGATCTAACAGCAAGGAACTGAACCCTAGTTGTAGTGCTGGTTCTATTAGAGAGGGTCTTGAAGACTCGCCCAGACCCTGGGGTTACATCAGGAATGCCCAGTAAGATTGAGTTCATATGGTGTTTGGGTCAATGACAGGATGGTTGAATTGTTGTCAAATACTGCACCAACAAAAGAAGGGCCAGAAGGCTAGAGGCCAGAAGTGGAGTGAATAGTTGGAATGGAGCAAGGGTAATCAGGAAGACTGGGTCCCCAAAAGGGGAAGAACCAACATGACTAGTAAGACGGGTTGGGCCATTACCAAGGCAATCTATGTAAGGCAGAAAGATAATTCAGCACAGATAGCATGGCCCACCTAAAGAGACAAAAGGGGATGAGTTGGACTGCAGGGTGAGCACACAATTTAGTAGGATAATTCACGTGAGAGGTGAACCTCAGAGGAAGGAAAAAGGCAACGTGAGAGGTGCAGAGGAACAGAGGAAAGAGGAGTTGTTGGGAAGGGACATGAAGAAAGGGATGATAACACCTAATCGAAGTCTATGTGGAGCTTCTGAGGAGATGGCAAGAGCACCATGCATTTGGAGAAGAGAATTGACTGCAACCTCATCTGCAAGTAAGCCAGCAGAACTGTAGTGACCTACAGTCCAAGAAAGGCTATGGACTAGTGATAGAGAAGGAGCAACTATCTCATGACTTCAGTGAGAACCAATTAGACGCTTAAGGAAGCGATCAACATTTCTCTGACAATGTGCTCTTATCCCCTGTTAGGAAACCTCAGAGATACACAAGGCAGTAGGTTTCAATCATGGATAAAAGTTTGAAGAGAGAATTTTTACACAGCAATAGGCCCAAATCCTAAACAGTGCAAACTTGTTTGACTTCAACTGAGGACCGAAAGAGTAGGCAAGGTGTTGATGTATACCTTTAAGCTACTCTTCTCTGACAAATCAAGTTTTTAGGTGAAATAGTAGCTAACAAAGTATCAGAGCAAAAAGGTCCAATGTTTGACTCCTATGGAGTACAGAATGGAATTTTCCCAATTACTGTACCTCGTCATCATGTGTAGGCAGCCGTATCTGTCACATGCAATGACTAAGAAGGCCGGCACATGTGTGGGGGGGGTGTTTATGCATATCTTTAAGTTGCCCTTCTAAGAAGATTGGAAGCATGCCAAGGATCTCACAGGTTAGACAATGGAAAGGAAGCCATCATAGCATTTTTTCTGTTTGAAAGAGTAACCTTCATAGTTGAGCACGGTTATGGAGGAAAGGAATGAAGAATCTGCAGGAACTTCAAACAAATACAAGCAAAAGGCAAATATGTCCACAATCTTGCTGATTTTGTCACAAGAGGGGCTTCCGAATAAATAACCTAATGATGCTAAGGCATTCTTTAAACCAAAAGTGCAGCAGTGGCTGTAGGGGGAAATCCAAAGGGTAACGAAGCGAAGGCTAACTCAATCACGTTGTAGGAATTTATCCCACTGACGGGGAACAATAGCTTTACTGCCCAACATACCAGGGGCCTCCTTCAAGAGCACAAGCTTTATCTTCTTCATTGTAGTAAACTAAAACTGAAGACCACATTATCAAGAGAGTATGTTTCAACCATGGTAAGAAAAATCACCGAAACTCGGTGATATTTTGGTGTTTCAATAAGTAGCGACAGGAACTAGGGGGTGAAACTGACACTCTCAAATGTCGCTGCTAAATCGCTGACATTCAGACCGTTGGACGATAATTTGAGAATTCTTCATTTTATTGGCGATTTATCACCTATATATGACTGTTTTCAGCGAACTTTTGGTTCATTTCGCCGAAAATTCAAGAGTTGCTTCCAAAGATTCTCTCTCCTGGGTTTTTTGATTCTTGTTGTCTTTCCATCGATCTTTGACATGTGCGGGTGGTCTTGTTTCATTCTTGCCCGCAATTGCATGCATCACGTCGATCAAGTGGCACTTTGCTTGATTCTTGGATAACTTCATCTCACAGGTAACCACTGTTCTCCAAAGTTGTTTTCACAAAATGAATGTTATAAAGGTGTTGGATGGTGTTAGAAAACAAGCTTTAAACAATCAAAATAGCAGTTGAACTTGAACAAAGAAAATAGAGAAGAAGAAGAAGAGAAGAGAGATGAAGAACTAGTAGAAAAGACCTGTGATTCTTACCTAAAGAGTCTAGAATCACATAGCACTTTTATTTATAGCTTCTAATGAATCTAATACAACTTGAGAGACAAGTAATTGTCCTCTAGAAGAAGGAAACAAAATATTACAGCTTTAGTAACCTAACTCCTAAAATAGAAAGTTCTGAAAATAGAAACTACCACCAAAATAGAAACTATGCTTTCTAAAAAACTCCCAAAACTTATGTAGCAAAATTTTCACATTAGAAATAGAAAATATAATCAAAATAACAGCAAAATACTGTTCACGTGAACAGTAAAAGCTGTTTTTACTGTTCACGTGAACAGTATAATCTGTTTTTACTGTTCACGTGAACAGTAAACTCCAAATTTACGTATACTTCAACAGATGAGTATGAATTTAATGTTGAACACTATGGGCCAATTTACGAACTCACAGTGTCGGAATTTTTTTCACAAAGTAATTTATTTATTTATTTTTGGGTGTAAAAAATTTTTTTTCCTACACTAGAAATGCCACAAATTTTCCATGATGTGTCTTGTATGGCAATGGAATAAACATATATGAAACTTCATGGGCCGATTTACAATTTCACAGAGTAGAAATATTTTTCCACGGAATAAATTTTTATTTTATTTTTCAAAAATTATTAAAATATTTTATAAAAAAATATAAATAATTATGGAAAAATAGGTAAAAAGGTTTTGAAAATTATGGAATATCTATGTATGTGTTTTTGAAGTGCTACCCATGTGCCCCTCCAGCTCATGGACATGATGGTACAAGTATGTCTTCCAGGAGTTCACACTATGGGCACAATGATGGATCCATGAGCTTGGATGACTCTAAAGGTTCCACATCTACTTATAGGGCTTATGGCTATAGGCCTAATGGTGTCCCTCCCAGTTATGGACATTATGGTGCGACTATCACTTTTGGTGGCAGTTTCAGTGATTATGGGTCGGGCTCGGCCTTGGGGAGATCCTAAGTTGTGGAGTCCTTCCTTCAAATGGGATCTACCACCACCACACCTAGCAGAGCCTCTTCCATATCCCTATTCTCATTTCCCTCAAAATTAAACTTTTCTTGCACTTATGGATGATGTAGGCAACAAGGGTGCAATTTGTCACTAACTCAACAACCATCAACAAAACATGTCATGGGATGACTATGTAAACTGATTGGATGAATTCGACACACTTGGTCCCCAAAGAGGGTATGGATCCAACAAAACACAATCCTTGGTATTGAGATGATGGAGGTGGAGCCACCATAGCACATCAGGTAGCAGCATAGCTTAGGTTATTCTTCATTCATATCGTATCCCTATATAATTGTGCTTGTTGTCCATGATATATATTTGACTAATTCTATAGTTAGTTGTATAATGAATCTCAGTTGTCTTTTTTCTTGCAATTTTATGAATATCCCTGGGTTCTCCACTTCTCTTGCATCATGTGCATATTTACACTAGTTAAATTCATGTTCCAGACTTTCAGTTTTGCTGCATTCAGCCAAGCATGTGCTGATCAAGAACACCACTTTAGAGTAGGTTTAAGCCCAAATGACACTCCCAATGTGTTTATTGACCTTAAATTAGGCTAGAAACAAAAATCCAGCCCAAAATGACCTCAAATACCCCCTGAAACTGGGGAGCGAAACGTCCACCGAAACATTCCCAAATTTTGCCGATATTTCGGAGAAATTTTGGGGTTTCAGTGGTTTTGCCAAGGAGTGAAATCCCTAGGTTCAACTAAATTTTGCACCATGGTTTCAACTGATCCAAGCATCTTCCATTGTTTGAATAGAGAGAGATTTTGACAATGTTGAAAGCAGGCCTACTCTTAATGAAGTGACCAACGACAACATTATGTCATTTCCTTGCTTCCGTTTCCAGAAAGAAGGTGGGAGAGGGCATCCTTAAGTGTTCCCAAGAAGGAAATGAGATACGGTAGTGCAAACAGATAACTTTTTTCTTTTTTTCTTTTTTGCCCAAGCAGACAGATACCTTCACTAAGGCACACTTGCTGGAGCAAAAAGAAAACCCCAAGCCACTCTAGCATGGGGATTAGGGAGGGAAGATGGGAGGGTATAATCAGGAGCAGTGGGAATGTTAAAGGAATAGAGCTAGGGAGGGAGGAACGTGCAAGGTGGAGGATAGCACCAGAAAGAAGAGAACATAACAATTGTGGAGCCAAAAAGGACGACTTTATTTTCCATGTGCCCTTCAAACCAGAGTTGGACACTAGATCCATTATAAGTCCACCAACAAAACTGATGTTCATCAAATTAATGAACATATTGTTAACATCTTCAGATGGAACGCTGATAATGTTTTGTTAGAAAACAAGCATTAAATAATTAAAACAACAGCTGAACTAGAACAAAGAAAAGAGAGAAGAAGAAGAAGAAGAGAAGAGAGATGAAGAACAAGTAGAAGAGGCATGTGATTCTTGCTTAAGAGTCTAGAATCACAGAGCCCTTTTATTTATAGCTTCTAATGAATCTAATACAACTTGAGAGACAAGTAATTGTCCTCTAGAAAAAGGAAACAAAAAGTTACAACTTTAGTAACTTCCTAGCTCCTAAAATAGAAAATTCTGAAAATAGAAACTACCACCAAAATAGAAACTATGCTTTCTAAAAACTCCCAAAACTTATGTAGCAAGACTCCAACATTTAGAAATAGAAAGTAGAGTAGCATCACTACCATATACGGTTCACGTGAACTGTAACACAGATTTTACTGTTCACGTGAACAGTACCATGAACAGTAAAACAGATTTTTTTACTGTTCACATGAAAAGTGTCGTGAACAGTAAATAGCCCAAGTGTATATACTTCAACATGTTTAATCAGTTGTTGCATCTATATCAAAGGAATCTGAAGACTTAACATCAACATCATCATCATCATCATCATCATCATCATCATCATCATCATCAACTTGCATCTTGAAGATATAATGGAAAAAACATTCCCTTTCTGCGTGTGTGGTAGCATTACAAGGGTTTTATTCCAAAGTTTTAGAGGAATTTCTTCTTTAAAAATCCTGTTAAACTAAAAAGATAAGTCAAGAGTATATAAAATATTGTTACTAAATTCTTTGATAGTAGGACCTACCAAGCTATGGAAAGTACCAAAATGATGAGCATGGTGAGGCCAATGTACAATTAATTTTCATTAAAGTCCTCATTCGATCCTTCCTACAACTTGTCTCAAAGAGAACAATAATCCAGAAGTAGAAGTATAGACAGCATTCCATGAGAGACATTCACGCAACTGCTTTAGCAGGAATTTCATTGGATTTGACTGTTCAGAAAAGAACTCAAGGTACAGATGAATTTGGGCATGCATGCAACCAGTTAGGGCGTACCTTAAAACCACATCCTTTCAACCAGAATTCAATTGTTTCAACAATATAAACCTATATATGTTTGACTAGCCCTATAGAAACTGGTGGACACTTGGCTAGAAGTGTCAGTTGTCCCCCTAAGTCATAGACACTTCTTTATGCCTGACATCATTTAAGTAAATGATTTTGTTTGACGTATCGCCCCCCCCCCCCCGAAAAAAAAATCAATCTATAAAAATAGTTAAGTAAACAACTTCTAAAAGGAAAAGTAACTCAACCCCAAGTTTAAGAACAAAAACCAGATTCTTGACGGTAGGTGCTATTTTCAATTTTCTAATACTAGTTTAACAAATCTAAAAAATGCATAAATTTTAATATGATGGAATATTTAAACCCGAGGTTCTAAACAATATTTCTTTTAGAGTGATTTTGATAGCATTCGCATACACCAAAGTACCAAACTAAAATCAGAACATAACTCCTCCATTTAAATCAGATTTAAGTGATCTTGGATTTGTTGGATAACAATCCGAAAGGCTTTCAAAAAAAAATCCAAAATTGCTTAAATCTGATCTAAATCCTGAAAGTCATGTTTGGGTCAGACCTTATCTGGTACCATGTCCAAAAACAATATAAACTTAGGTCAAAACCACAAGTATTAATTTGAGCAATCTCTATGAGAAACTAATGCATGGTTTGGCTTCAAAATGTCAAAATCAGTTACCACAACAAGATTCAACCAAAAAAAAAATTTGAGGCCTCAAAACCAAGGTTCACGTTAGCCTAGAGGAAATCCCAAGTTTCCACTGAGACATGGTCGTAACCAAGACAAACTCAAATTCTGGCTGGTCAAAACCAAGATTTAGAACATTGCTTTTGGGTTTAAAGTATCCCCATCAGTATCAAATCGTATTTGGCCTATACCATGGTTGCCAAAGCGTCTGGCTAGGAGGCAAGAGAAACTGCCTTATTTTGAACTGCTTAGTTGACGTGCAGTTTTTTAACCGCTTTTCACCTAGGCACTATTGCTTTGTCACATTGTGCATCTTATTGCCACCTAGATACTAAAGCAACCACTTTTTTGACATTTTGAACATAATATTTTTCTTGAATTTATTTTTTTAAATCAAAATTTATTCTACAAAGCCATATATAAATTTAATAATTAGTCATTTCGGAATCGAGAATCAATGAATCATTAAATGGACAATGACTTGGAAATCGAAATAATGTGATCTATTCATTTATCGTGTTGGGTAAAAAAAAGTGAAAAAAAGTGGAAAAAAGGGACATCCAATTCTGATTCTGATTCGAAAATTATTCGTTTATTTAAAAAAAGTCAGGTTAAAAATTCCACTAAACCATATATGAATATAATATATGAGATGAACTTATATTTTTGTTCTTTTTTGGATAATTTTTCATAATTATGATTCTTGAATGCTTTTTTTTTTTTTTTTTTTTTTGCACAAATGTGACTATTGAATGTTTGTTTAACTTATTATAGAAAGTAGTTGTATTGAAAAATTTTGACCCAATCGCTTTAGTTGCCTTGCCGCCTTGACAACCATGGCCTATACATACCGCTACCCATATGATACATATCAATTTCTCTTTTTTAACCCAAAAAATAATGGCATGAATCATATCGTATCAAAATTTTTTGACCAATATGATACAATGTGCCTTACACATCTCTATACCATTGACACATTTAGTATAGTGTTTTATGGGAGCACTATGAACTGGTACATACCAAGAGATACAACATGGTACGACCGATATCTATTAGAACATTCAGTACAGAGTTCTGTAGGCTTAGTAATACACATCCATAACCATCAGTTGATACGGCTCAATACATAGCAATACATGCAGATATATTCCATTAAAAAAAAAAAAATAAAAAATAAAAAAATGAACATAGTTGCACTGACTGACTCACTACAGCTCTTACTAATGGGTAAATAAACTTTCAACCAAGAGTCTAAAATCTTGCGTTTAACCTTGGGTTTTCAAGACACATTACAGCATCCTCCTTTACATCATCCAATATTCTTCATGGAAATAAGATGTCACAACATGTAAGAAACCTAATCTTTTATAACAATACCAACTTAATGCACTTGCTTGGTTGTACATTATTCTTCATCTTAGTGTTTAGGCATGATACCTGTTATAAGTGGTTTGTTTATGTTGTTTTTTGTTCCAGACTGTATTTCCATGTGTTTTTGCACACCCTAATACATATCTCATATGATATAAGTCTTAAAATCACCCAACTGCTACAATACCAGATATCAATACTTTAAACCTAGACTGAATGTCACAAAATAATTTTCACACAAAGATAGAAAAGCAAACAGGGCTTCGGTTGAGAACTGGCAGAAATTTCCAATCTCAAAAACAATGAGAAAACGGAATCTTTGATGGATGGGTAGACCTTCACTGTCATTAATTCCCTAACTGAAGACGGTACTTTTGTAGAAAATTCTAAGGCAATGCTGGCTGTTGTCTGTAGGACCTGATGCACAATCATTTATTGAATGGGAAAGGGTTATACGTCCCCTAGTATTTGTATAGATCATAAGTGGAGGGGACTTGAAAAGAGATCTGCCAAACAAATTATTTTGCTAGGAGTAAACTTTCTTCTCTAACAGCATAATCCCATAATTATAGACAACTGGGATAAAATCTATTAATAAATTCTCCATGCTCATCAACATTAGGAGGAAAAGAAAAGCTACCCGGTGCATAAGGCTCCCACTAATGCAAGATATGGTAAGGTCTAATGATCAACATTAGGAGAAAGTAGTGCTAAACCATTAGGTAGTTCAGAATTGAAGGCTGTGTGCATGAAAAATATGCACCATTGCCTTTTAAAACAGAGTCGAGAGTTTACCTACCCATAAAAGAAGAAAAATATGCACCATTGCCTTCTGAATCAGAAAGAAGGGGTTCCCTACCAACAAAAGAATAATGAATCATACATATTGAGTCCTTGTCTGGTTCATCATCCAGAAAGAACAGAATAATCAATCAGGATGCATAAGTTATGTGAGAATAACCAGAAAAAGGAAACATGAGGTTCTGTGAGGTCATGCATGACTGGTTATTTGACTGGAGAAAGCCATATGACGCTATGTTCCTACGTATGAAAGAATACATTACTGTTTTCCGCACACTTCCAGGACCCAGCAACAACAAGGTTTCCACAGTTACACAATAAAATGCTCTTCTGGCCACCCCTCAAAGGAAAATAAGATCAATCTGGCCAGGTCCCAGTTGTGTTTACTGGGTTTGGAAACTTTATTGAATGTGTTTTAATACAATAAGCTGGTTCATAAAGCCAAGAAGCGCTCTGGAGTGGGCCAGGTGGCCTGCAGATTGAGCATTATTTGCTTTTCCTTATTCTATCTTTTTGGGAAGTAAATAGAAGCCCTTACATGAATCTCTCAACATTAGACTTGGTGAACTTACAGGACCTTTGAAAAACAAAATGGATTGCTTCCTGTTATGCATGATTCTACCACTGCTATTGCCATCACATGTGTTCTTGTAATTCTTCCTTCACAATCAAGGTCATATTGCTCGATTAGTAGAAATTTTTTGTTCTCTTTCAAAATGACCCATCAGTTTGGTCATTATTCATCAATGTCAACAACTAATAATCAGATAATAAGTCCTGTGCACAACCTTTCAACATCCTTGGATTCCCATTTCTTAATCTGCTATTCATCTTTCTTCCTGTATTTATTGTTTCTTTCATATTTGAATTTTTTTCAAAACTATTGGTATTCCCTGTGTGGCTGTGTTTGATTCATTTCTTATTCTGCCTTGAACCTCTTTCCATGCCAAACAGCAATGCAAGAGATTGAGAAATTTCTTCCACCTTGGCCTCATAATGGGACTTACAATCATATGTTTGAGATTATGTTGAAATAACGAACACAGTTTCTGTCATTTCTCCCTGTAGAATAGAATGTATTGCGCTAGCCAAACAACTGTCATACACAATACCTCACCCTTGTTGAGACACACTTTGTTATCTTTGAAAAAGAAGTACCACACAATACTTACTGTTTTATCAACTAAGTGTTAGTTGTTATGCCTAAACTCTATTAGTATATCTGACAGATTTTTTGTTGAGTTGAACATCTGAGTGGCAGCACCAGCAGACTCCTCTCATTTGCGGCAATAAGTCCCAGATGCATATCATCCACCCCCAAAAAAATTATTTAACAAATAAATTATAATAATAATTAAATGAGACCTATCTTAATGAGAAATTCCAATTCCAGAGAGAGAGAGAGAGAGAGAGACCTACACTAATGAGAATTTTCAATTCCAGCTATAGGAGAAGATACAAAGCCTCACAATGACAGCAGAAAGTTGGTATCGCAGAATACAAATTAAATGGAATGAAGGAAAAAGCTTACAGGACGAAGAGTGATGCTGAATTCCTTCCCAACACCGTCCCTTAGTACTCTAACTTCTGCTGTTTCATTAGGTTTCTTCATAGAGACTAGGTGATCGAAGGTTATTCTTTCCCTGTTTCTGAAAGGAACTGCAGACATCATATGGAAATAAGTAAATCCTCCAAAAAAAAGGGATACAGTGAAGTATTCAATAATTTCCATAAAAGGGGATCTTTCCATTCTTAACCTCATTTGCATCTCTAAGTTGCTAATTGAAAGTATAGTTTTATTTTATGGCAAAGAGCATTACACTGCAAGAAGGGAAAACTTCAATAAAGAAGTTATTGAATTACAAAAGTTGGATCCTGTTAGCATAATGCTATAGTGAAATGGCAATTTTTTTCATCTGGTCCATCTAGTATTTACTAATTTTCACCGGGCATTTAGTAGATTTGCGTCCGTTGCTGTTGGCTTTATGATAAAACCTAATAATAGAACTGCTGAAAGAAAAGACAAAACAAACCAGAAACAAAGAATAGACAACCAATGAAGGGTCATGATGCAGGCAGATATCTCACCTACTGGTAATGGACTGAACAGACTATAAATAGATTAAAAAGAAAGATAAAGAGATACAGAGTTCTTCATCACAAATCGAAGGTTGGAGTTAACCATCATATCATTTCCTTGACCATGTTCAAAAGCTAAACCTTCCACCAAAAAATATGCAGTATACAATGCTCTACATGATAACCACAGATCCTTAAATCACTACCAGATATTGACCCCCCCCCCTTTCTTTTTTTGTTTAACTCTTTTGAAGAGTTACTAATATGATTGAAACTGTAATAGCAACTCCCTTGAGCAACTAACCCCCTTCTTGATCACCTTTCCTCCCTAACCCCACCCCAAAATAATAATAATAATAATAATAAAATAATTTACACAAAAAGCAAATAAGAATGTTAATCAAATTAGGCTCTCTACAATAGTATCCTGGTCAATGATTTGAACGCGGGTCTCATCCAGGAATCAGTCACATTCTAACATAATTTGAAAACAAATAATTCATTCTTTAGATTTCATTCATATGACTGAATTGTAAGACCCAAATTTTTTTATTTTTTTATTTTTCTTTTGGGGTTGTGGGGGGGGGGTTGGGGGGAGGGTTTTCTGTCAAGAGAGGGGGTCTAAAGGCATGTTCAAAGGATAGATATTTAAGTAGTAGAGTGGTCTATTAAGTAGTAGAATAAACTTATCTGGAAGATTTACACTTAAAAAATTCTAATTAGTTAAATATTTTAAATTCCTTGATGATCAAGGTAACTCTAGCTGCCTACGAGTTATAGGTTTCAAGAGACTTTTTTTCGTTTTTTCCCCTCCCCCATAAATGTGGGACCAAACTCCTACTTGTAATTATGGCATAGAAATTTGAATCGAGAGTGTGTCTGTGTGGTAGAGGCCTCTCCCTTCAACAAATCTAATCTCTCTTCTCATGTAAATCATGACACAGTGTCAAAGGATCCAATTCAAGCGCCAGTTGAGCCGGTTATATGAGGTCAAGCAAAGAAATTCAAAGAAGCACTTAATGGACTAATTCAAGCTGCTTGGGCTCAAGCCATCGAAGGTGTTGACCATGTTTCTCAAGGATGGAATTTCATAATTCAAGCCTTGGAATAATTTGTGTGATATACAAAAATATTGCTGGGAATATCACATAAATTATTCCATAAATTATTCCAAAGCTTGAATTATGGAATTCCATCCTTAAGAAACATGGTTAACGCCTTAGATGGGCCTCCACGAGCTGGCTTGAGCCCAACTAGCTTGAATCAGTCCATTAAGTGCTCCATCAAATTTCTTTGCTCCACCTCTTGTAACCGGCCCAACTAGCGCCTGAATTGGATCCTTTGACACCGTGTCATGATTTGCATCATCTTCTATCTCCCTCTTTTCTACAACAACCATTCTTCTTTCTTTGTACAGCATCTTTCCCCATAGGACACTCTTGAAATCTCATAATCAAAATGCCTATTTTAGTCCCTAGTTCAGTAGTTAAGATCTTTAGTTTACTTTATTTGTCATTTCTTAATTAGTTTGTTAACCTCATAATAATTTTGTCAGATTGTGCTATAATTAGTACCCCTTCTACAGTGAGAATCAAAGATAATTTTCTCCATGGAAGTGATACTCTTACACACACTTTGTTACTTGATTGTGACACATGCACTTGTGTAGCATTAATAAAGTAACGCCAAAAACTAGTTTGTTGGTATTTATGACGCTACTCAAGTGCAAGTGTTGTAGACAAGTAGTAAAGTGTGAGTAAGAGTATCATTCCCCAAGAGAAAACTATCTTTGATTACCGATGTAAAAGAGGATATTAGTAACATCAAAGTTAATGAAAGTGATTGGATTAAACTAATTGAAGGAAAGACAATTGAAATAAACAAGCAATCCTAAAATTAAAGGCACGCGATAAGAAGAACTTCAATTTTCTTTCTCTTAAATTTGGGCTACGGATCACAGCAACACTATACAGCAACACAAATTAGAGAACTTAGAAGAAAAAAATCATGCACAAGAGTCTTCCAATGTGCTTATGCATCCATCACACTTTAAATCAACCATATTCCTTTGGAGAATTAAACTAAGGATGTCATGTTAACCAATGGAGGTTTTGTGAGGCAAGTAGACATTTCTATCCTACTTGCTAATTAACTCAATCCTCATGAGAATTTAGGCAACACGCATTGTTCAACATCAGTCGAGTTTCAATCAACCTCTCAGCAAATTAAAACCACAATAATCGTTCAAAGATGACTAATCAATAAATGAAAATAAGCGAGAACATACATATTGAACACTCTGATAACGAACCTTACTACAGCAAAGTTACAGCAAACTGAACATTCAAACTCATTAGGTATTCTATGATCCCAACATAAAAATGAAATCATTACTCAACTTCAATAACAAAGAGATTATTCCAACCATTGTTGGAGACTTGGAGTACAAATAGCAAAGATAAAAATCAGAAAATAAAACCAAATGGAGAGTTAGATGATGTTTCCACAATAATCCAACCATCTCCAACCACCACTTCCTCCTACTGGCTCAGTCTTCTTCTATACGTTCTACCTACTTTGCCCCTCTGGTGCTCTCCCTTTCTCTAAGATGCCCTCTTTTCTTTCCTTAAGTGCTAGGGTAAAAGTCAACTACAGGATTAGAACATCTTCCTATTAAATCAATGCTGAGATCCTTTAGGTAGTGACCCATACGGTGTGTACAGTCAGCTGGCCACTTTTGCTGATCTCATTTGATGTGTGCCACATATGCTTTGTCAGCTAAATCTAGGAAATTATCCTATAGCACTGTTGCAACATTTCTACAACAAACTCTGAAAATTTGTTCCCTGTCTACTTCCCATTTCTCATGGCCTTTCTTTCTTCAATATAGTACTTCATTTCCTACGATGCCAAGAAAATTAGGATTGAGCAATTCCATCAATTAATTAAAGAAAATTTCCTACAAAAGCAAAATAAAAGACCTACAGAAAATTGGAAGGAGGCCTAGGAATCTATAGAACCATCATTAGACTCCTCAAATTCATTTGGAGAAGCCCCTCCAAAGAAAATTCCATATAGGCCAACAAGATCTATTCTTAACTTCTCAAGCATGATTCACCTTGGATTACCACTCTCTTCTCGCTTTCCTTCATAATCTTTGGATCATAGATCACCCCTCCCCATTTCACATTAGCTAGATAACCATCTGAAAACCCTTCCCCCCCCCCCCCCACCCTTCTTGTATCTTCTGTCCTAAGGTTGAAAATATCCCTCCCCTCTTCTTTGCCTACCCATTCACTAAGCCAATCCGGCTTCTTACCCTTGCCTCCATTTGGGCCATTTCTAGACACAACCAGCCCTTCGCCATTGAATGCCTTTAGTTATCCTCATCCTTTAAGGGTTCCTCAATTGTTGATACTACTAAGAAGCTGATGTTCAATGCTTGTACCTCACATATTCAGATGGAACCTAATTTTGCAGATGGACACTGAATCCATTTCATTAGACCAGATTTGGAAGGCCATTTGCAAGGATGTTAGCTCCAAGCAATCTCTAATCCCTCATGGATCTCTTGTAGGCTCCCCAAGGAACAAGAACATTATTGATTTACTGTTGCCTAGGGTTTGGGTAATTTTCTTTTAATTCCTTTTAGGCATAGCTTAGTTCTGGTGTCCCCCCCCCCCTTTTCCCTTCATCCTTTTGTTTGTATCTTCTCTTTCTATCCCCTTCGTGGTTTTTATTTATATTTTCGATTCAACACAAAAAAGATTGTTCGTTCATCCCAAAAAAACCAGAAAACTCCGTCTCAGTTGTATCTGGAAAACCCTAAACTTCATCCAAACCAAACCAAACCAACCATCAAGAATTATCAATAAACCTAGCTGACTACCCTCCTAACAAAACTGTTTAAGTTTGGTTGAATTCTGATCAGCCAAAACCTAGAACTTCCAACTTTGTCACTTCTTTAAAACCCAAAAACTAACCCGAAGTTGCTAATACTTTAATTCCAGCACCAATTCTTCATCCACCTACCCCTCATGCAACTGACGTAATCCAATTGTTAAAACTTAAACCCCAACCCCATTTGACCACCCCACCCCAAAAATAAATAAATAAATAAAAGGGAGAACCAGAACCCATTTTGGCTTGTCTGAACATGCATGTTCATTGAACTAGCTCATTTCCTATTCATCTAGGATTACATCAAGTAGTATCAAACCCACAGCAGAAAATAGTTGAGCACTTCCAACCATAGTTTGAAATCTTGATTAGTCTCGCTATCTCAGAGGGGTAGAGACCACCGATATACCAAGATTTTGGCCAAATCCCACCGAAACCTGGTACCAATTGCGCCAGGTTTCAATGGTATATTTGGTGGGTTTTATGCATTTCCTAGTCTGGGTCTTCTTGGACAACCTATTTTAGGGCCTATAAACACATATGCATGGTTATTATGGTTAAAAAGGAACCACCAAGGTCTTTTGGATTCTCACTCTTGTTTGTGTCTATGCAGCCAAATCTCAAATATTTTCACACATCTCCACATTCTTGAAGTATAAATTCACATTCATGTGAACCCTATTTTAGCCTGTATTAATACATTTAAATTATCGTATTACAAAATCAGTTACCCAATAGGAGTTTCGTATTAAGCCTTGATTGGCAGTGTGCTGATGAATCCTCACATATAGTTACACATTTATACATTGGTTAAGTACTCTAGAGCATAACAGATAGGAATTTAGAATTTTAAACAAGTAATAAAGTGAATCTTTATTATATATCGTTAAATATTCATAATAATTAAGTATACAATTTTTAAGGACATCATCACATCATACTCTCCTAAAGTCTTAATACAATTTTTAGTACTTCGTGGAAATTTGATGGAACTAATATGCATTGCTGCTGGACAACTTATTATAGGATGTGGATCACCAAATTGTGCATGAACCCCTTGAATTTGGTGAACCCCTTGATCCATTGTGATTAGTCATATCATGCTGCTGGAAGCATGCATAGCTTGTGGGTTGGGTAGGAGATGTCGTTCACAAAAAACAATTCAGTACATCCCTTTGAGTGGGAGCCACACTTAATTTCCAAAATTCTTGAGGTTTCAACTGAAATTTCGGTATCATGAAATTTCGGTCAAGTTTTGTGTCATTTTGGTTTCGCAATTAAGTTTTGTCTCAAACAGGTTGAGATTTCTCAGGAAAGGCTCTAAAGCACGATAAGGCAAAACCACTTATAAAAACATGTGATTAGAGATGGAAAGGGTACTCTGGATAATTCACACCAGACTGGTGTTTTGATCAAAAGATATGGAAACACATTCAAGCTAAATGTAAGGTCTTTATGGAGTTGGTGGACAAGTTTCTCATTGATGGAAGTTGGAGAACCTGCATAGGGTGATCAACGAATTTGATGGCAGTATGGAGAGACCTTAAACCAATGGAAAGGTTTGATCATATTAAGGCAGACATGGTAGTTCAGAAAGCACAAGAGGTTGATCGGTGGAAGGTAGTGTTGTTTGATAATATCTCTAGGCACTCATTTACAGCTTGGAAATGTTTTAAGATGCCTTACTGACCAGAAAGTAGAGAAAATTTGATGAAAAGAAGTACCTCGATGCAACACTGCTTTTGCTGGCAAGGTGTTGAAAGTAGAGCCCACCTGTTCCGCTTTTCTTTCAGTGTAATCTTAGCTCTTTGGTGTGGAGATGTATATTCAAAATGTTAACAAATGAAAGGAAAGCAATGACAAGGATAAATGTAACTGCTGTTTGGGTGAACCATAATTTGGAAGCAAAGGAGAGAATAGGTGATGTAACAAGGGTGGGCCCCCCAAAATTGGGCCCAAATACCAGACCCAAAGAAGCTTTCTAAAGCTTGCCGAATTACACCAGGGGCATTTTGGTCATTTTCCAGACCCCTTTTGGGGCTCAATGTGGGTATTGATAGAATTCCCTCAATCCAAGGGTCATGGATCTACTTGTGTTTTTTTATTTGAGTTAGTCAATTTTGAATCTTGAAGTGTCCAAGTCCTTAGAAGGAAGTTAGTTGCGATAAGACAAGATTCCTTATCCAAACGGGATCTTATCTTTAGTTGTTTCCTATTTGGGAGTTAGTTATTTCAGTCCTTATTTAATAAGTCTTTTATTTACTTAGAATATAAGTCTCAAGGTAGTTGGATCCCCATCAGTTAAGGAATCCTAACTTGAGTCAGTTTGGTTTTTTAAAGCTATAAAAAGCCTAGAATCAATGTAATCAGTTGGCTTGATTTGATGAATAAAATTTGACTGAAGAATTGACTCTGAGAATCGTGGGATCCCTAGGGGTGACCTGCGGCTGGGTTTGTGCTATTGATTCTCGATCCTAAGTTTTTCATCCTCTACTTCAAGCATTCAAACAATAGTTCCAGCAAGCTTTGTTAGTTTACAAGTACAGCCCCTCCCCCTATCGCCTCAACCTAGAAAGCCATCCCAACCCCATCGCAAACACCCCCTGCCCCTGCCCCTTCAGTTTCAGCCAATTTCTACCCCTCCCCTTGTTTGCCTTGATTCCCAGCCCTTATCCCCCCCCCCCTTTCAACTCCCTTAGGATCACCCCAAGCTGTACAACCTATTTCTACAGTTAGTTGTCCAATCAGCCCTATTTACCCTAACCTGGAAAATCCTGCAAGTCATCTTCTTTTGAGATTTCTGCAGAATTTTATAAACCCTAAGTTTGAATAATTTTCAGACCTAAACTGCCAATTACAGCAGTGTTTTGAGCCTCAGAACAGCCCATAACCACCTGTTTCTGCTTTCCCCTTTTGCTGGATGTTCCTTCACCAACCCTAAGTCTAGGGAAATTACCAAATTACCCCTAAACCTAGACCCAGGTTCCATCAATAGGAGCAATCGCAGAGTTGGCACTTTGGTGCAACTCTTCAGCACCTCTGCATTGAAAGAAATTATTGGGTCTTCAAGGACAAAACCAGAACAAAAGAGCAGTTAGTAGCAGCCATTATGGATAATGTGAAGGTAAAATGTGCTGCAATGTGCATTACTAATGAGCAGACTGCCCATGCTATTTATATAGCCAAGAAGTGGAGTATCCAAGTAGTTCGGAAAAATAGAATAGCCAAGCATGTTCCTAGTTAAGGCCACCTATAAAAAAGATCTCATTGCACTGTGATGGAACACTAATTAATTCAATTGCTACATATGGGGGGATAAGGAATAATCCAGGCAGTTCAACCATGGCATACATAGGTAGAGGGGAAGAACTATCAGTCTTGGCAATGGCATTGCAAGCCATACTCAAAAGGACCCAAATTTGCACTTAAGAAGCGTATTTGAGGTCTCCATCAGATCTAAATCTAATCTCGGAGTGGATACTTAAAAGGACCAAATTTGCACTCAAGAAAGGTATTTGAGGTCTCCATCAGATCTAAATCTAAACTGGGAGTAGATATTCTTAACAGGACTATCCAGGCCTTGGAAGTGTCAAGATACAGTAGGAGGAATCTTGCAAGAGGTAACTTTGCTAAAGTGAAGGAGTTGAGGCATGCGTGGGGAGAACAGAACCAGCCAGCAGATTACATGACAGGTGTTCAGCCAACGCAACAAGTGTGATGGAACCTATAGAGTTTCCTAAAGACCTGGATGATTTGACTCAGAAGGATGCAGAAGCACATGCATATTACAGACTGTAATGGGGCTTCTTCTTTTCTTTTTCATTATTTCCTATGTCGGATACTGGTAAGGAGGAAATGCCTTCCTTGTCTAGATTCTCCTGATCCCTTTTACAAAGGGGTCCTAGGAGAATGCCTTGTCCATACTTTCCCTCTTGAATACGAAAAATCATTTATAAGAAGAAAAAAATTCCCTAAAAACTCTTTCTGCCTCAGGATTCAGAAAGGATCTTTTGCCTACAGGCATTTATGGAGTAGACAATTTATCATGATACTTACTTGTAGCCATGTCTTAGTTATTGCTCCAACAACTACATTGTAATGTCTAAAATTCCCCACTTTCCCTAAAAACTCTTTCTGCCTCAGGATTCAGAAAGGATCTTTTGCCTACAGGCATTTATGGAGTAGACAATTTATCATGATACTTCCTTGTTTCCCTGAATGGCTCCACAATAAGTTCATCAGTAAGGAGGAACAAGATACAGAAGGGACCCCAAACAAGGGTTTAGGCTTTCTATGCATCTCTAGTGCTTACTTCAGCATTAATTCTTTTATTGTGTGATCCTGCTTTCATAAATGACAGATTGTTTAACATCTATAAAGCCAAATGAATTTCAACTTTTTCTCCTTGTGTTCTCTTAAAGAAGTCAAAAACAATAACAAAAACCCACACCCATTAAGATAATGATTTATTTACCTGTTCCATCATTTGCTATGGGTACACCATCAAATGCAAGGACAATGTCATCTTTCTTCAGCACCCTATATGCATCAGAGAGAGGATTAATTTTGCTGATGAGCACCCCAGTCATCTCAGGACACATACGAAAGTGCTCTCTCAATTGTACATTTTCAGTAGGCTGGCATGACAAACCCAGAGAGCAAAATCCAACATATCTTCCACGTTCCTCCACACCAGAAATGAAATGTTTTATAACAGGGACTGGAATTATATACCTGTAAAAACAAATCTATGAATAACTCAAAAACTTAAGAGTCATGGTGTATAGGTGATTACATTATGTGCACACATACAAAGCATTACGTACTTCAGCATTTCCTGATCCCTAGTTGCAGCCATAGCCCCTAAACATGTGGCTTCCATCAATTGGATGTTTCTTTTAGAATCCATTTAATGTAGTATTGTCTTTAATTGATCAAAATAGTAGCCAAATAGGATCTTTTCACAGGAAGGAAATTCAGATTGAACAGACTTAAGGATGGACAGAACTCAGATGTCAAGAAAAGATGAAATCTAGAGTGCTATCACAATGATAACTCTTGGATACTTCAGAACAATATGGACAGATTTGTCCTTCAACATAAGGGTAGTAACCAAAATAGAAGATTATGAACTAGATGAGTTTATTGCTAGATGGAGACATGGGGGAATGATATAGTAGAAATGTAAGAACAAAGACAGCAAAATAACACCTGGGCTTCACACCGCAACAAGAATCGATTGGATCAAACACCAACCTACCTTAATCAAACACAAGGTTTCTCCTCAGAGAAGAATAGGGAAGAAAGCTATTTTGATTTCAAATGATGAGTGTGTAATGTGTATACCACACTTTTACATAAGCCCTTTATATAACCTTTCTAAAGAGACATAAACATTAAGTGCAACATCTAACCACTAGCTAACACATACCTATTAATGACTCAACCACTACCTAACTCTTGACAAAGGAAAACTTTTTTTGACAAGAGTTCCTTATTTTCAAACTACAGCCCTTCATTGACTTTGATGAAAATCTCAAGGACTAGATTTGGGCTTAGGTCTAGCCCATGAAAGTCATAACATGTAGGTTGACTTTAACCCACTAAAACAGTCCCATCCCATGAAAGTCATGGTAATTTGGGTCATATCCTTAGGCCTTTGATGGGCCTAACCCATTGGGCTTTTTCTTTCTTGTATATGCCTTCAATTCTGCATCACCGTTACTTTCTTGTTCTGTTCAGTTAAATGCAGAGCCACACATACTAGTTTAGATTATTTTGGTACAGGTTCCTATTTGCATACGTTATTGGTTGTTTGAAGGTCAAGAAGTCTCCAGCCTAAAATCAAGTGCTTGTATGCATCTTCCGGGAACCAACAATAAAATTTCATTTCATTTAGGTGTTTCAGTCCTACCGAAATGAACAAAAAATCACTGAAATCTTGCCAACTTTTGTATTGCTCTGGCCAAATTTGGGTCCTACAGTTCAGAGAGTAATAATAAGCCAAATGTTGTTACACAACACCCTCCCATCCCCTTCTCATGGGTCCTTGTTTTATGCGCACTGTTCTATAAGTCTGCTGCCTACTACTCTCTGGCACCTCTTCATGTGGGATACTTCTCTCTCTGATGAAGACGTTCCTCTGACTAGTCCAATTCTCAATCTCAAGATCATTTTAGTCCAAGGTGTGTCTGCCCGTGAAAGTATATGTCATCATCATCATGAGTAGCACACAGACAGCACCTAGCCAGCTATCATCTCCTGATCCTAGGCTTAATACTTCATCAGGAAATCCTCACTCTGATTCTCCTATAATTTCAGACCCATTTCTTGATTTACCAATTACCCGTTTAAAAAGGGAACAAAAAAATCATGAAATCATCACCACATTGCTAAGTTAGTTTGATACAACTCTCTTCTCCTTCATATAATGCCTTTGCGTCTTCCTTGTCATCTATTTCCATTCCCATCATTGGTGGGAAGCTGTCACAGGATCAAAGTGGAACGAAGCCAAGATTTAAGAATGTAAGCCCTGGAAAAGAATGCTACCTAGGATATGTTACACATGGTTTTTCATTGTAAAGAAAAATATAGATGGGGCAGTGGAGCGGTACAAGGCCAGGATGTTTGGAAAAGGACCTACTCAGACTTATGATCTAGATTACCAGGAGAAATTTGCACCACTTACAACAATTAATACCAACCATGTGATTCTTTATTGTACTGTGCATCCGGGGTGGGCCTTGTAAGTTGTAACCACTAGACATCAAGAATGCATTTCTTTATAGAGAACTAAAAGAAGTTTGAATGGAAATCACTCCTAATTTCTACAGTATAAAAACCAAAGGGAAGGTTTGCAAGCTCAATGCTCTGAATGGGTTTGAGGCTGTGAGCTGTATCCTCATGTCTGGTTTGGGCAATCCCACAAACCGATGTTGTCTAGAGGCTACACTCAAAGCAACAAGCACACTATTCATTAAGTGAATTGCTTCCAGGATTGCAATTCTCATTGTATGCATTGATGACAATGTTGTTGGTAGGAGTGAGTCGAGCGACATATAGTATATTTCTCACCTGGAGGTTTACCTTGAGCATTTGAGATTGATGAGCCATGTAACTTGTGTTATTTTCTTGATATTGAGATTTCTTGCTCTACCAAGGGTATTTTCCTGTCCCAAATGAAATACATTCTGGATCTTTTAGCTGCAGCAGAAATGTTGGTTTGTAGACCTTCAGATAATCCTCTAGAAATAAATGCTCAGACTAGTAAGAGTGGTGATCCAGTGGATAAGGGGCAGTATCAGCATCAGTGATTGGTTCGAAACTGATTTACCAATCCCACACTTGTCCTAACACTGCCTTTGTTTTCAGTATGGTAAGCCATATATATGTCAAACCTAGAAGCTGCATTCTGGACCTCGTGATACCTTAAGTTTCCAATAGAAAAAGAAATCCTCTACTCTTCTCAGGTCATTTACGAGTGAGGCTTTTACTAATGCTGATTGGCCAGCCCTCTCAATGATCAGCAATATACCACCGGTTATGGTACTTTTATGGGCACCTGAGCAGCAACCTTGTTCCCTTGAAGAAACAAGAATTAGAGAGTTATTGCTTGATCCATCACTGACGGTGAATTCTGGGCCATGTCTCAAGGCATCTGTGAGTTGATGTAGCTTCAAGGTCTCTAGTTCTGTATCATCCGTTTCCATTCCTATGATGCTTTATAGTGACACTATTGCTCATAATCCAGTATGGCAGAGTAACACAAAGCATGTGGTGATAGATCACCGTTTCATCAAAGAAAAGTTAGATAAGGACTGAGTCATAAAATCTGGAGATCAATCTGCATATGCTTTTACAAGGGGTGAATTGGCAAGTTGTTTCATCCTATAGGGTGCAAGTTCAGCATGTCTGACATCTATGCACCAACTTGAGGGAGAGTGCTGTAATATGGGTATAAAGGTAAAACTGTACATAGGGACATTAATGTATTTTGTCTGTATGTCACTTTCTATAAATAAAGTTGCGTTGTCTCACAAGCAGTTTAATCATTCATCTCAATGAAACAAAGGCATTTGGCACATCTCTTGAAAAATAAATACTAAAAAAATTGAACAGGAAGAACTTTATTGAGAAATCATATCCATAAAAAGTTTAGAAAAACATAATGTTTCTACAAAAAACAATACAGGGAATCTAGTAAGTATGAAGTAATAAACTCAACAAACAGAAAGCATAGAGATACAGGCTCAACATCTACTCATCTTAAAACTCACCCAATGTTTTCCGCACCTGAAAGGTTTTGAAAAGCAACCCCAGCAACCTTGTCACCCATGATCGCAGGGCCTCCACTGTTCCCTGGGTTGATGGCTGCATCAATCTGTATGGCAATCAGCTGGGTTGCACCATGGACATATTGTGTTGGCTCAACTCTAGATACAACGCCTTTGGTAACAGAGATGTTGTCCCCACCTGCAGCCAAGGAAGGAAGCTAAATAATTTTGCAACACCACCACGTATTGTACCATAGAGATCAAACAGACATGCAGTTCCAACCTAGAATCCGTTCCATGGATGGAAATAGTAACAATTTTGGAACTCCTGAATGGTTTAGTGTAAAGTTTTAGACAAGACTAAGAGATTATTATAGGGGTTCATCTCAGTAGACATGTTGGAACTTGTGAGAGAGTTTAGAGTTTATGAAGGGTACATTGAGTTAATGGTTTTAGACGAGGGGATCTCAGTTTCAGATTTTGATGTGGCATATGATTTATCCTGTGTTTGTACAAGAAAGGAGCACTCAGTTACCTACAGAAGTGGAAATCACGGGAAGCCAAATAGATATCTTCCTAATTAGAAGGTCCAATAGATGCCCATGTAAGGACTGTAAAGTCACACAAGGAGAATAGTGACTTTGTCACAACACAAATTAATGTTCATGGATATGTCCTCAATATGCAGAATCATAAGATAGGGAGTTTAATTCCCTTAAGGTGATATAACCCCAGGTTAGGTGCCAGTCTTCAGTCCCTCTTTTAGAGAACCAGCAGTAATTAGGGTTTTAACCTCGCTGTTCTATGTCAAATCTCAGTCAATTCTTAATGGGCAGCAGTTGTACATGACAATTTATGACCTGCAGTTGAGTATTTGACTACCCAACCTTGGTGCTAGGGTTTGGGGTCTGGGCTGTGTTCACGGCTGGGAATATGGGAATTATGTTCAGCCAAAGGGCTGTAATGGTTCTAGACTGCAGAATTTGTTTTGAGTATTTTTAATTCAATTTCAGTCGTAGGTTTAGGACTTAGTGTAGAAGACAAGTGGAAGGTCTTCTAGGGTTAAGGGGTATGGAATTAGGGTTCAGCCAGGCTGGAAAAAGATCAGGATTGGCAAGGAATAATTCTGATTTTACAGAATTAAAATTTCAGAATTATTTACCGAGGTTAGAGTTCCTAAAGTTAGTGTTTTAAAATTTCAAGGGTTTTGGGGAGAGGGAGAGGGTTAGGGTTAGGGTTGGGGTTAGGGTTGAGTGTAGAGTAGGGGATAGGGGTGTGGAATCCAAAAGGGAATTGGATTCAGATGAAGGGTTGAAGAGGTGTGGATGTCTAAAGGTTTAGGGTTAGGGTTTCAATGTGGGAAATTAGGGCAGCAAAGGAACTCGGGTTTAGACTACGATTTAGGTGGTCCAATTGGGCTGAAATTGGGAAGGAAGGTCACAAGGGTTGAGGGGATGAGGTCCATAAAGATTGGGACAGATCTAACAGTCAGATTGCAGTAGTGAAGTCCGAAAAATTCCAGAAAAATAAAAGGGATGTGGAGATTAAGGCTTTGGGGGAAGAACTATGGTTAGGGGAGGGGAGAGAATTGTGTGGAGGTTGGGGATGGACTTACTTTTACAAGGAAGGGGCTGTTGTGGTCATTCACAAAATAGAAGGTCTTCAATGGCTGCCGCAAGCTTGTAGAGGAAGAGAGATGATGTATCCTGGGTTGGATCCCCCAAAAATGGGCCCAAACCCAACCGTGAGTCAGGGAGACCAAATTCATCCCAGGGGTAGAATGATAAATTCCTACCCCAAGATTGAGCTATATGAAGACCAAAATCCAGTAAATTAGTTTGTTTATTTAAAAGTCTTGTGAGTCAAGTCATGTTGGAAGAGTCTAGTTTGTTTGTAAATTGCTTGCTTAGATCTAAAGTTATCTAATTAGCATGTGTTTAAGATGACTTAAAAGGGTTAAAGTAAGATTTCAGATCCAAGGGCTGAGATCGCATAGTAATTAGATTCCCTTTTGATAAGTGTCTCAGAGTCCAAGTTAAGCTGTAATGGGACCCTAATGGTCAGGATATCCCAGTATGAGTCAGAGTCCTTTGTTTCAGGCTATAGATAGCCTTTCTATTGTAAGTTATTTTCAGATTTGATTGATTGAATGAATTGAGTCTTGAGAAAGACTGGTATAATTGTGGGATCTCTGGGAGGGTGACCTGCGGCTGGGTTTGAGCCTTGTTTCTGAAATTTTAAGTTCTTCTTCTACTTCCAGCAATCAAGCAACATTCACAGCCTTCCCTTTCTCAACATACAAGTAAGTTACAGCCCCTATCCCAAACCCTAGAAGCCATTCTAATGAAGACATTAGTGAGCAGTTCCGAGTTTACCGGCGACGCCGACGTAGAGATCATCCCACGACAGCATCTATGTGTATGGATGATGAGTTTGGAGGTTATCGGATTGTCAAGATCCTATGGTTCGATGGAAAACACTGCTCATAGGCAGTTTGTCATGTTATTTTCCTTAATCTTAGTGGGTTGGGTAGTAGTTTACTATTGAAATATTTTAATTTCATGTTTGAGTCTTTATGGGCTGGGCCTAGAGTCTATTTTGGCCCAATTTTGAATTATTTTGGGTTTGGGTTATATTTACAACTTAAGTTGGGGTTATTTTGGGAATTAAACATGTAAGGTTGTGAGGGATCAATTTTTTTATTTAAACCTTGTATTGAATTCGTTTTTGGCAATCAATGAATGAATGAAAGAATTAGAAAATTAGAAAAGAAGAACTCACACTACTCTCTCTCTCTCTCTCTCTCTCTCTCTCTCTCTCTCTCTCTCTCTCTCTCTCTCTCTCTCTCTCTCTCTCCCCTCCCTCCTGGCGGAACCAACACTTCTCTCTCTCCAAGTAACCTCTCTTTCTTCCATTCACCCTTGTTTCCCACTAGAAAAATTCCCCTTGCTCTCCTCTACAAAAGATCTACTCTTTTTTTCTCGAAAAAGACCTAGTTTCTTTCCTGGAAATCTTCTTCTTCTTCCCCAAACCCCACAGTTGTTCTATTTTCTTGCAGAAAAATCTTTGTTCTTTTTTTCTTCCCTCTTTCCCTTATTTCCTTTTATTTCCCTACCCTACGGCAGTCTCTGTTCTTTCTTTCGTTAGTCTCCCTTCCCTTCTTTTTATTTCTTTTTTTCTCTCCCTCTCTTTTATCACCTCTAGTACAGCAGTCTTGCTGTGGTTCTCCATTCTAACCCTACTCTCCTTCCTAGGATACACCATTACTTCAAAATATTTTTTCTCCTTTCCTAGGATTCACCACTACTTCAAACTATTTTTTTTTTTTCTTATTTCTATTCTTAAATTCTTTCTAACCCCAGTTTTACAGCTAGGATCAGCAAGTAACATTATCTCTCTCTAAATATTTCTCAGCACCTTTCCAATGCCTAATGCCGCTCCAGCTGATGCAATAGTTCCTGCTCCGGATCGATCCTATTGATTTTGCACCTCCAACATGCACTAGGCGATTGGAAGTCTTACTGAACAGAAGGAAAGCAAGCGAAGAAAACTACAGGGTGGTCTCCAACCAGGGCTGTATTCAAAAGGGCATGACGTCTATAGACGTCTGGCTTTCATTTATTCTTTGGCAGTAGTTTTGTTTAAAACAAAAACTTCCTAAGACTCCCTTTACATTGTTAATTGTTGATTTCCTTGTTAGAAATCTGATATTGATTAGGACAGCTCTATTTTCTTTAAGTTTCTTAATACCCTTGCATTCAATTTAGTGTTATGGTGTCAAGATCCCCATCCCCTTGTTTCCCTATTGATTCTTGTTTAGTTGTGCTTACCAGTAGGACTTATTGTGTTTATTTCTCTACTTTAGCTGCCTTACATGCATGATTAATCAAAATTCAAGTGCTGCAAATTCCTTTCTTTACTATCTGTCAAGAATAGGTGTTTAATTCTAAGAGTCTAGTAGCCCACTTTGTAGGTCCCCTAGTTTCTAGGGTTTCTCCTACATCACATTCCCCATCTCCTACTTCTTCCCACGTTTTCAGCTCCCACCCCAACTAGGACTCCTTCATCCTAGCTCCTCTCCCATCATTTTAAGACCTAGAATTGCCCCCTAATCCAATCGCAAGTCATTCCCCACCCCTTCCCTTTAGTTTCAGCCCATTCCCGCACCTCCTCTGACCCTCTTAGTTCTTCCCCATCATCTTCTTCTTCCAGCGGCAGCAGGCCCAATTCCTTCTAGGAGATCATCAATCCCAGCCCCATTCCACCCACCCTTTCCCCTCATTAGAATCACAGGAAGCTTGTGAGTCTAGTCCTACCTTTAGTTTCTGCAAATCAAAGTATTTTGGTGAGTTTGAAAATTCTGCAAGTCATCTTCTAACTTGAGATTTGCAGAAAATTTAAATTTCCAGAATTTAGATTTTGTTACGTCTGACCAATTGGGAATTCATCCTCACTGAAAGGACTTCCATTGAGGACCAATCTGGGCAGCAGAACAGCAAAGTATTAGCCAACCCTAACCTAACCGAAACCCTAAACCTAAGTCCTACTTGGTCTAGGATCTGATCTTCAAGTCTCAACCCGAACTCTCATATAAATTCAGATCTGGACCTCAATCCCAGCATACCTGAGCAGAGTTAACCCACAGAACTTATAAAAACCCTAACCTAAACACCTAGAGACCCTAGTCCATGCTGGTTCTTATTAAAGACGGTCCTGGTTAACAAACCCTAAACCTGGGTTTACATCAAGAGAAGGTTGGAATTGATGAAAATTGAAACCCTAAGGCCGTGGGCTTCCTCCTAGGAGTGCATAAATTCCAAAGTCTTCCTTCAATTCTCTTTTCATTCAATTATTCATAAAATGTTTTTATATGTTGTGTGGTGGCTATATTTATAGCCTTGAAAATTGAAGGAAATCAAACTAGAACTCAACAAATAAAGAAACCTACATAGGACTCAACAAATAAAGAAACCTACTTAGGACCATAGTATGAAATTTCGCCATCTTGGTAATTACCAAAACAAAACAGGCCCCCAAAATGAAAAAGTTCAATATCTCGGCAAAATCTTGCCGAAATTTAGGAATTTCACCGAATTCTCAAAAAATAATTGGTGAAATTTTGAAAATTCCCAGGGATTGTACTATACAAGAATTATGGCTATGGAAATGGATATGGTGGTTCATCTACTGATTCCAATAGCATGTCTGCATATAGGTATGGAGATGGATCAAGTGTATCATTTGTGGACTCCATCTTTGGATATCCAGTAAGTCCAGCATAGCTAGTTATGCCAATTATGTGACCAGGTTACAACCTAGGGTCATACAACACATTCCCTAGGGTAAGATATCTACTTAATGTTGATGATGCTACCTATAGAAGGCTAGTGATGGACTATATGGATAACTTCTATATTGTATTCTACTTATATTTGTTGTTGCATTTTAATGAAAATCTTAATGTTGTCTGGCATAAAATCCATATTTACATTTGTGAAAATGCATCTTCCAAACTTTGAGTTTTGCCCGCATAAATTCTAGTTGGTTTTGTGAATTAATAGTCTCCTTTGTCTAGCAACCTTCAATAACCCTCCCGTAACCTCGTCGTATGACTCATTAGCTTTATAACTCTAAGGCTATTACAGTTCTAAATGTCTCCTTTGTTTTTATGAATTTGGTATAACAAAGTTAAAATGGGTCTAATTACCTTGCCTAGGAATGAGCTAAGTCAAAGTCCTTGTTAGGATAAGAGTCCCAAGTCCAGTAAGAGTCCTAGTTTGAATCACCTTCTAATGTTGAGCCTTCATGTAAGTACACTCATGTAAGGCTATAAATATAGCCACTAGCTTGTAAAGAAGGAAGACTAAATTGAGTTTGACACTTGGAAACCCTAACTGACTGCAGGACCTACTTCAGAAGATCCTAAAAATCTAACCCTAAATTTCGGGGTTACATTTCTAATGCTTATCAAACCCTAATTTTCCTAAACCTTAAACGTAAGATTCAGTTCTGGATTTTAATTCACAGCAAGGTTCAAACTTCAAATCCGGAAATCAATAAACCCTGGACCCTAAGCTTACCCAACCCCCATAGGCCCTATTTTTAAACCCTAAAACCCCTCAAGACAGCAATATACTAGAACCATAGGGTTACAAAACCCTAGAATTACAGCTGATTCACTTGAATTGATCCTAAGGAGTAACCCTAGAATTAGAGTTTACATCACCCCTAAGCAGACTTACTGCCAATCTAAAATTATTGTGATTCAATAACTGTTTGAGTCCATAATGCCAAACCTTGAGGATATCCAACAACAGCTACTGCTTCTTGCAGAAATGGAATGTCTCCAAGCTCCAAATGATTCATGCCCTCCCAGAATTCCTCATTTTCAACAACAAGGATAGCCAAATCACATTCATGTCCAACAGCATGAACCTCTGCCCTGTATTTGGTCGGGGATCCATGCTTTCTCACAAGTACAAAGGTTTGATCAGCTACTACATGAGCATTTGTAAGAATTCTCCTTCCAGAGATAACAAATCCTGCAATTACAACGTAACCACAATGAAGTTATTCAAAGTGGAATAAAAAAATTCGCCATATTTCTATATTTGATTGAATCCGCAAAAGCATTGAGTAATTGTCAAGTGGTACAAGCAGATTATAGGGATGGGAAATGATTATCATGAATGGGCAAAGGAAAGAAGCCATCAACAAATGATCTCTTTCACTCTCTTTACACTTACTTCTTCTGCATTACTATTGCTCTCCCATTCTTTCCAAATTAAGTGTAAATTTGCAAAGTTACATGCTACACTTAAATTACAAATAACATTTCGAATCACAAACAAAAAAAGATCTGTACTATGCAAAATTAGACTCCTGCATATTTTAAGTCTGTCTGCAGGTCACATGTAAAACTAACAAGAGTTGATTTTGGATGGTTGATGCTTAAAGAATTGTGAGTATGGGCCTTTTGCAATAGTAAAGTTGCTCCATTGTGATCAAGTGGTCACAGGTTCAGGTATGGAGACCACCTTGTTGCAAAAGCAGGAGCAAAGCTGCATAAATTATGAGTTATGAACAGAGTGGTGGCCTTAGATTTGTGAAAAAACAACTTATAATCCTCCCCAAACACCACCAGGGCAGGAGTTAGTGCACTAGGTGACACCCTTTTTTGATGCCTTAAAAACTGCAACCTGCAAAGCTGTATTAGGCATAGAGTGGATCATATCCTTCCTCTTATAATGAGAATATGGGATCCCTAAGCACCATCATAATAGAAGATGTTAAATCCCATTCACAAGAGATGAAAAACAGTAAATCACATACAAAGGGCAGCCTATCAAGGAGGAGAAAATCAATGATAAAGTCAATTCTCCAATCTGTTGCCGACTTCGTTTCCCTCCTACCCATGCTAGTCTCTACTTCAATGACATGCAAGAAACTATAACAACAACAACAACAACAACAACAACAACAACAAAAGCCTATCCCAACTAAATGGGGTACATGATGAGATGCAAAAAACTGTGAAAGAATTTTCCTGTACATGATATTAAACTATTAAAGATGTCCCTAAGCACCAGTAAGCTCACCAGGGATTTTCTAGCTGAGTCTTGCCTTGTCTAGCCAATGTTAACCAAAAGGTACATCAACATTTTTATGGCATTCTTCCATTGCCTGACACAGCCCAGCCCAGTTTACACACCTCTACCTTGGGCCCTGTCTTGCAAATAGCAGGCCTCTTGTCTTACTAGGCTATGTGTGGTCCCTGGACCAGTGTATCAACCCACTCCCGAGCATTTATCCTTGCCAGATATCTTAGACAGTAATTGACTGCTGTTCACTCCCTATTCCTCCATCGGCTCAGGTAAATATGAGAAATGGATTGTACACTAATTAACACACAATGGACAGAAACTGTCTTTGTAACAGATACCAATCTAAGAATTGGTATCTAAGAACCTTCAATTGTCTACCAAAGGAAAACTACAAAAAATTGTATAGCAGACAAACCAAGAAATGATGGATTAACAGCTTCCATGAGAACATCCTTTTTATAGGGTATTTATATAATATGTGCCTCCCCTCAAATAGGCATAACGACACACCCCTATTCTTAATGTGCATATGACACTAGCCTTCCCCCTTTTTTAAAAACATGACAATTATACCCACTCGTTACATTGGGACAATAAATGATTCAATAATTCATTATTAACCTTTTCTAAAAGGCAATAGTACCCTTACACTTTTTTAAATAGACAATAATACTGTTTACACCTCACCATCTTCCCCAAATCAATTTCCAGAACCCCACCACCACCTCCTTTGCAAATAAACTAATCAGATGAGATTCCTTCTATTTGTTAGCCCCAAGAAAATAGAAACTGTCTCTTCTGTCTCTTCTTCTTCTATCTTAACTAAAGCTCCACTGCAGCTGCAAATCCACCTCATTTTTCTTCCTGCATTTCTGTTCCCATCCCTGGCTGCATCATAATCTGCCTTCCCAGTCCCCGTCAGTTGGTGGCTCATTGTCTGAGAACAACTGAACCCTCACCCCTGTTGGAAAACGAAATGATCAGGCCATGAGGAAACGTGATGAACCATAAGCAAATCCCTGCCAATCTGCTTTTGTGGTCTGGAAGTTAGCATAAGTGAGTCCTCATCCATTATTCCTCTCCTATGGTATAAAATAAAAATCTGTACAATGACACTATAAAAGCATCCAAAGTTCTCTCTTTTAGGCATGCCAAAAGAGCCTAGAAGCAAAGCCATGGATGATCTGCATCACTCTTCTTGGATCTCGAATTCCAGATTAAATATTGAAGAAACAGGGCATTTATGGACAACAGACCAAAAAGCAGTTATCCTTTATAATCCTCAATTCCTTACAATCAAACAGATCGTGGTAGTACACCAGGATGAGTTGATCTCCTGGTGGCTTCTTCATTTCTTTCCCATAATAATCTCTACAACTACAGAAGATATTGGACAAACTTAGTTTTTTACACTAACTTGATTTTCCAGATTTCAGACTCCAATACCCTGTAGGCAGTAGTTATGTCAGGTCAAGGCTGTGGCATGTGCTTGTGGCAAGCAAAACTTGCTTGCGTGGAGAAACGGAGATTGAGGGAGGAGGAAATAGGGTTGGCCAGTTGCTGTCTGCGTAGTATTCTTGGGAGTCATTTGCATCGTAATCCATCTCCCCGCCTGTTGGTAGCTCATTGTCTAAAAAGAACTGAACCCTAACACTAACCCTAACCCCTTCTAGTACACAATATGAATCAGGCCATGAACATTTCTCTACCAGATGAAAAGTTTCTCTGAGTGGTGATATTAGACAAAGATCAGGTATGAACTTGAACCATTAAACTTTCCCTAAGATGAGAATTTTTTGGATTTAGTCTCAGATTTCACACTTATCTGCTGTTTTGGAGTTCTTTTATGCATGGACTCTGCAATTGTTTTATGCAATTGTTTTATGTAATTGTTTTATGGTCTGGAATGCTGGTTCTTTTTATGGTATGAGTTCAGTTTTTTTTTTTTTTTTTAATGTTTATGGTATGAAGCTTTGGGAGGCAGTGGCTTGGGCTGTGCTAGTGGATCATTCATCATAACATTCTTAATGACCAACCTTACAAAAAATCCCATTGGATTCCAAAATCTCATAGCATTTGTCCTCATATACCCCAATTTATTGCTTCTTCTCCACCAATAATGCCCACCCCCTAACTTGCTCAAGAAAACGGGGTTCCATGTAATAAGCTTTTTGACTTTCAGCAACCACAAAATATAATGTGGTGGTCTGGAGGTCATTTTTAGGAAAATAATGAGGATAACATATCAAAAGCGCATTTTGGGGTTTAAATATTGTCATGAGTGAGTGAATTTTGGGGTCTACATTTAAATATAAACGCCTTTTGAATCACTTGATGTCCCAATGTAAGAAAATGGGTAATATTAATCATGCTTTTTGAATAACAAGGAGGTTGGCGTCATTTGCATATTAAGGGAGGGATGTGTCATTATGCCTACTAAGAGGGGAGGTAATGTTTCAGGGAGGACCCTGCCCTTTTCTCCTGCAGCCTTCCAGGAAGGCAGAATGTGACCAGGTGCAATTTGGTCATTTTACAACCCCCTTAAGTCATGTTTTGGTCTTTTAGCTTCATCTTAATTTCAGGAGTCCAACTCTCAACGTCAGATCTAAAGCAATCTAACCATTAGATCTTTCCCAAACTTTAGGAACATAATTCCCCTAAGCCTAGTGACCTTCTCTCCCAATTTCACCCCAATTGGACCATCCTAAACCCTATTCTGGCCCTAGTTCCTTCACTGCCCTATTTTCCACATTCAAAGCTCAAACCGTAACCCAAAACATGCAGACATCCACGTCTCTTTAACCATTCCCTTTTGGATTCCACACACCTACCCCCTACCCTACACTCGTCCCTAGCCCTAACCCTAACCGTATCCTCAAAACCCTAGAAATTATAAAACCCTAATTTTGGAAACCTAAGCTTTGGGAATTACTTCTGAAGTAAATTCTGTTAAACCAGAATTATTTTCCCTCACTTCCCAACCCTAACCGAACCCTACTTCCTTACTCCATCATTCCCCAAAGAATCCTAAAACCTTTAAAACCTTAGCCACAGCCCACAGGGCATATTTGGGCGTCATTAGCTGCTCTCCACCTGTAATTTGGCCTAGAACAGCAGGGTCTAAACCATAGTTTACTGCTGATTCTCCACAAGAGGATTCTAAAGACTGGCCCCTGATTTGGGGTTACATCAGTGGGTACATTTCATTTACCCTTCTTTCATTAGATCCAGAAAAAACATTGTTTCAAGGGAAAACCACCTAGCCATCTCTCTTGTGATCCCCAAAGTGCTCCAACAGAACTTCCGCATGATCTCAGCTGCTACACAGCTTTGAATTAAGTAAGCTGAAGTTTCATCTTCCTCCTTACAATACACAATCTGGCCAACCTAAAAGTGCTTTCTTTAAACTCATCAATCATAAAAAACCTGTGCAAGGCAATATCCAAGTAAAATGATTTTTCTTTTAAAGACTGCTAGCCCTACTCGTCATCTACCTATAATTTTGGTCCAGCAATATAAAAGGAGAGCATGATTAGACTCTGAAGTGAATGTTGTTTTAGCTTGATCCATTTAAAAACCACCAAATAGCCTCTAATCCGTAAGGTCTTATTCTTGGGTGGTTCCCCACTCCATAAAGAATCCTTTGCGTAAAATTGTCATCCCACATGAGCCCTTCTTGTTTGGCTTGAAAAAAAATTGGGATGGTAACTCCCTGCCAATGGCAAATAGAATCTTTGCCAAATTTCAAAAAATCATTATAGATAATACTTTATTAATCCTTGGTCTTATGCCTCATGACTTTGATCATGGAAAGCTGAAAGAGTTTAGTGCCAATCTGAAACTTATGGAGCATGCTCCAAAGTTCCTTGTTCTACATTCACCTATGCATTAGTGCACTTATTATTCCACGTAATACACTCACAAATCTATGTATCAAATCATCTTGATCCTGTACCCAGTTATATACTGTGATCAGACAAATCAACACGTCTAACTAGAAATAACAATCATAACAGTGTGGTATAAACATCTTTCACTTACATACAACAACATAGTCACTTGTGCATCATTCATTTACTAATATTTAGTTTTAATAGTGCAGGTAGCTAGACATCTTTCATAGGCACATTGGAGGAAGAAACAAAGACTTAGAGACTACGTAACCAAAAAGGTTCAAGGTCAAAGCTTTAAATGATCACAGTGAAAGATAATGAACCGTGGACCCCATAAAGATGCTAGCATGATAAGCAAATGCAGAAGCTTGTTATCTTACTAATATCAAAGCAACGGAAGAACATTAATTATCGAAAATTGAGCCAATAGATAGTCCATCATGTAATGTACCCCAAAAAAAAAGGGTGTAGTTCCGTCATCTTAATCCTTCCAAATCCAAAGGCACATGTAATGGACACGGCAGAAATGTGGGGAAAAAAAAATTCTTGGCACGGTAGAAATGTGGGGGAAAAATTCTTTCTTTGTATTATATATCGAACAGATTTGAAGCAAATGAGTACATGACTCCTTCGAAATTTGATGGTAGTAGTATTTCAACAGTCCAAAATAAACCAACATGTAATTGGAGAACTGAAAGTCATGTCCCTATTATATCTTGGTTCACTCTTTCCCTTTGACCCAACTGAATTCTTTAAACCACACAACAAACAGAATACATACGAAAAGCAAAGACCAATGAAGGCAAGAGCATTACCGGAACCCATAGTTTCTCGTTGTGATTTGTTCTGCCATGGAAGGAAGTAGCTGGGGGAGCTCGTCACAGTGAAGACCTTCACTACAGAATCGAGCGCAAGTTCTATTGCGGCATTCGCGTCAGTATACCGAGGACTTTCCAATTCTTCCCCATCAGAAACTGAATACGTAATGCTCCTTTTGCTGTTATTCTTGCTGTCATTCTTGCTGTCATGGACCAAGGGACTGATTACAGAAGAAGTGGAATAGGAACAAGAAGAAACAGTAACAGCAACAGTAGCGGAACGAGAACAAAGAAGAGCTCTAGATAGAGAGGACGACTTAGAGGTAGCTTTGCTTGAGAAAGGGTGGGGGAGATGGCAGATGAGTGAGCGCATACAAGAGAGCCTGCGGGCTGTTCGGGCAGAGGTCGTAAGCATTTTGATTTTTTGGGCCTTGCCTTTGCCTCTGCTCGTCGTGCTTGTGTGCGTGGAGGGGAAGTGGAGGGGAAAGGAGCAGAGAGATGCAGATGAAATTTGGGTTTTTAAATGGGGCTCCATGCAATTTTATTTTTTTTTTTTTTTAGAAGTTCTTCATTACCAACGGGGTTGGTCCAAAGTGGTAAGCAGCTTGATTTGCTTAAGCAAGGTTCCGGTATCGAAACCTTTTGGATGCAAAAAATCCCGTGTGCGACCCGGGTCGAACATCGGATTAAAGCCCTTGGAAACCGGAGTTGCCAACCAAAAAAAAAAAATTCGTCTTTTCATTCTTGACTGAATTTTTGTACTTATTTATTTTAAATAGGCATAATAGAAAATGAAAATTGATACCAAAAAGAGCCTTAGTCCATCACGAGAAATAAGAAAGTGTTATACGGGCGCTACCATGGAACGATTCAGCGAACCGGGCGAAAGGCCGAGCCGAAGTTGCCATTTAAATTTCAAATTTTAAAAAATAAAAATCATAAATGTCAACATCAATCGGTCAGTTCTACCATTGCTATTCATAAATAAATATAAGGATGATTTGAAATACCTGCAAAAGGAGGAAAATATCACACTCAAGTAGTATTCAGCTTTATCTTTATAAAATATATATTTTGTTTTAATAATCCCATGGTTCTCCTTGAACCACGTGTGACTGATTTGCAAATATCAAAAAGATTTAAAACTTAAAACTTCATCTTCTCAGTTCTCACTTCATCTTCGTCGGTATTTTTTGCAGGTGATTTCTTGCAAGTGTCGCCGATTGTTTCTCGCCAACTCGCCGGAGCAGGACAAAGTATTAGTCACCGGAACCTTTCTTCCATTCTCTCTTCTGTTTCTTTCTCTTTCTTTCTTCCTCTTCTTCTCCGGCTATTCTTTCTTTCTTCCTCTTCTTTTCCGGCTATTTTCCTTGGATTCGCCGGAAAATCGACGATTTTCCGACGATTATAATAGAATATCGTTTCGCCCCTTGGTTTCGGTTCGCTAGGGGGCGAAATCACTGAATTTTAGCGAATTTCGCCGAAATATCGACGAAAAAAAGTTCCATGGGCACTACAAAATCACCACAAGAAACATAAGAAGATTGAATTGAAGTCCACTAAGATAAGATGGCATTAACGAAAGTCCTACATGAATCGAAGGCACACACCCCCCCCAAAAAAAAAACTTGAATTTAGGATGAAGATGTAACTTCCCAAAAAAAATTCATTATTAAGATATGCAAACTTACTTACTCCAACCAAGAATCTGAAGGAAGAGCAGAAAAAAGGTGAAAAATCTAGAGAAAAAGCACTAACAGAGACTGCTGAAAATAAGTCATTTTGAACAAAGCCTTTCCAATTAGTTTTGTCTTAAGAAACCAAGTACTAGAAATTCTAGATTCCCAAGTATCAAGAGAGGGCTGAAGATTAAAAGACAAAATAAACTAAGAGACATGACTAGGAAAAGAGGTGGGCAAGTCTCTAAGGCCAAATTAGATCCATCTCCCACCACATCTACAGCACTGCCACCCCATGGCCGAAAATTATAATCAACCTCGCCAATTTCATGATTAGAGATAATCTGTTGCAAGGGTCAAGGCAGAAAGAAGTCTCGGCACCATTTCCCACTATTCGGAACACCAATCTTGCAAGTGTAGGTAAAATTTCACATAAGTTATTCCATGTCCAAGACCCCTTTTTCTTGAACACCTTAATATTAAAGATAGAAGAATTAGGGAAGTATTTTGCTTTAAGAGTTTGGTCTCAAATGGACGAAGGTTGAGTCGGAAGTCTCCACCTCTGGTTAAGTAGCAAAGCAAGGTTAACATCTTCAAATTTTCTAAACCCTAGCCCACCATTGATGAAGAAAAATAACATTTATCCAAGAGATTTGTGATGGTATTGTGCACATGTCATCTTGTTGGATGGGGCATAAGGGTATATAGTAAATAGTCAAGTTTTCACAAAATTAAGAATCACAGTTGATGATGTTATGCATTTGGTTACTGTTAATGACCGGAATGATCATTATCTCTTGACCGATTCGACCATCTGATCAAGGGTAGGTCCAACCATCCCAAATGTCAATCAATGTAGTCTTATGTTGTTTATCAACTATCTAGAAGAAGGAGACAGGTAAATAACTCTTCCGATGATTGGAGTCCGAGTCTAACTCTATCATCTTAAACTATATAAACACCACAAGCAGACATAAGAAAGTAGGTATTCATATTCTATGTGATCAGTTACTTGAGTTTCTTATTAAGTAATTGAGACCATATCTCCTTAGTACTGACTTGCTCGTCGAAGACGTACCTCGACCCCCCAAGGTTAAGCACGTTTTATGAACTGGCGGGGAAGATGAGGGTAAAATAATCAATACATATGGTGTTCTTTTGTTATTAGAGAATAGAATAGGTCGTAGGCTTTTGTTGAAATAGATCATTCTTTTGTTCTTAAAAAGGCAAATCAGTGAGAAATATGGTATGAATAAATGGCTTTTGCAGAACACGTATTATCGAGGGAACAAAAACTTGATAAAATGGATTCAACTTTCAATGATGAAGGTCTCTTAGGCCACCCCACCCCTACTTGCTCACAAATCCTCTCCACCTTGAGTATTTTGGGCATATTTATCTCGTCTGAACTCGGAATCCGGTGTGATGCATCAGAAAACTGCTTAACCCTTGGACTTCTTAAAGCTTACTTGCAAAATAAGTTTAGACATGGACCGACCGTGCGGTCAGGAAGCCACCTACGAAGGTTAAGTCAATAGATCACCAGTGCGCTGAATTGGGGGGCTTAATTGAATAAAGTTAATGACGGGAAAACGATTTAGATACCTTTGTTGGATGTAAGGCTTAGCTTATATAGGATTTACCAGTTATTCTCCATCATTGGATCAACTTGTAACTTCCCTTTGTAGCCGCCTGATTGTAGGGTTTTGCCCTTCTTTCGGAGTTAGTTATTGTTTCCATACTCGACACGATTGTCTATCCCGAATTTCAAGTGATCACGTCTCCTTCTATAAATGTTCATGTTTCTTCTACCTCACGATGGTTCAGTCACCGTGCCAATCCAAATCGTGGTCAAACCCAATTCATGATTATTTTATTTGTATCTTGAGCCCCCCGGCCAAGCGATCAAGAGAAGCCCCCAACCGATGGCTTGGCTTGTTTTTCCAGATCACAATGTTAGGTTTTTTATTAAAATCTATATTATTTATATATTAAGTTTCAAAAATTAGTTTTTGCATTTCTTTTATTTAATTATTTTGTTAGTGTGTGGGACCCATGAGGTAAGGGTGGTAATGAGGCATCATGAGTAAAGGAGGCCTTTCATGACCTTGGTCATGGGGCTCTTCATAACATTGGTCTTGGGTCTTAAAGGTCTTGATCATGGTGGTGTGGTGGGGTTACTTAAAGGGTAGGAATTTACTTAAATTCTAACTCTTGACCAACAATTCTCATTTCAACTTCATGACCATTCATGGCCATTACCATAAGTGGAGTTGAGGTTTGGGCCTATATAAATCCAACCCTTCCTTGCATGTAGGGTGCAATTGAGACATTCCTCACACTTGCATAATTTGTGTTACAAAGTTAATTTCTTTCTTTGAATTTGTCTAAGTGTTGTGCTCTAGGTTTTGGCTCCTTGAAGGGACTAGAAGAACTACCTCATCTTCTAGTTGGAGGTTGCTTTATCTTGGAGGTGGTGGTGCGAAGAACCCTTGGTAGTAGGATGCATCAATTACCTTAAAGATAGCACTCAAGGTGTGACTCAACCTCATCGATCGGTGGTTCGTTCGGTTGCAACTTCAAGCTCTACGGATTTGCTAAAGATCTTCATCTCTCAATTGTGTTGCAATTTCATTTTTTGTATTTTGTAGAATTTGTAATACAATTACCCCAACACAATCACTGGATATAATGGTCAGAAGGCTAAATGTTCCTTCGTTCCTAAAACGTCGCATTGATTGCTTTATTGCGTAATGGTACGTTGATCGAGCTGCCTCAGCTTTTCGTGACTCGCGCTGCCAAAGCCATGTGGCACGAATGCGCAAGTGTTATCATTACAATCTTATGCACGAACCGTCTTGAATCCCTGGCTATTGATTCTGAACAGGTCTTGTTCGTCAGATGCGAAACATGAATCGTCACTCGTCCTCGTGCATTGATCAAATCAATCTCGTTCGTCCAAATCTTCTATGGGGTTTATTTAAACCTTCCTTCCTCATTTCACTTCTTCACTTTACTATTTCTGCAAACTATTGCTACCTTCGTGAGTTTTGCCTTCGCCCGCAAGACCTTACTTCTTCAAGCTCCAAGTGCTAAAGAGATTCTTCCTTTGTTCCATCACAAGTAAGTGTCCTCTCCTTAGCTAATCTTCCTATTCTCCTCTCTCTCTCTCTCTCTCTCTTTTCCATTCTTTTTCTCTTTCTCTCTTCTATTAGCGTCCGAGATTCCTCCTGTAGCTCACGTAGGGCCCAATTTCTCCATTTCCATAAAATTCTTCCTTAGTTAGTCCTTCATCTCCCAATGATTAGTGGTAGGACTTCAGATGATGATTCTATCGATCGTATGATCGATGGAGAAGATTCTGCAAACTAGGCCAACCCTCCAGTTTCAATTGAACTGTCGAGTGATAGGAATGAGAGGATTATTGACCGCTGGTTGGCCTCCATTCCTTCTGTCCCAAGGGAGCCTACATGGAATGTGATGGTGAGTAGGAAAATGGTCTCTCCACCAATTTACCGAAAAGCAAAAGGCCTCACCACAGGCTGTGGTAGGAGGCTCCCGACCATCAAAAAGGCCTTCTCATGACCCTAGCTTTTTTGTTTCGCATGTTCATCTTGAGGAGATAGAACCCCTCTCCGTCCAGTTTGTAATTCCTTTCTCCTACATGCTTCAAGTCCTGAATTCGAATGGGAGGGTTAACTCTGACCCTCCTGATGAATTCTCCATTTATATTGATACCTTAAAGAGTGGGGGTTCAGTTTCCTTTTTTCTCTCCTCTATTCTCTAAGATTCTCAATCACTGAGAGATATGCTAAGGCAAATAGTTGGTGCCTCATCATTGGCCTTCTAGGCCTTTGCTTTGAGTTAGAATTACTCCTCTCCCTTTGTTCTCCCATTTTTTCTATTTGAGAAAATCCAACCTCCCAGTTGGGTTTTATTTTCCAAGCGCCCTAAGCAGGGGTTAGGGTGGTCGGGTAGTGTTCTTGCCGAAGGCACCTTTCCTTCTAACCCATCGGTTTCCGATTTGCCAAGCATCCCCCAAGGATTTGAATTTCCCAATCGTTTGGAATCATCAAGATTCATACACTTGGGAGAATCACCCCTTGGCCCTACCTCCCGACGAAGACAACGCCATTCGAAAGATAAAGTCTTTTTTTTTTTATCGAAGTAACGAGTCAAAAGGTGAGGTCTTTCCTTTTTCTTTTTTTTTGGTAATAAAGAAAGTTTATTGATTTAACAGAAAACCTCTAGAAAGTTTACACATAAGAGAGTCAAAGAGAAGGACCTAGGATAAAAAGGGGGGTAGGGAATGTATATATACACATCGATCTTGAGAGATTGTTGCATTCTTCGCCAATGTGTCGGCCATGAAGTTAGCTTCTCTGGGAATATACGAGAAGGTGCACTCTATGAAAGAAGAAGCTAACTGCCGGATGTCAGAGAGTAGATGATAGAGTTTCTAGCTGTTGTGGGGCGTCGGGCGTTGTAAAGAAAGTACAAGCGCTTGGTTGTCGCTTTCCACACATACTTGAGATAAGTTGAAATCGCGTGCAATAGTAAGACCACAGCGAATGGCAAGAGCTTCCGATATAAGAGAGTCTTGACAACCAGTACCATGGCTAAAAGCTAAAACCATTTGGTGGTTACTATTCCGGATTATCCCGCCGATGCTAGATCTATGTTTGTCAGCGAAAAAGGAACCGTCCACATTCAGTTTGAAATGTCCTGGTGCCGGGGGTTCCCACCTAATTAATCGTGGGGTTTTGTGGGCTTGTGTGGAAGGGAATGTGGGGGAGAGAAGGACCATAGCATGTTGGAGTCGTTGTATGGCTGCCGGAATTGCTGGTTCAAGAGAGGAATGGGTGATATGATTATAATAGCCCCACAAACTCCAGCATGCTAACAGGGTGTGATGGGCGTGCTGATTGGAAGAGGAGGTAGATGTGGACTGAGCGACCAATGATTGCAGATGGGAACTGAAAGATTGGGATGTATCCCCCTAGATCAATTGCAGAGTATGCCAGAGGTGAAGAGTAAAAGGGCAAGAGAGAAAGAGGTGTTGTGCCGATGTAGTGGCATAACCACACATGTGACACTGAGGGGGTACACTACACACCCACTCTATCAACAGATCGGCAATGGGCAACTTGCCATGGATGGCCTTTCAGATGAAAAACAATACCCGAGGTGGAAGGGGAGTATGCCATAAACATAACCAATTGAAAGTGGGAACAGGGTTAAGGGGGGTGGATGCCATACGGTAAGCTGAACTCACAGTGAACATACCTGAGGAATGATATGTCCAAATGCAACGATCAGCTGTCGGTCGGAGAGGGAGGGGAATACCAATGATCTCGAGTGCTACTTCCATAGGCCACCAGGCAAACACTTTATCCCGGTCCCACGAAGCTGTCTCTGAGTGGATGAATTCAGACATGTTCATGGTAGAGTGTGCTGCTGGTAACAACCAATATCCGATTGGTGGTTGGGAATCCAAAAAGGAACAGTTTTTGAAGTATTTCTATTTCATTAAGCGTCCCCATAGAGAAGTCGTTGGGCTGAGGAGTTGCCATGCCTTCCTAGTCAGAAGGGCGAGGTTAAAAACCGCGGTTTTTTGGAGGTTAAGACCGCCTGTGCGTGTAGAGCTACAGATTGTGTCCCATGAAACAGTGTGGATATGCCGCTGGCTACCATTACCTCGGAGGAAGTCTCGAGCTAGTTTATCTAGCGAGTTTGTGACTACGATTGGAAGTAGGAAGCATGACATGAAATGAGTAGGCATTGCGGCAAGTGTGGATTGAATAAGTACCTTCTTCCTAGCGTAAGATAGATGCTTGGCCCGCCAATGTTGAAGTCTTGTGTGTACACGATTGAGAAGACTTTCACAATGTTTCTTTTTGAGTTTGCCTGGAATTAGGGGTATCCCTAAATAAATGTCTAGCTCTGACGTAGGGGTGATGTGAAAGTGTGATGAAAGAGACCTCTTTAGCGACGATGAGGTGCTTGGGCTATAATGAGCTCTAGTCTTTTGAAAATTCAATTGTTGTCCGGAGTGAGAACAATATTCCTGAATGATATGATGAAAAATTATGGCTTCTGCCTTGGTAGCTTGGCCAAACAAGATTAAATCATCTGCAAAAGCTAGATGTGAGATGCGCTCCACGCCCTGTGAGAGTGTGAAATCCGGCCCAAACCTAGCCAGAGCACCCTATTTGTTTTGGGATAAAGAAAGACTTGTTTAATGTTAGACCTTGAAGTCGGACCTTGATTTCAATGTTGTTATCCTTTAAAGCCTTAGGAGGCCATGTCCGACCTTTTCCTTAGGGTAGATCCTGTGAAATCCGGCCTTATCCTTACCCTGACCCGGCCCGGAATTTGTATTGTCGGTAGATCCAATGACCCAAAGTGGTGGGAGAAGTCCTTCTGGGCCCTCTTTATGGAAGACATGGTGTTTGACCCGAAACCCATGGATTTTGATGATGGTGCTCCATACTTGGAAGCATTGTCAATGTGCTGTGAGAATCTGCGCAGCGATGAAGGTAAGCTTATTTTGTGGACCTAATGAACTCCCATGCCCAATCCGAAGATATTTTCTGAAACTAGACTTCTTTATTGACTTGTAGGAGAAAATCGCACTCAATTTGACCTTGTATAGCCCTCCGAATCCACATCCGAAGTTGCTGAACTATTTCTGAAAATTCTGTTGAAACTACCTTGGGTCGATATTGTTGGTCGATACCATCAACCAAGAGCATCGACCCAACAAGCCTAGATTCGAATAAAAAGGTGCTTTTTGGATATTCCTTCCTCCTTTTAAGTGAAACCTCGAACCTAAAACATTATTTCACTCATTTCAACATCTAAGAACGTGGGAAAGCTCCTTTAAGCCTCCTCCTTGGCTTGGGTGTTGATCTTCTTCAAGAATCCTTTGTCTCTCTTCTCTAATCTCTTCTACAAGGTATGTAATCTCTCACTCTCTCTCTAATCTACTTCTACCTCACCTTATTCTTGTTGTTGGGGCTATGAAGGAGGTGTTGCAACCTTGCAACCACCTCTTCTAATGTCTCTTGTGATTTCTATAAACCCCCATTCATTCTATCAATGCTATGTATCTCATATCGATTCTTAACCTTGTCTTTTTTATGAAATTCCTCCATAGCAACATGATTTCATCTCCTAAACTGATCCCTATAGTATGCTAAGTCTGATTATATGTTAATAATCATTCCTAATCTATTGCTTATCATTCTCTTGATTGAATCCCTAATCTCCCTTGCAATTGCATTGATTTCATTATGAAACTTGATGTTCTTGCTCTCTTACTTTGATTCCTCTTCATGGCAACATGAGTTCATTTTCTTAATCTGATTTTCTTTAGCAATGAGGTCTGATTATATGTTAGTAATTGTCTATATTCTACTGTTCATCATTCTATTGACTAAATTCCTAAGCCCTCTTGCATTTGCAATTGATTCCATCGAAGACCATGAATTCCAACTCTTCAACTTGATATGTCAATTTGGGGTTTTCTAAATTGACCATTGGATCATGTTAATTCCTTGATAATTAATGTCACTATATTGTGTTTGAACTATTCCCCAAGTTTCATATCGATCCGAGACCCGGAAGACCGATTTGAGCCAAAACCCAAAAATCCAACTTGCTGTCCGAGACACTTTGGGTCGATACCTCTTGGTCGATACCATCGACCCAATGTATCGACCAACAAGGTTGCTGTCAGCAACTTTTGCCCAGTTTTGATCCATTCGATCTCCGATTGTTTTGATTTCTTCTCTAATCCTTCATGTATGTTTGTTTAGGGCTTTAAGACTATAATTGGACCATTCTCTTGTGACTTCGGATCATCTTCTTCACAATTTGAGGTAAGGACGGTTATTGCCATATAACATAGACTGTATGACTTTTACACTGTTGTTGGTAACTTAGTAGAATTAACTTATTAGTTGATTTTAGACATCATATGACTACTGTAGTTACCTTATGACAGTAGCACCATGCTTAATTACTTGGTTTATCATGTTTATTTATTCTTGTCATTTATTTATACACTGTATTATGAGATGTTATGACATGTTTTCAATATGATAATGTATTGTTGATGTGTAATTGATGGAAATAAGCATGTGATTGCTTAGGTATGATTTGGGATTGGGGAGTGCCCTACTGGTACTTCTGTCCTTGGACATCGGAGGGAATAGTATGGGATGTTCTCCGAAGATGCCCATCGACGATTTCCTAGATCATTGAATGACATACATAGGACTTGTCTAGTGGTGTTTGGCTAGGATGTCCCCGTCATATCAGACCCGAATCGGAAGGGCATTGAGACCGAACGACCCATGGTAGGGTATGGTTGATGGGCGCTCAAGACCGGTAGCCACTCCGTGAGAGGACATAAACCATACTACGGATACCCGAAAGGGGCCATTTATTGGTAGGGTTGCATATGGAAAGACTTGGGCTCATGGTCACTCAAGACCGGTGAAATGACCCGTGAGAGGAAATATGAGCTTCCCGTTTACTATATGTGGATGACCAATAGGGTTGATGAGTCCATAGTCAGGGACTATTAGGACTCTAGTGTGAAGGATACCGGAAATGATCATCAGGGACGAGGAATGGACGTATCCGGATCTGAAATAATATGACTAAGTAGATGACTTGCATTAGGCTAGGTTTTACCTTGGCATGCGCCAATACTTAGACCAAATGGTGATGTGAGAGAGCGGTGACCGAAACCCCAGCCATGGATTGTCCCGAGGGATGCAGGACCCAATTCCCCCCGGGGATGAGTGATTGAGACTACCTAAAGAAGTATGGTGCTATGACTTAAAGCATGTCTACCATAGAGACCAGCATACTTAGAGTTAGATTCATGTTTGCATCATATCTCTCATATCATATTGCATCACGCTATGTTGTGCATCATATGATTTATGTTATTATGGAATAAGTTTCCTTGCTAAGTTCTTTTGAACTCACTCCTTTTTGCAACATATTTTGTTAGACTTTTCTGCAGGTACTACTACTGTTGACGGTGACGGTCAACACTTTGAGGACAAAGTTGGTGACTCATACCACTTTGGCTACGGTGACTACATCGGTGAAGGCTATCAGTTCAAGACTCATATTTGTCAGGAGTTGATCCGGCCTGGCTCAGTTTCTTATGATTATGTTATTGAGGAGACATTGTATAAGTTAGAAGAAACTGTAACTTAGTTGCTTACCTTTTTATTTCCCTTCTTTGGAGATCTGGTTGTAACCTTTACCTTATTTCGATCTACCTTCTGCACACGTTTGTAGAGTATATTTCCGCTATACTCTATAGTTGTCTTTTGATTTGGTATGTGTTATCCCGCACTCTGATGTTATTTATGATTATTTCTTAACTTTTATTATTAGATTACTTGAATACCATAATTTTTTCTTGCTTTTGATTATATTATTAAGCTAAGTGGATATGATCATTCCTAAACTGGATCTGTTGGGCTGTGGATCACTCCCGAATAACCCAGATAGGGTACCCCCTCGGTGGATTTTGGGCGGGATGTGACAGAGAGCTGGAGGCCTTTAAGCTTCTTGGTTTGCATGGCTCTATCAAGGTGAGATGTTAAGAGTTCCGCAGAGAACAAATAAATAAGAAGATAGAGGGTCTCCTTGGCGTAGTCCTCTTGACGAGTGAAAGGGTGACTGGGGAGACCCATTAACAAGCACTGAGAGCTGAGTGGTGGAAATGCACTGCATGATCCATTCTATCCATCCGGGGGGGAAGCCGTAGCTGACAAGAGCTTGTTCCAGAAAACTCCATTCAAGTCGGTCATAGGCTTTGCTCATATCAAGCTTCACAACCATAATCCCTTTCTTCCGATTCTCCCTTTCTTTCGATTCTTGTGGGACTGAATTTTGTGCATCATCTCATGAGCTATAAGAACATTATCTTGGATGTGTCTACCTTTGACAAACCCATTCTGTTGAAAGGAAATAAGCCTAGGCATCACATGTTTCAGTCTATTTACTAGAATTTTTTAGATGATTTTGTACATTATATTGCACAGACTGATTGGGCGAAAGTCACTCAAATTAGCTGGGGTATCCACTTTCGGAATCAACACAAGAAAAGTAGGATTCATGTCAGAATGAAGGTACCCAGTAGAAAAAAATTCCTTTACCATTTTGCAGATCTCTGGTGATATAGCCTCCCACGAATGTTGATAGAATATGCCGGAAAGCCATCTTGGACCAAGGGATTTAAGCCCTTTAGCTCCAAAAATTGCCTCCTTAATTTTTGCATCAGTGACTGGATGAAGCAAGAACTTCTAATCCTCTGAGGTAACACGGCCTTTTACCGACAAAAAATAGTTGGCCAGACACGTCGAGTGGCTTGAAGAATATAGATGTTGGTAGTGTTGCTGGAAAGCCTGGGCAATAAGCTGAGGATCAGTCAAATGTAAACCTTGATGATCCAGGGTTCTTACTCGGTTTCGTGCTCGCCACTTTAAGGTAGAGAGATGGAAGAAATGAGTATTTTGGTCGCCACTCATGTTCCACTGAATACGAGACTTTTGGGCCCACTTCAAAAAGATTTGATATGAAACTTGGTTGAGTGAATCAAGGAACTGTGTCTTTGTAGAGTACCAAGCAAGCGGTCTTGCTAAAATCGGTATGTTGTAGTGTCTCTGTAAAGCGAGGTGCAAATGTTGTTTGCGAGATTCTAAGTGTTGAACCACCTGTTTGTTCCAACGAATAAGGACAGGCTTTAAAGTAGAAAGGTTGGTGATTACTTGATGAGCCGCTCTGGGATCCATAGTTGAATGCCAATGCATATCAATCAAATTTGGATATGATTGTTCCTAAAGCCAAAAATTCTCAAAATGAAAGGGCCGCTGCCCTGTATGTAGTGGAGGGTCGGAGTGGAGAACTAGAAGAGCATGATCCGATTGCGCAAAAGGGATATGAACAACACTTGCTTCCGGGTACATACCTAACCAATCGTTTATTGAAATCATTTGGTCTAGGATTCCTTCAACTCATTGTTGACCGCTTTATTTATTTGACCATGTAAGTTTCAGTCCTTGTGTAGGGAGCTTGTGAAGGTTGAAAGAAGAAATGAAGTTAGAAAAGGGTTCCACAGCTTTCCTCGTTAGCGGGAGGCCTCCTTGCCTATCAATGATTGAGGAGTAACAATTCCAATCCCCTGTGAGTAGCCAAGACATGTTTGCAAAAGACCCTAATTGATGTAGCGTGTCCCACTGGTGGCGTTGCTGTGCTTGGGAGGAGTTCAAATAGACAAAAGTTTGTTGCCATTGCTTTGATGATCTAGTTACAATGACATGCAAACACCAACCAGACTGCCATACAACATCAATAGACACTGATGAGTCCCACAACAAAAGCAAACCACTTGCTCGACCCTGAGGGGGGGAGAACAAAAAGCTAGAAAAACCCCATTTTTTACACAAAAGTTGGGGTTGGACTCTGGATGACTTGACTTCACACAAAAACAACAACGATGGTCGAAATTTGTGAATAAAACGTTGAAGCTCTATTTGAGTCAAGGGATGACCAAGTCCTCGACAATTAAGGCTGAACTGAATCATGGTGTGTGTGATGGCTGAAATTGGCCAGCCATCTCAGCCTCAGAAGGCAGTCCCGACACATCCTGTGCGTCCACCCTTTGCTTTTTAAATGCGATGTCATGCAATGATTCAATACATCTAAGCTCCACATTGTCCAGTTTCCGTGAGGATCAATTTGCGCTTGCAAGGAAGAATATTATGAAGGTTCGGCAGCATTGATGGCGGAGAGAGAGGCTCTTGAACAGGATCAATAGTGTGTGCAAGGTGTATAGCAATGGACGAAAGTAAGAGCTCTTGATACCTTTCAATAACCATCTGGGCGGAGGAGACGGATGGAGGGCGGGATAAAGGTGGAAGTGGCTCCACCAGCTGAGAGTCATTGTTGGATGGTACTAATTGAGAGGTAGCATGTGGGGAGGGATGATATGAATTGGAATCTTCTTGCATATCCACGCCAGCCATCCCGAAGGTGCTCTTTCTATCCAAATGATCGTCCTCCCCCATACTTGAGCTATTGTGTTTCATCATGCTGGCCTAAGGGAGGTAATGCTCTTCCAATTCTCTCGGAATGTGAAGCTGGAACAGATGAGCGAGCTAAAAGAAACTTTTGATAAGTTCCATGTCCCTCTGCTGTGATGATGTGGAAGAAGAGGCGATATGTTCAGGAGTGAGGCCTTTAAAGAAAACATCTTTATACAAACGAGTAACATCATGTAAAGCGCCTTTCCTTTGGGCTGGCATAGCAAGCTTGGGAAGATATGAAGGATCGGCTGCTTCATGGTAAGCCATAGCAGCAATGACCTATGCATAATTAGAAGTCTCCTGTAAGGGGCAATGCATCCCCCGGTGCCCAATACGAAACAGTAGGGGCATATAGTGGCTGGGCGGAATTCATAGGCATAATGGATGATAACCGGTGGATTAGGAGCCGCTACAATCTGAATTGAGGTAGGGAGGTCCAAGCGGAGATCCACCGCCAATCGAGCCGCAGGGGAATAACCAATTAGTGTACCAGTAGGGCATTCAACTTTGAGCACGTACCCCACCTGAGAGAATATAGACTGCAAGATCTCATGATCAAAAAACATCCAGTTCAGGTTCATAATCTGCACCCACATAATACCGTATGGAAATGGGAATGTGGCTGCCGGATAAGTTGGATCCCATGGTTGCATGAAAATAATGAATTGACTCTTGTAGTACCACGGCTGAGAGAACAGAAGGCAGTGCACATCTCTTGCGGAATTCAGCTTCAAGATGAATCTATCAGGAGCTCCTTCTATGATGAAATAGCCTTCAACTTTGATGGCTTCAGTTTTCCATATTCTTGCCATCTGCTGCAGGTCAGAGGTGTTGATAGTTGAGACATCAGGGATCCATCCAATAATAGAATACCGAAAAGCAAGGTGAAGGTCAGCAAGTTTGTTGGGTGTTATATCAAGAGTTGATGGAGATCAAATAGGAAGCTTCAACTTTTGTGCAAGCTCAGAAGCCAGATTATCTGCCGGAGGAACCATGCGAGGAGAAGCTAAAGGTAGTTGAGAAGAAGCCATGCTAAGGTTTGCACCAAGCTGTGATTAGAGGACTCTGGACCAGGACACTCTGAGAACACGCAGAGTTCTATTCCACCAAACCAAACCAGTTGTTGTGAAGGCCTTAGCAGAAAGGAGGAAGGCCGTATATAAAGAGGAACCGAAGGAGTGAGCATGGCTCCAAGTAGGCTGTGCATAATCTCGGCGACACACATAGCAACCCGCTCGACGTGTACCAGAATCCAAGAGAAACCAGAGATGAATAACCCAAGCTATAGGTCTAGGTCTAGGGAGCTTATAACCGACTAGCATGCATACTGAAACTCGCCTTGCTTGTAAAGAGGATGAAGAACCAGTTGTCCGAGAATTAGATGCGTGTCGTTGGGTAACCAAGGCACCGCTTGATTTACTAGTAGTGCATAAAAGGTGGGAGAAGAACCATCGACGGTGAGGAAGCAACAACCAGAAAACCCATATTCGAAGGTGCTGAAAATGAGAAGAAGAAGGTTGACGTGGACTAAAGCTGTTGGATAGGTGAAGGGTAGAAACCGTATGAGAACTAAAAATGAAAAAATCGAGCTCTGCAACCCTTAACCCTAAGAGAAGTTGATGTGGTGCCGACATGTAAGAAGAGAGAGAGAGACCCCCACCCAAAGGTGGGTTGCCAAGATCCATATGCTATTCACGTGCGCGCCAGATTCAAGGGTAAGAGGAAATAGCAAGGAAGGAGTGTGTCAGGGGAGAACCAAAGTCTCCAGGAGAGAAAACCCTAGAATCAGTGTTGGTGAGGTAAGTCAATTTGGGCATGTCAAGAGATCCACGGACTCGCTGCGGAATACGAGGCCGTACTCCAAATGTGGGGTTTAGCCCCTGGTGAGATTCTTAATCATACCTCAAACTTCTTTTTGTTTGATGTTTTCAAATCTTCTTTTTCTTCTAATCATTGTTCTAACTTTTGTCTCATTGTTTTTTGTAGTGCCTCCTCGACACAACCCAAAAGTGGTTAAAGCCAAGGTCTATGAGGGTCTTAAAGCAGCTGAAGATAGGGCTGTTCATGCCAAGAGAAAAGATGTCGAACCTACCCAACCATCCCTGAAAGCTCCTCTCTCAACCCTGAAGGCGGTACTAAAGGTTCACCACACCCCCACCAAAAAAAGGAAAGCCATGATTGACGTCGCAGAGTTCACTCACGATGACGTTGTATTAACAAAGAGGAAGCATGATCTCCTCGACGATGTTGTCTCCAAGAAGAGGAGAGTTGAGGATGCTTATGTACCTTCTTGGAGGCTTTCGGTGTATGATCGTGTCTTCACGAACCTAAACAAGGCAATCGATTGGGATGTCAATGCTCAGATGCTTGCAGAGCGAAAGACCCTTGATGCTACCCCTGACGAAGAGTTCACCAACTCTTTAGTCAAGTAAGTCTCTGTGACTATTTCTCCTTCTTTCACGAACTCAATTATAGGTTTCTAACCTCGTTGATATGCAGGGAATTTTATCAAATCAATGCAAACGATATAATTCTTCTTTTTTCCATTTTTTTAAATTAAGGAAAGCAAGAGATATACTTAAAATTTTCATAAATCTACCTTATGGATTTTGATTTTTTTTTTTTTTTGGTACAAGGATTTGAACTCTTTACAAAACATAAAAGGTGTACGGTTTTTTATTTTTTTTTATTTTTGGTAAAAGATTTTTCAAACTTAATATGGGATTTTATGTTTTCTGCCACATGGCATCTTCTATAAATTCAGCTCTCCAATTGCGATGTGCGCTAGATTTAACCACTATAATCTGGTAGCTTTGAAAAAATGGCACATGTCGCAAGATTGAGAGCGGCACATCAACCAATAATTAAAGGATCATATGAGAACAATTATTGCTTACATAAATACTTAGACATAATAAATCAATATTAGTTGTCAATTCAGGGTTAGTTGAGTGGTAAAGATCCATACTTCTTAGTAGAGAGGTCATGGATTCGACCCTTACAAACAACATTAAATTTCCAGTATTAAAAAAGCACGTACTCCTTATAATCATATTGATAAGGTCCACAGACTCCACAAATGTACTCCTTATAATCATATTAATAAGGTCCACAGACTCCACACTCTTGACGTTAACTTATGGCCTGTTTGGTTATATGAATCCAGAGATTTCAAATCTTCATGAATCTAAGAATTATACCCGTTTCACCGTTTGGTTGTAAAAACCTAGAGATTCACATTTTTACCTAAAAACGTGAATCTGTAGATTTATTGTAAAAAGGTGAATCTCTAGATTTATGGATAAGGGGTGAAATCCAGAGATTTCAAAAAAGCTATACATTTTCACATTCACAAAAATCACGTAGATCAAATAGTTTTTTTAGGATGAATCCACAAATTTCATTCCACAAACAAACATCTAATTTTATAAATTGTAACTCCATAAATTTGAAATCTCCAGACTCATGTAACCAAATAGGCCCTTAGATCATTATTAAAAAATAAATACATAAATAAAAACCTTAGATTGCTAGATTGAATCAAATTAATATGTGTGTGGGTGTGATATTAAAAAAAATTAACATTTATATTTATATATGCATATATAAATTTTATATTTTATAGTTATTTGCTTTAAAAAAAAAACCAAATAATTAACTACTTATTAAACAACAATTTTCAAATTTTAAAGTGGACTATTTTTTATTTTAAAAAATCAACACCCAAATGAGTTACAGTGAACAACTACTTGATTATTTTGTCTCGTTTTTTACTTCTACACACAATAGTGCTAAACAAATCACTTTCCAAGACAATTATAACATACAATAAGAATCCTAACCATAATCTTCCTTATTAATACATCTAGGGATCTATATATGCTAGATACCAAAGTCAATTAGAACCAACCTAGTGTTTGGTAAAGAAAAAAAAAATTTGTAATACATAACCGACATGCATGAGATTGACTTTTATGAGGACATCTTATTATACAAGTTTTTTTTTTTACAAAGCATTAATTAATTACATTTGAAGAGTTTAACTAATTGATTGATAAAATGTTGTTCCTGATTAGCATGACATTTTATGATCAATTATTAGAACTTTATGCCACTTATGGAGGCTCTTCCGTATAAATACCTCCAATTATCATATCTATACCATCATTTTTGTTAAATGTCGTTACATGTACATCAAAGATGACATTTATTACAAATGACGCTATACTTCCATAAAAAATAATATTGTCATAATTTTGTGTTTATATAGTGAGAAATAAATAAAACTATCATATCTATACTATCATTTCAGCGCCACAGATGACATTTATTACAAATGACGCTATACTTCCTTAAAAAATAATATTGCCATAATTTTGTGTTTATATAGTGAGAAATAAATAAAACTACCCAAAAAAACAAACAAACAAACAAACAAACAAACAAACAAACAAACTAATTGAAAACATAATATCAGTTTTATTTAAACTCAAATTACAAAAAGAATCCAAATAACATAATCAAATCATCAAATATTATCTTTAAAAAAATCAATAGCATCTAGATATAAAATGTTTGTAAAGCCATTAAAATCATTCTCTTTATAGGCAAAGTTTTATTCAATACCATTATTTTAGGGCCTATTTGGTTACATGAATCCAGAGATCTCATCCCTACTATAAAAATGCTAAATATTTTTGTATTCACAAAAATTACAAATGAATCAACATATTTCATCCTCATGTTCAGTTAACCAAACAGTTAATTTTATGAATTATGACTCCATAGATTTGAAATTTCTAGATATTTGAAATCTTTAGACTCATGTAACCAAACAGTCCTAGAAAGTCAAATTTGTCTCCACATTATTTTTCTTTTTTTCGATTGAAGCTTGATAAAGCTTAACAAAATGTTTTGAAGTATTGTAGATACATAACCAATAAGCTTTCATTTCATATCAATAACAAACATTATCTTTATTATTTGAAAAGTTACATTGAGAATCTTTTTTTTTTCTTGTTTATTCCATAATGAGAACGACAATTAGTCTATTTTTTTCCTTGTCCACATTTGTTTCCACTTCTAAGTCCACATCCACGGCCACGATTAAAATTTTGTCTTATTTCATACTTATCATGAATTGCTGCATTCACTTCAGGGAATAGAGCAGAACCAACAGAATGAGCTAGCTTCATAATTTTCCATTAATAATTCATTATTTTGCTCAGCCACAAAAAGACATGAGATCAATTTAGAGTACTTCGTAAAACCTTTTTCACGATGTTGTTGTTGTAATAGCACATTTAAAGTATGAAAAGTTGAAAATGTTTTTTTTTTTTTTCCAATAAGTCATCATCAATAATATTTTATCCATATCATTTCAATCAAAAACTAAATTTAAAAAACTGCAAAATTGTACTTGCTTATAGTTTTAAAATCCTTCAACCTCAGACGCATCCATTCATACCAAGCTTTATGTATGATTATCATCATTTGATGGTCATACATTTCTTTTAAATTAATCCATAATTCAAGTGGATCTTTCACAATCAGATATTCTATTTTTAATCCTTTATGGAGATGAAGGCAAAGGAAAATCATAGTCTTTGGTTTATCTTGATTGGATGACTTTTTTCTTTCTCTTTTTTTTTCATAATTATATTTTCAAGACCTTTAGCATAAAGGATCCATGACAAATAATTTTTGCCCGTTATATTGACGGTTGCAAATTCCAATTTAGTAAGATTTGACATGATGTAAACTAATATAAAATAAGAATAAAAAATTGAAATATATTTTCATGTAAACATTAAGTAATACATGCATGTTATAATATTGAAGAACATTTTAACATAAAATCTAATATGAATTAGGAGAGAAGATTTATCTAAAAACACAATTACTTCAAGCGGAGTGGTGCTAATAATGTGTTATAAAATAGATAAAATATATTAGAGACAATGAAGAAAATTAGGACAAGATGAATTGAACTATCTCATTGAGTTGAATGCATTATATATTTATAGTAAAAGTAACATCTTCTCTAATACCTGATATGAAAATATCAAAGTTTACTATAAAATACAGTATATGATTATTGGATACAATAAAATGTTCTTGATATGAAATGATAAATTGTAGTGATCTTCAGTTAATACGAGAATGTAGATCCCAAGATTGCATGCTAAGGTGGCTTAGATCTTTATTTGAAGTTACATATTTTGGTATCATCTCTTTGCAGGTGATGGATACCCACAATCAATATTATTTATAACAATTAAGAACATGTAATTATTTTTATGATTAAAATACACTTGATTCTTTTTTAGAAGATTTTGATTAGGGATTTTAATTTTGTTATGTATTCACCAAGATTATGTGAGGTATAGAAAAACTAATCCAACATAGTAAATGGAAACTTTAGGAGTTTGCTTTTGACAAAAAAAAGGGGGAAAAAAAAAGAATAGAGATTTTAATTTTGTCATGTAGTTACTAGGATTATTTTGTCAAACCCCTCTTGATGTTTTCAAATTTACAAAATGAACTCCTTGTGCGACATTTTCAGTAATAGACTTGATTTTCCAATCTATCCAAATTTCATTCCAACTCTTCAATTTTCAAGTTTACTCATGAACAATTGCAATCCTTCGCCAGAGAGATATCAAAGAAGAGAGAGAGAGACAACACATATCAAATGAGAATACTTACCAATAGATGCTTTTACTTGACATGGTCTTCCAACTTCCTTTTAGCCAAAACAGCAAAACAGCTAAAAAAAACCAATTATGAAAATTAATTGTTTTGGCTCCAGTTTGGGTTTTCTGAAACATGTAGAAACTGAAATCACCTCAAAACTAGAACAAATGAACCTAGAGATATTCAAAAACAAGGAGAAAAGAAAAAAAAAAATAAGACAGAGATTTGGGCAAAATATTTCAAATTTGTCATACCATTTGATGTTGCTAGGGCAATGATTCTTTAAACCCCTCCTATTCTAACTCCAAAACCCAACCCCTTTCTTTGCTATTCGTTGTGACTTGTGAATAAAAACTAACCCTGCTTCTATTTTCAATGGCAGCTCTGGTATTGGCTATTAAGCTCTGTTTGAAGTTCTTGTGCGTTCTCATTTCTTCGGCTGTCTCTGGTTCATCATCTTCTCCGAAATAGTGAAATCCCTCTTATCTAGGGTTTTCTAATTTGCTATTTGACGAAAATTAAGGTTATTATATGTAAGTTTCGAGAGGGGAAAAAATGTTCTCGATTCTCAATTTCAAATGTTCTCTCTCCCTCTCTATCTTCTGTCTCACTTCTTTGATCTTCTCGAGTGAAGAGTTGAGGTCGTTCATGAAAGAGAATAGGTAGAGAGTAGAATTGAAATTAAATTTGGATAGATTTGGAAATCCAAGTGATGGTCACCCGATAGCTCTTTTCATAAATTCAAAAAAATTAGAAAGGATTTGATAAAATAAAAACTTTATACTCAAAAGTTAAGCCATATATAAGTATGTTTCAGTATTTCATTCACAATTGTTGGATAATCCGATAAGTTAAAATCCCTATTGAAAATAATGTTAAAAAGTAAATCAAAAGTATTTTGGTCTTCTAATAAAAGGGTATTTAATTACAACAAAAAAAAAGGGGGGGGGGGGTGGGGGGGGGGGGGGGGGGGGTGGGGGCGGGGGGGGGGGCGCCAGTCGGGGGCGGGGGGAAGAAGCGCGGCCCGCGGCGGCCGCCCCCCGCCCGGGGGGGGCGGCGGGTTGGGGGGGGGAGGGGCGCGGGCGGGGGGGGGGGGGAAAAAAAAAAAAAAAAAAAAAAAGGTATTTAATAGAAAAAAATAGGTATTTTAGTTACAAACAAAACTATCTTACCTTCACAAGTTTTTTGGGATACTACATAGGAGGCAAATGAAAGACATCAGCATTTTTGGGAACTAAAAATGAAATTACTCTAGAAATAGTATAAAAAGTGGGCTCATAGTCTAATATGGCCAAAATGATTCAAATCAAAGCTTATATCAAGGTTAATATGAAGACCAGGGTTAAGATTAAGGACAAAATTATGGTAAAGATTAGCGTCAAGATTATGGCCAAAATTAAGGACAAAATCAGGATCAGGATCAAGGCCAAAATCAACATCAAAATTAGGTTAGGATCAAGACCAAATATATAGCCAAAATTAGGGTCAAGATCAGGATAAAGCGCAAAAAATCAGGAATGAGTTGGAATGCCTATGTAGGACGAATAGTAATCTTAGGCCCACCCTTGGCCTTGGTTCAGGGCCAAAATATTTTAGCCCTAACCTGTTTCAGAGACGAAATCTTGAGCCCATGCCCTGTTCAGGCTTGGGGGTCAGAGTCGAGGGCCAAACTTGCACCCCTTCGTTTAAAGCTCAGATTGATTAATTGCCACCCGATTAGGAACCCAACCTAAAAGAGAATATTTGATGCTATCTCAGAGGTCTTTAAGTTTACCATTAGATATGACAATAGTTTTTGCCGGGCACACAAGAAGATCAAGTTTGGATGCAAATTCCTTAGAAAGAGGTTCATCTGCAAGGAGGGTGGTTTGAAGAAGAAGATTGACGAGCAGAGGATGGGTATATAGCCATGGACACGAGCCGCGACATCACATAACGTAGTGAATCTGGGATGAACCATAGTGAACTCTACTCCTATAGACCAATACAACTTGTGAAGCTAGACAATAGACCTCATATAGATTTATAAAGAAGTCAAACCATGAGAGAGATAAGAAGAACCCCTTACCTTTGTTCTAAGGGTTTTGTGGACGTGATCCATTTTGGGCTTGACCCAACCCTTCTCCCATCTCCACCTCGCCTCCCCGGTCTCTGACCCCGCCTCCCCTCTCCGCTTCTCTCTGTATGTACGACATTTTGGTCTTTTTCCCTCTTTGGTTCGTTTCGAACCTTGTGTACTCATGCAGTTCCCGTGGGGTGTGTTTGTATTTTTTTAGTTATCTGAATGAAGTGATGTTTACCAAAATTTTTTTTTTTTTTCAAAACTCCATAAAATGTGTGACTTTGTGAAAAAGTGTGAAAAAAAATTAAATATGAGACAAACAATTAACATTTTTCTACAAAATCCCTTCATTCTCCTTCATCCCATTACACATGGGGCCCACATGTTTTTTTTTTCCACCTCACTTTTGCAAACAAATGCAACCTTAAGAGCCAATACGGGAAAACCAAAAGGTACTTATAAACTAGAGCCGGAAACCCTAGCCTAGTCTAGATAGTATGCACAAGACATCGTTTCTACCATAAAGAGCAAAAGCTATAAGATTCCATACATGCTATAGTGATGATTTGAAACTTGAGAGATGAATAAACTAATCACTCGAGATCAACAAACCAATGCACAACCCAAGTCAATAATTGAATAAGAGGAAGGAGGAAAAAATAATAGAGACGATAAAGATAGAGCGAACCCTAGGTATAATTAGGGAAGAAGGAGGGTTTGCAGGAAGTGCTCTCTCGTTGTGTCTTTTCTAACCTAATATTCATGATAGTAGTTCTCAATCATAAGTAAAAGAGGTGATTTAGAAGATGAGGTTTCCCAAATAATTAAAATAGGGTGGATGAAGTGGAGAGGTGCGTCCGGGGTCTTATGTGATTCGGCGTATTCCATTAAAGCTTAAAGGAAAATTTTATAGAACCGTTGTTCAACCAGCTATGATGTACGGTGCAGAGTGTTGAGTTGTTAAAAAGAATCATATAGATAAACTCAGTGAAGAAGAAATGATGATGCTAAGATGGATGAGTGGCAAAACTAAGATGGATAAGATAAGAAAAGATCATATTAGAGTTGGTTAGGGAGTTGCTCCCATAAGTGATAAAACTTAGAGAAAGTCGTTTGAGGTGGCACGGCCATGTTTAACGGAGACCTATAAATGCTCCTGTACGGAGAAGTGATATAATCTATATTGAAGGAACTAGAAGAGCTAGGGGTAAACCTAAGATAACCTTAGGAAAAGTGGTGAGAAAGGATATGTATAGCTTATGCCTTGTATCTAGCATGTCCTCTAACAGAACTGATTGGAGGGCAAGAATCCATGTAGCCGACCCCATTTAGTTGGGACAATGCTTATTGTTGTTGTTGTTGTTGTTGTTGTTGTACTCACCCCATGGTTATGAATTGAAGTTAATCCATTCAATTGCTTTAACTCCACTCGTGATAATGATTATGAATAGTCATAAATGTGCCAATAAAAATTTAGGGTCATTAGTAACAATACTTGAATTTGAATAAATTCTATCTAATAAATAAGCCATCACAGCACCATGACAATGTTTTTAGTATTCCCATATCAATTTCAATTGACATTCATAGTCATCTTACAACCCATAATCAAGGTCACGAGGGATCCAATTATGCCATTTTTTTTCTTCTTTTTTTCGGTATATGTAATTATGCTCCTTAATTTGTTGGCCTTGAAGGCTTGAACACAAGCAATTCAATTAAAAAAAAAAAAATAATTTTGAGACTTAATATAAATTAAATTTTATTTTGAAATAAATCTAACAATTACTTTGTCTATTTTTGGTATTTAAAAAGTTCCTCTGTTTCACACTTTCAACTCTGATTAAATTTTCTGTTCCGTCTGTTATATATCGTAATCCTCCTTTGTTTTGTGGTAACATATCGTAATCCTTCCTCTACCGTATATTTGCAGACCATTTCAAAAAATTTCGGCCCCAAATTTCAAATCTCCCATCCAGGAAGGCTCATCTCAAATTTTTTTTTTTGTCTCTTTCATCTCCACTGAGCCTGAATAGCAGAGACAAATGGTGGAATCTTCAGCTCCAAACCCTAATTCCTTACAACAACCATTGGTACAACCAGAAGCACCAGCAGGTTTACCATCACCATCATCAACACCACCCTTAGTACCACCTCCACCACAACCCCAAAGCTCAAGCCCTCGATTCTCTTTCCCACGGCCGGCCTTAAGACTGACTTCTGAGTTCGACAGTGATAGTTCCATCTTCCTTCACAAGGTGACATGCAAGCTCTTCGATAATCTCGCCAAGCTCAAGCTTTCCTTCCAGAATAACCACAAGGGTGAAGTGTCCGATCCTCAGCTGCATTTGGTAACCAAGTACCTCTCTGTTGATTACGATCTTGAAGAGCACAATGCACTGGTCAAGGGTTCTTTCAGTGCCGGTGGCAGAATGCAGTTTAAAGCTGTTCATGATGTCAAGGTTTTGCCTCTGCCCCAAGACCATATCATTGGTTTCTATCGACTTCGTATATTTATTTGTTTGTTTTCTTGAAGGGCTGCTCTTTATTCTGGATGTTGGTGTGGTGGTGTGATGTCTACTTAGAAGTTAGAACTGTATAATGGACAATATAACAATCTTAAACATTATTTTTCTAATTTGTTTGTGATTGCATGATCTTATTATAAAGACTGAATCGTTGTCTTGTTGTGGTTACCAATCTACTGTTTGCCTTCTTGGAATGAATAAGGTTGAACTGTTGGAGTATAATTTAGTAAAAGAAAAGCAGAAGATAATATTTGGATATACGAAATATTTTAACATATTTATCAGCATATAATTATAAGTAATATACCTACCTTTTACATGTAGAAAGGGGAAGTGCAAAGCTACCCTCAATGTTGAAAGATAGTCCATGTTTCTTATTTTATCGGTATCTTCCTTTCCATCTTGTCTTTCTGGGTAGGTCATAAGATTTCTTAGTTTTTGCATCTTTCCAATTGTGGGATAGTTAACATGTGAAGTCAGTACATAAAGATAATGTCATGTTACAGAGTTTTAGCTTGTGGAGCCAAAAATTCCCATGTTGGATGTTCAATTAAATACTTTTGATGCCATGTTCTTGTGAAAGAAAATCCATTATGTTTAACTTTGACACGGGTAATGAGTTGAACTACACACTTGTGTTTGCTTCGTTATAGAATTTTGGCTTGCAAGTTACAAGACATGTAAGATTTGTAATTTCTTTTGGGTTTTCTTCTATTGTTAGGCACAACAAGGGGAGGTGGCAATGGTTACAAGCCTTGCTGATCCTTCCTATAAGCTCGAATTGTCTACTGCTGTTCCATCTGTTGGTTTGGTGAGTTTTGAATTATCCACCCGGTGATTTCTCAGCTAATGGACCCCCCCTCCTTTTTTCTTAATGTTACAAACTAGGTCATGCTCCTCTGTTTATTAGTCTATTATATCATCACAGCCAAAAGCAACTTTTAGATTCCCGCTTGGTGAAGTCTCATTGGAGGAAAAAGAAGAGGAAGTCAAGCGAGTTTTGTCTCTTGGTGGGATCCTGAAGGGTCAACTTTTCAATGGGGTTTGTGCTGCTCAGTTCAAAGATGATGGTTTGAATCTGAGATACTCATACAAGGTGGTTCTCTTTGGCTTGCTTCTTCCATTAAATTGATCTTTTCCTTATGTTAGTTGTTTATGGTAGATACTGAAATCTTTTTGAACCCCCATGCTCCACACCTTCTGCCCTCCATCCCAACCCCATATCGCCCCCCCCCCCAAAAAAAAAAAAAAAAAGAAAGAAAGAAAGTTGGTCTATTGTATATGGTTTGCCCTCCTTGATAAATTGCTAACTATCCAGGTTTTTAGTGGTTTTAGTGGAAACATAGACTGGCCGATTTTCTTCGCAAATCTTATTGGTCTAAAGAAGAAAGTAATCACCATGCTGTTGCTTTAGTCTGTTCTTTTTAGTTTCATAATGGAGACAGATTTGTCATCAGTGTCTGTGACTCCTGACTAAAAAAACTCAAATTTGGAGTCCTATATTTGATCTTATGGATTTGTATGGTGGATGGATGAAAATTGTATACAGATTTTCATTTTCTCATCCCAATTTATGAGCTTGTTTTTGTCATAAGCAGACTTTTAAGAGTTTGATGTATGACAGGATGGGGAGATGTCATTCATCCCAAACATTTCGCTGCCATCAAATGTTGCTTCTTTTGCCTTCAAACGGCGGTTTGGTCCTTCAGACAAGTTGAGGTGTGTGTTTTTTCCATTTACTGCAGTAATATCCTATCAACTTTCTGTGATCACTAGCTCAGTGGTTTATAACGGGTGATTTGATAAACTTATGAATCAGATTCATATAGTTTGTGGGAGAATTCTATTTCTGATTTGTTTGTGATTACTATGAATCCATCTTTAACTCTGACACATTATCTTTTATCAGTTAAGTTTAGAAATTGCCAGATATCTTTGCATCCTTGTTTGTCAGTCATTGCAACCTCTTTTTTGTCTTTAGCCACATGACTCACATACTTACTTGATGGAGTCTTATTTTATTCTTATGGGAGAGATGGGCTTGTAGTTCCTGGAAACCAGATTCAAGGTGCCAGGTTGAGAAACTATATTTCATAAACTAGCAGAGCCAGAACATTAGAGGATCTGATGCAGTTTGAACTAAGGTAGAGTGCTTTGTCTAGCTAGGAGAATATAATATTCAAATTCAGGCAGAATCCAACAGTCTGATTCTGAAGATCTGGATATTCCTACTTGAAGAAGTTCTCAAATTTGAGAATTGATGGGGGAATCTGGAAAAATTCAAGCCAATTCAGGAATTAGATATAACATGATAAAGCAGATGTATTGCTATGCAGAAATTTGAAATCAGAAGTAGAAATAAACCTCGACTTGAGATCCTACTTGAATCAGGAAACCTAGAAACTAATTAGAAAAATGAAACATTAGATCCATAGTACTGTTCAAAGTAGTACAAATAATAACTAATGGTATCTATTGAAGCAGATTGAATTCAGCCATTGGAGGTTAAGCTTCAGAGGATTCCTTGTTGGAGTTGGAATCCAAGAAACAGGGGAAATTGGTGTTTTACACCAAAACCAAGTTCAGAATGCTGAGAACTTTTAATTATGATGCTGCAACTCTGGTCAATCCTCAAGCATCAATAATTAGTGATGCAGAGAAACTACCTTGGACAAACCCAAACGCAGTTTGGTATCCTGACAAAGATGAAGCAGCACTAGTTTTAGTTCTTGTAGTGTCCTGGGATTTTAGGATTTTTTTTTTGTAATTTGGGGAAATAGTGCCATTTTTACTTCTTTTTTTCTTCTTTCTTCTTCTTTTTTTTTTTAATAAGAAAACTCTGTTAGCTACATAGAATATTTATGGTTTCCTAGCTGTTCTTATTTATTTGAACTAGTTTCCTAAGTAGAGAATTGATGTTTATTTTCAGTAGTCTTGTATTTCTGCTTCTGCTTATGGATGAGGTATTTCCCAACATTGGAGACAAATTTGAAGAGTGATTTGAGGTTATGTTTGTGGTTGTGTGTTCTTCTTTACCCTACTCTTCCTTAGTTGATCTTTCCCTGTAACTCTGATATCCCTTCATCAGATTTCTTCTCATTTTATCCAACATTTAAGTGAAAAGGTTGATTTGCTGAAAATAGAAAGCAAGCATTAAGCAGCTGTTTGGTGAAGAGGAGAGACAGATAGAACCAAAGCCTTTCCTGTCTTTACTTTTTCTTTTCTCTGTCAACTTTTCAATTGCAATCATCTTTCATCTACATGGTTTTGAATCTGTTTATTTCTTTTTGCACAGCTATTGGTACCATTTTGATTCCGATTACTGGAGTGCAGTATATAAGCATACAGTTGGGAAGGATCTCAAGTTTAAGGCTGGATATGATTCAGAGGTCCGCCTTGGTTGGGCATCACTATGGGTAATTCTCATGTCTAACTTTTTTTGTTTAATTATGAACTTACCACTGACTTTAGTAGCCTTCGCTTTCTGTTTATTTAGAAGTAAACTCTCAGAGGTTATTCTTCAAAAAATCATTATCAACTGCTGGTTCCACGTGCCTGGATCCTAGGTGGAGTTTTCCACCCCCCCCCCAAAAAAAAAAAAGAAGAAAAAAATAAAAATAAAAATGGATGCTTCATTTTTGTTGATTTGGTTGCATGTACCTCCACATTCTGATTCAAGAATTCCTGATGGTTAGCCTGGTAGTGATTTTGCTTCTTATTGGCACTGAAAATATTTTGGTGAAATTGCCAAAATGGGGCCAAATCTATCAAATTTACAGAAATACCTGAATTGTGGCCTATATGATGAATTTTTTGTTAGTCTGATGTAATACGGATAGTTTGGGCACTAGATCATTATCTTATTGTCTTTATGTTATAATTTTCCCTATCATGAGAGGGTTAGCTATTCTTTCTGACATTCAGTTGCCACCTCCTGCTCTCTTAATTTCTTTCCACCTGTACATTCTCTACTCGTGTCTTGAATTAACAATTACACCATTACAACATTTCCAATTTGCTAGCGGAGCACTCTTTGGCTCTAGTTTGAGAGTTGTTCTACAGCCTTCAAACTCTTCTCCCTTTCTTTGGAACCCCGGATTACAAAAGGGTTCCAAGGAAGGGGCTGCTTGTAAAACATTATTGCATAGATCATGCCATTTGTCTCAAAATACTAAGCAAGCACTAAAATATCTAATATGAAGATTTGGCTGTTGTAAGCTCAAATCAACAAGGCATAGTTTAGGCTTGGTTACTGCCAGTTCTTGAGCTCATTGTTGCTCTTTTCTTCATCTGGTGTCTATTGAAGCTGGGTTTTCTCTCCCATTGGTTTTGCCTTAGGCTTCCTGTTCAAGCCCCCTAAAAAGCTTGATTCCATAGGACGAAATCCTAAGGACTGCAAATCTTTTTATCTTCTGTTGTGGCTACACTACCGCCTGTTCTGAACAGGAGAACTCTTTTAGTTTCTCCTCCATTGAGCAATGTCTGAGAATGGAGCTGGGCTTTCAACATCCCAAGGCATTGGTTACTGAAGAGGTAAGTTGGTAGAGCACAACTTATCCTCCAAGCTGCCAGGTACAGATTTGTATTTTTTGCACCACATTTTGCTCTAAGTGTATTGTACAATGAGTTAGATCGCTGTTGGTTGGTGATCTACATCATATGAAATTCAAGTTGTCATGGAATGAAGTTAAAAGGGTGTCTATGAATTGGTTTTTTATGAAGTTAATCTTTTGTTATGGTTATCTACCTGCTGAATTTTTTTTTCTGACTAATTAAGAAGAATTCTTTATAGGTAGGGTTTACTCTCCATTTGAGTGTTGTTGCATACTTGCACCCAAATCTGACTTCTCCAGGTGAACCTGAGTTGAACGTCCGTGAATCCAATTCATCACCTGAACACAGACAAACAACGAGAGGGGCCGACCCTGGTGGTCAGGTAGCCACCTCTGACAATCAAGTCAGCAGATAGAAACAACTCATTCCTCAGTGGATGGGCAAAGGATTGAGAACTTTGGAGTGAGATGAATAATAGTTATTACAAGAAGAATGCAATTAGGAACAATTACCTTTGATTAAGAGGGGAATGGGATTTATATAGATTTACTTGTTGGCATGTGCTTGGTAGGCTTCGGTCTTCATCCCTGATTCGGTCTTCACACGACATGATAGAATCCAGTTGATGTTAGACTCGTGCTGGGATATGGTTCCCATGAGGCTTTAGGGATTCCTTAGTGGGTGCGTTATCTTTGCTGAGTGTCCCACTTAGATAGGACACATTTCTAGAGTCCCTATCCCGTCCAACTTTGTCCTCCAGGGTCCCAGGACTGATATTACCGTGGCATGCCTGTTTAGTAGGACTGTAGGAGTATGTATACTCCTGACATCTCAATCCCATTCTGTCATCATGGTTTCCTGAGGACATGGTTGAGCCCCGGTCGACTCGTATTACTTGATGGAAAGTGATGGACCAGGTGGTTAGGTCCTGGTTTAACCACCGGTTCAGGACCAAGCCAGAATTTGTACAACACGTATCACCCAACTTTCTATGTGTGTTCTTATATTATGCTGGAGGTGAAAGGAAAGATGCCATGAGCCACCCCAAGTATGAGTATGACATGGATTGATGCAGCAGTGATCACTGTGGGGGATCTGGTCACACAAGAGGGATGTTGGCACTTTATGGCTGTCCCTTGGAATGCATGGCAGCAGGAGAGGAGTAGCCAGAGCACACATTGGTGATTGTCTGATTGAGGTTGAACTTATGGGATATCCGTCTGGACTACAAACAAATACCAATTCTCTCACTCAAAGATGATCTCTTAGCATTTCCAAGGTAAAGCCATATCTGGTTGGTTGTTCTTCTACGTCTACAATACCAAATTCCTTAGTTTCTGCAGTTTTAAGTCCTTCCACTGCCTGCTTGTGGGTCGTTGAATCTGGAGCCACTGACCATATCATTAGCATGGCCTGGTGTTATGACTCCTACTCAATCTGTCTTCTAAGGAAAGTAGCTATGGTAGCCAATGTTTCCCTATCTTCTGTCTGTCATAAGGTAGCATCTTTGTTACTGTTTCTATTACCATTGACTCCATTCTTCTTATTTCCAACTTTAATATTAACCTCTTATCTGTAAGACACTGTACCAAACGTTGAATTTTTGTATCACTTTCTTCCCATGTCATATTGGTTTTTGAGTATTATTGGCAAAGATAGTAATGAAAAGGGACTCTACTTGCTCCAGGGACATTCCCTCTTCCTATTGTTCAGTCCGAAGCTGGGCCTAGTGACAAGAATATTGTTGTCTCTGTGATGTTATAAGCTTACAGCATCAAAGTTTGGGTCACCCTTCTTTTGGTATTATGAGGAAAAAGTTACTGCACTTGTTTGCTTCCTCTTCTCAGTTATTTAAATGTTTACCTCTGTTGTTTGTTAAACACCTCATTCTTCCAATCCCTAACATGGCAATGGATCCCATGTTCTCTTCCATATTGTGCATTCTGATGCTTGGGGGTCTTCTTTCACTGCTTTGTTTAATTATCGTTATTTTTTCTGGGCAAGAGTTATTTTATTTCATTTGTTGATGACTATTTGTGGTCCCCTTGGATTTTTTTCTCGAAACAAAAGAATGGTGTCTACAGTGCCTTTGAAAATTGGGAGAGTTTTTGTTACACCATTAGTGTGTGGTTTAATGACTTGGAGGAGGGAGGAGGGGTATTTATGGAAATATGATATATATATATATATTTTTTTTTTTATATATATATATTTTTTTTTTTGGGGGAGGGGGGGTGAGATTAGGCATTTTTCATGGGACGGTGCAAATCTGAGTCTTTGGAGGGGTGTAAACATGCAATTTTGAAAAGAATCTGGTTATTGTGGTATCATCTAGTTTGTACTCAATTTGGTAGTTGAATTGAAATTGTTCATTCCCTTAAGGGTGGGCTGGTGTACTCTTGGTGGACGTTCAAACTTTTCCACTGACCATGGCATCATCCATCAGCTTGCTTGTGTTGACACTCCTCAACAGGGTGGGGCATCTCAGCTGCAAAATTGCCATTGTTGAAACTCGAAAGTCACTAGGAGTCCTCTATTTGGCATGCACGCGCCAAGACCTTCTGGTCTGAAGTGAGAAATGCCCTTCTCTCTTCAGACCTTTTGCTTTTTTCCCCCCTTCCAAGGTGTATGGGTGTGTGTATCATGTCAATAAATTTGTTAGAACTTGAGCAGCCACTGAGTAGAAGCCGCAAGAAGCACTGAGCAGCAGTAACCTCGTGCACACCTCTAGGGATAGTTTTGTCATTTTTAAAGTTTAAACCACTTTTTTGTTTAAAAAAAATTAGTTAGATGACTTCCCTTAATCAAAGGAGTCCTAGCTGTTGTTGACGGTCTTTTAGTATTTGAATTCAAAGTTGTGATTAGTTGAGTAGGAGTTTCAGTTAGGGTTCTATTAGGAGTCTTTCTTAGTTCGCTTTATATTCAAGGCTCTGGATGGTAAGAAATCTGTTTAAGGAATCTATAAAAATTGCTGAGAGTTGAAGCCATGGATGTTAAATTGGTTGGAGTAGGGTTTCCAAGGAGGAAACCCTGCAGCAGCCTTGTTTGATTGTCTTCATCAATTCTTCTTCCTCAGCAGCAGCAGCAGCAGCAGCAGTAAGTGATCAATTCCGAACCCAAACACCAGCCCTAAGCCTTCCTTTGCCCCTCCCTTTCTTCTCCCATCCCTGTGGCAACTTTCTGGAATCTTCCAAAGCTGTAATTCCAGAAAACTGCTATCCCTCCCTTCGAAGACCCAAAAAGCCAGTACAGGAATAGCCTCTTCAACACCCCTACACCCTTTGCTGTGAACGGAAAACCTCTCCCTTAACCCTGTGCAACCTAAACCTGACCTGGAAAGTCAAAATTGCAGAGAAGAATATCAACATCAGATCGGATTGAAGCTTTCCCTGTTAGAGATTGACCATACAGCACCTCTCCTTTAATTGCCTAACCTATTCAGCTAAACTAATACCCTAAAATGCTAGCTGCAAGCCCTAGAAACCCAATTCCCCTTATTGTGAGCTTCAAAAACCTAGAAAAATGCTGCTAATAGCAATAAGAATAATCTTTTCATTCCTTGGTTTACATCATGGTCCCAAGGCACTCAAGTGCCTTTCCTTGGATATTTCCTCCCCAACAAGTATAAGCCTACCATCCCTCTTCTTGAATGCGGCTTCTCTATAAAGATGTCAACTTCTGAGTCTATACCTCTTTTTCTTTATCCTCATTAGGATCCTCTTCTAGGGGGAGGAATGGTGGAATGGAAACACTGCTGCTGTAACCCACTTCTCGCACTTCTCCATTTTTTGTTTGATAATGGGAAACACAACTGTTGTTGATATAGTTGACCAATCAAGTGTTGGTTCTTGTTATAAGGAGTTAACGATGCACAAAAGAAAGGAAAAGAAGATGATCTGCCAAGAGTCCTATTTGAATTGACATCCAGCTTCCCCTTCCGCAGCCAAGTAACAATGCCACCTTCCCTTGCCTCTGAGTTAGATTTTCCCATTTCCATTCAATAAGGATTAGAGAGTTTGTACTAATCTTATAGCCTAGGTTGTTGCCTATAATGCCTTTTCTTTCATGGGTGTTGCTGTTATTGCTTTGGGTTTCCTCCATTCCCAACACCAAGAATGTTACTATGTCTAACCATGTGGAGGCAAGCCATGTCTGAGGAAAGGTGGGCACTTGAAAATAACTACACTTGGAAGCCAGTTGAGTTTCCAAGGGAGATAGTTCTAGTTGGATGCAGATTGGTCTACATGGTCAAGTATTCATCAGATGCTATAATTGAGATTAGGTCAGGCTGGCGGCCAAAGGATACAGTCAGGTGCACGGGCTTAATTAACTGGAAACTTTGTTCTCGTGGCTAAACACAATTAAATAAAAGTTTCATTATCATTAGCATCTAATAAAGATTTACCACTATACCAGTTAGATGTAAAGTCCATCATGATCTAGAAGAGGAAGCATAGATGCAAGCTTCACCCAGCTTCAAATGTCCTCAAGAAGGGGCAATATATGGACTCAAACAATCTTTGACGCTTGGTTTGAGATGTTTACACAAGCTCTTTTGAAGAATGGTATCTTAGAGCCAACCTGATCATATTGTATTTACGCGATGAAGTAACGGTATGGTCACAAACCTTATGACATTGTGTTAATGGGAGACAACAAGGCTCAGATAGCTAGATTGACCACCTATGTGGGCAGCAGATTGAGATTAAAGATTTAGGACCTGAAGTATTTCTTAGGATTTTAACTGTTGAATCAGTTTATGTCCTAAGGATATTCATTCTTGACATGTTGAAAGAGATAGGGATGTTGGGTTGTAAACCAGCAAGTTCTCCTATTGAGTAGAACCACAAGCTAGGAGAAGATCATGGCCCCCCTATTGTTAGTGATGTACAATACTAGGGTCTTGTAGGGAAGCTGATCAATTTCTCTTTGATTTGCCCTAGTATCACTATGTAGTTCGGGTGTTTAGTCAGTTTGTATATGCTGCCAAGAGTGGCCAACCTAGGTACTGTGTTTCCTATCCTTAGGAAATTGAAATTCAGCCTAGGAAAAGGCTATTCCTGCACGATCTGGACAGAGGGCTACGCTGATGGAGATTGGGCTGGTTCAGATTCTGAGAGATAATCTATGTCAAGATGATGTATATTTCTGGGAGGCAACTTGGTCATGGAGAAGCAGAAAAAACCTTACTGTGGCCTGATCTAGTGAAGAGACAAAGTTGAGGTTTATGGGTTCATTGAGTGTGTGAAACTCCTGTGATTGATAATGCTGGTCCAAGAGTTAAGATTTGATATGGAGGCACCAATGAAACTCTATTGTGATAATAAGGCTGCCATAAGTATAACATACAACCCTGTGCCACATGACAGGACAAAATACAATTAGTTGAACTAGGGGTGAAACAGTGCACATGTTTAAGGCAAACCTGAAGTATGTTTTTCTTCTGGGGCGAGGGGGAGCGGTTTGATAATTGGGATTTCATCTGGTTAGCTACTCTTTTCTCTAACAGATGCTGCTGACTTCAGATGTCTCAGTACTGTATTTACTGACTTAGTCTGGTTTCAAGAGCATAATTGATGGGGGAGTTCAGCAACTCTTCTTTTAATCTCAAGTTGAAGTTTCAACATTGCTACATTATTAGGCTTAAAACTAACTTTCCAGTTTACTAATTCAATTAGCCCATGAAAATTTCAGATTTACATAGATGCCAACAAGACCATCCAAGAGTGCATAATCAATCTGACAATTACATATACAACCCATATTCCGAATTTCAAGATTAGGAACAAAATAAACTAGGAACTGGAAAAACCTAACCTGAAAGTGCTGCTAGAATTGATACAGGTTTGAAAAGATACAAAACTGAACTTGCAATAAGGTGGTTGTCATTTTTAACTCTTCTTAAATCCCCCAGCAAATGAATCCCAACAATCTTCTTCCTCATCGTTTGTCTCACCTTTTCAGTGAAGGGGAATGATTGTGTGTGCAAGGTACAATAAACAATTGTCGTGTATCATTTTGCAGTTAAACATAATTTTGTTTTCTCTTCTTTTTTCTGCCAGACAATGGTGTCATAAACATAAACTGAACTGTGACATTGACAAGTGTTAGCTTGGCTTCTGAATTTTCTTGTTTCAGGTGGGAGATGAAGTGGGTAAAGTAACATCGGCCCCAATGAAGATGAAAGTCCAGTTCATGCTCCAAGTCCCTCAAGATGACATTGGATCTTCTGCTCTTATGTTCCGGGTGAAGAAGAGGTGGGAGTTTTAGAGCATAGCACTTTTGGTTCTAGTTCTTCACTTCTCAGTTCAGAAAGGATAGCCACGGTTTGTGGACCTGTTGTAGTGATGTTTGAATATAAGCAAAAGGTATAACATGCACAGCTTTATCCTTGCTTTGCATAGAGGTTGTTTCCATACTTGAACCTTAATTTCTGTGGTATTGGAACAACCTTACCATTGTGCTGAGCTTTGCCGGCAATATTAGTTTCAATATGAACAAAACAGTTAAGTTCAAATGTTCAATACATCTTTCATTTACTTTTCAAGATGCCCCTGACAGCATAATTTGGTGGTCTCTCTTCTTCTTCTTCTTCTTCTTTTTATTTTTTTTTTTTAATCCTTCGAGGTTACCACACCTCCCCAAGAAAAGAAGGAAAAATGAAAGCATATAGGAGATATGCCCCATTGGGGGGGGGGGGGGGTTGGAGGTGTTGGAGGTTGGTTATGCTTGGTTTGGGTTGTTCAAACTTTGAAGATGTGAAAACTGAGAAAGGGATAGAAATTGGATACAAAAGTTTGAATTTGCGGGTCTTAAAAGCCAATTCAATAGCATCATCAAGATCGAGTGGGGTATATATAAGGGGATGTTTGGAACTATTTTGTGCCCAGAGAGGCAAAACGGGCTCTATGATTAATTGATAATATCTAGTTAAGCCTACTTTGATAAATACTTCATGCTAAACCACTCCAAATCGAAAACCAACCAAGAGATGATCCTGCTTTAATGGCTTAGTTGTAGATTGGGCCAATTTATGTAAGAAATTAATTGAAAATGTATTAGAGGTGTGTTTCGTTATCTTTTTTTTCTTGAATTTGAGGTTCATCCGCCTTATTTATGTGCATCTTGGTTACATCCTTAGGATATGTTTTGTTTTGCATATATTTTGAATATATGGCATGTTTTTGCCCTTGATCATAAGAAAATTCAAACTCTTGACCTTGTATTATGAGATGTTAGTCTTTTGTCCAGAAAGCCAATACTATGAGGTAAGTATTTGGTTACTTAATTTCATGCTTTATGATTTATAGTTCTCGGGATTAGAGTATTCAAATATTTAATGAACTATAATCTTGTGGATTTTTTTAATAGATTGGTAGCTTTATATTTGGGGGAGTGGGGACTATTACATATACCATAAGGGAGTGTCGGACTTGTGACCTCTTCTATGTTTTATTTTTATGTACTTATTTATTTTTGGAATTGAGGTTCATCCGTGCTAGCTTATGTGCACCTCAACTACATGGGGTAGCTGTTACATATAATTTAAATATAATGTGGGGTTTTGCCCATGGCCCCAAAGGGATTCAAACTCTTAACTTCATATTATAATGCACTGGTCTTTTGCAATTGAGCAATACCTTGAGGTTGAATTCATGACCTCTTTCTAAGAGGTGTCGGTCATTACTAAGTGAGTTACCTTTCAATGCTATAGTCTTATAGATATTATTATCATGAATTTGAAGTTAAAAGCAATGCAAGCATTAGTGGAATTAAGTACACGTACACTATAGAGGTAAGCTTGAATCATAGTTAATTAATGAGGAATGAAAATAATAATTTGCTCAAAACGATATATTTATGGTTAAAACTATAAAACACGAATAAAAGCTAAAAAGGTGGGTCAAAATTTTTGAGATGGACAAATTAAATATTTGAAAACTGAGGGCAAGCCTTTGCATCGATTGATGATTCGCCTTCTGCGGATAATAAGGGCATCTCTTCAACCCGACGCCTTACTATCTAGTGGGCTAGTGGGAAATTGATTGAGTTAGATCGACCCGCTTGCAATAGTTAGCTTTGATCACGTAGAAGTGGCAGCCTCGGTTCAAGCTAATCTGCTCTTCCCTTTCCTAATAGTGGGGATCGATCGGGCTGTTTGGGGTTGCTGCTAAAATCCCTGGTCCGCGTGTCGTACCCCGTCCGGTCGGCTCGTGTTTCTTCCGGAGTCGATGTGACTTCTGGGCCCATGCTCTATCGCCCTTCTTTTTTTATTTGTTGAACATCGAATTTGTTCCAATAATAGTTTATGCGCGATTCTCAAGAACCGCGGTTGATCCGGGTGGGCGGTGCTTTGGCAATCCTCGCCGACTATGCCTGATTTTACTTCGAGATGCTGTCCGCCTACTTACTCTAATAGTCGTCGTGAAAGCATCATTTCACCGGTATAGGAGAAGCAAACTGAACGATTTAGAATGACATTTTATTAGCGAAAAAATAGAAGTGTAATCTCGCACCTATATCAGATACAACCTCTCAACTTGTAGATTCATCGTAAATTAACATTGTACTTTTGCAATGAGGCGGATAGGGGAATGAAGTGAACAAGAAGAAGAAAACCACTTTTCTTCGATGGAAGAGAATGAATTGATTGATAGACTACTTCGATGTTAATTTAGATTTTTTAAGTATGGAATAGGAAAACAACAATATAAACGCATTTAATTTTCAATAGGGATAATTACTTTTGTTTCTTGTACTATTACTTAATTATTAAAATGACTATATTCTTATGAAATTACTGTTATCTCCCTCAGTTCTAAAGATAGTTGTAGGTGAATGTTTAATATCTACTTTGCCCTTCTAGAGTTAACAAACCAAAAAGACTATATTTTTCTCATTTAAAAATTTTTTTTTATATAAAATACCAATTTTACACTTGTGTTCTTATCCTTTTTTATTCACATACAAAAAAAAAATTGTATCAATAATAAGAACATCCTAAATTTGATAATGTGAAATTAAAAAGTAAATAAATAAAAACCGATTAGAAGTAAGAACTTTCTAAAATTTGATAATGTTAAATTGAAAAGTAAATAAATAAAAAGTAAAGTATAAAGAATTACTATTTTTCTTATTTCCTTATATTTTGAAAACGAGATCTCTTTTTTACTTTCTTGGCTCTCTTTATTTTGATTAGAAGATAAGATTATTTAATTATGATAATTTTTTTAATTACTAAAAATAGTAATATAATTTAATATAAAGTGTACGTAGGTAAACTCTCAAGTGTTATGAATAATATTGATTGTGGATATCCATCACCCTCCAATAGACAATACTTCCAATTGAAGATCTCAACCACCTCAGCATACAATCTTGGTGATTCACATTCCCATCTTAATTGAAGATTACAGTGATCTCAACACGCAATGTTGGGAGTCAATATTTTCATTCAATGCACCTTCTATCTTGGGCGGTGATGCGTCCAAAATCTGCTCAGCCCTTAGATCTCCTCGTAATGACCTGCAAAACGAAAGAGTCAGATGTGGCCCGACCGCAGGGGTCGGGAGTCCACATCCGAAGGCTAAGTCAGTTGATGAACTTAATCACAAACGGCTCTGCTAGAAGCACAGAGCTAAGGAATGAAGAACTGGGAAAGGTGATCTAGATCGTAAGGCGCTGATAGTTTAAGTCTATCAGTATGTATCTGAACCTGAGTCTCAGATTGTGTGTTTTCGATCCATCCCTCACCTCGTATGGTAGTGAGGTTTATATAGAGTGTACCTACGAATCTCCTTCGTTGGATGCACTTGAGCCTTCTTCGGGTAGTCGTTGAATCTTAACAGATAGATCCGTTGAGCAACAGACTTCTACTAGTTTGGACTAGTAGAGGACTCTTGAGATAACTCTTTAGGTTATGCGATGATTATCCCTTTGATAATGATTAGTCGCAGCCGTCAATTCGAGTTTGCCCTCATTAGGGTAATTACCCTAATCCATAAGTAGGATTAGGGCGTGCTTGTAGCTGAATCAATTTTCTTCTTTAGCAAGCCATCTTCTGGATCCGGTTCGCTCGGGAGCGAGTCGGTTCCCTCTGCCTCGACCGGGGTCGAGGATCGAACCAGGTATGAACCCGGTTTGATCATAATTTCTCCGTATCACGAGCCCCCCAGACCAAACGTTCGGTCGATCCCGAGGGCTTGGTTTTTAACTGGGTTCTTCGTCAGGCGATAGACTCTGCGTGCTCCATTAAATGTCATATCACATTTAATGCGGTGGTCACTTTTCCTCGAGTGTTGTGAGGGTAAGGCCACGTGTCACCTTGCAGTCGATCTGTCGTGGCTCACGTAATCCAAGCGACGGTTTCCGAACGCCTGTTTCGGATTCGTGAGTTCAAACTTTCAAAACGTCTTTCAATCTCAATCGTCGATTTTGAATCAATCTCGATCGTTCAGATTCCCGAACACTCGTGCTGGTGTTTTAAAAGCGGTTCGTTGTCTATGTAGGTTTCATTCTTCCTGTCTGGAATTTGAACCTATGTTGTCTGCTTCGCGCCTTCTTGCTCTCAAGCTTCTGCCTCACTGAATCAGTAAGTTTACTGGTTTTTTTCTTTTTGTAGTTTACTGAAACAAGTAATGGCGGATAATGGGGCTTCTCTGGTACCCAGTGTTGGTAATAGTAGTGAAGCTTTTGCTTCTCCTGCTTCCGAACAGTCGGATAGTGATAACAAAACCCTAACTGTCCTCTGGCGCGAGTTTGCTGAAGTTTTTCAAAAAGGTTTAGAGAGAAAAACCGAAACTCCTCCTGCCTTTCTCGAGTCTGGATCTTCCAAGATTGTCGAGTCTTCTAGGCAGCCTCAAACTTCCAGGTCCGATGGTGGACCTGGCTCTGTTCCCTCCATTTATAATGAGGAAACCCTTCTTTCAGCCATCCAAGATTTTGATTTTCCTTCCTCTTATCAGGTTAGGGCTCCCCTTTTTGATGAGAGGGTTGTTTCAACCCTTTCGAGTGAATTTTCTCTGTACATAGATGCACTGGAAAGCGGGGTTCGCTTTCCCTTTTTTAATCCTTTGTTCTCCGCAGTTCTGAATCATTGGGACATTTGTCCCGGAATGCTCCTTCCCAATAGCTGGCGTCTCATCGTTGGCTTCTTGGGTTTGTGTTTTGAACTTGGTATTACGCCATCTCTTTCTCTCTTTGTACATTTTCATGTTCTTTCTATCTCTCATCCTCCCGGATGGGTTTTTCTGTCCAAACGCAATAAGGCTGAACTTGATTGGAGGGGCAGCATCCTTGCCAAAGGAACTTGCCCTTCTAACCACAAAAGATGGCGCGAACAATACTTTTTCTGTCGAGCGCCTCCATCGGATCTTAACTTCCCAACCGCCTGGAGGCGGTGTACTTCTTCTTCCGAGAATAACCGAGGCCTCCCCTTATCCAAAGAAGACGAGGTGGCCGTCAGGAAGATAAAATCCATTCCATGGTATCAAGAAATACATGGACTTGAGGTGGAGTATAACTCCATTCTTCAGTACTGGGGCTTGGCTCATTGTGAGCTTCTAACCATCATCCTTTAATTTTACTGAAGTGATATGCCTTTAATTCTGACCCTTGTTCTTTTTTGCAGTGCCTCCAAGAATGAACCCCGAGAACCTGAGAGTGAAGGCCGCTAGGGCCGTTGCGACAGCCGAGCAACGATCACCCAGAGCCTTGACCGTAGATCAAGAGGCTTTTGTTCCCTCTCCCGACCCCTCTTATCGGGGTTTCAGGAATATCAGGCCCGTGGCTGATGCTTCGGGTAAAGGGAAGAAGCCAATGGTGGAGAGGTCTAATGTCTCCTCCTCCGCCCGAACCAAAAGGAGGCATGATACAATTGATGCTTCCTCCCATAAAAAATCCAAAGTTTCAACGGATTGTGAGGAGGTCTTCACCCCCCAGTGGACCTTGAAGTTGACCGACAGGGTGACTCGGGGCCCTGAGAAAGCTGCAGAGTGGAGCTCCCTCAGTCTTGTTCCTTCTGATCGCCAGGAATTTGAAAACCTGGATGACGTTGCCCTTGTTAGTCAATCCACAAGGTACGGTCTTCTTGCTTACTTATTTTTTCATAATTCTTATGACTTCTTCTGATATTTTCCGCCTTCCCAGGAATGCTGTGTTGAGCTTCTATCAACACATGGAAGCATTGAGCCGGGTTGGCCGCAATAGCTCTTTGCTGCAAACCTGTGAAGAGAATTTGGCCAAGGCCAATTCTGAGATAGATCTGCTGAGGAGCTGCAGAGAAAACATGAGGAAGAAGTGATCTCCCTCAAGGAGGCCCTTTGATGCTTCGAAGGCTCGGGCTGCTGCTGCCGAGTGTGAGGCCAGGAAGCAAAAGGAAGCTGCCACGTTGTTCAGTGACAGGCTCGAATTCCGATGTAGGAAGAACGAAGAATATCTGAAGTGGGCGGTCCCTAGCAAGCCCGAGCATATAAAGCCAGAGCTTCCGAAGGAGGGTTCGGAAATACCTGAACAGCGTACCTTTCTCCGAGCTGCTAGGTGCCTACAACATTCAAGCTTATCACTTGGGGCAGAACGACGTTTGGGAGCGAATTTTCGCATCAATCCCTAATTTCGATACTGCTCCCTTCAGTGAGGTGTGCCACAAAGAGGTCTTCGAGAAAGTTGGCATGGATCTCCCAGACTGGGCTCGGGGAGAAAATGATCATTTTCCAGCTAACCCTCAATATGAGGCATACCTGGTTGACAAGCCGGCGCTTCCAGAGGAGAAATCACAAGCCGAGTCTCAAGTTATTGCTATAGAGGACTCAGTCAATGTCATTCTCGAGGAAGGCTCTTCTGAGAAAAGTCCTCCCGACCAGGGTCCCTCGGGCAACGATGAAGAAGAGGCTTAGGGAGTTATCTTTTTTTTTTTTTTTTTGTAAAGATTGACCTCCTTGTTAGTGAATAAACATTTCTTTTTCATGTTGGCCTTTCCATTTCCCTGTCTCCTGCCGAAATCTTGTCTTGAATATCAAAGTATAAATGATAAAACTTATCACTCAACTTTACATTCCTCGACGAATAATAATCTTGTAGAAATATTGTGAAGATGTGCTCCGGAAAGATGCATTAATCTTCCCCACTACTTCATTTATTGCAAAGTCCACACGTTTCCCTTCTGTGAAGTCCAAACGTTTTCTTGCTTTTGTATACCATTCACTGTTTCCAATGAATCGGAAATACTCCCATTATTATAATGGCGGTGCGACGATTGGAGGTATCTCTGCATCGGGTGCTCGCTTCCACATGTTTCCATGTGGCATCCCTCCGACTGTTGATCTTGCTTTCTGCGGATTTCGAAGCGTCATTTCGATCTGGGTCGTTGGTTGTCCTTAGCCTTCAACCGTCGTTTTAATACCTAAGGCTATTTAAAGCCTTAATGGGTACTCTCCATCTATCCTGCTATTTGCAAGTTAGATTTGCTAAAGTGCTAAAGTGACATTCCGTCCTTCTGCCTGCTTCCGTATTCCTCGTACTCCAACAATAGCTCTATCAACTTCTGAACAAGTGAGTTTTTTTTTTTTTTTTTTTTTCTCCTGGTTACTCATCTCTTTCCCCACTTCCCCCCTGAGTAAACTGCACAGTAGTAGTACTTGGGGTTTAGTTCGGGTTTTTCTGAAGTGATAATGAACGAGGGTTTTCCCTTTTTTTTTTTTTGTTGTCGTTGGATATCTGTACTGATACGGCTTTTCTGTTTGCATAGTGGCTCCCAAGATCAACCCGAACTTTATCAGAGCGAAATCTAGTAAGAAAATCGTTCCGTCGGTGGTGGTTGGTGCCAGTGAGGTGGTTTCAGCTAGTGAATCCTCCAAGCGTAAGGCGACTGCTGTTGGTGAATCTTCAAGTCAGATTCCCACAGTTTCTATTGATGCCGCCCATACGCCTCTTTTGCCCGAAGTGATCGCTCGTCTTTCCCAGGAAGATCTTGATCACTCCGTTGTGGGCGCTGCGCGCCGCCCTTTGCAGAGACCGTTGGTGCACCCCCGAAGGAGACTCTTCGGGCATCTGAGGCAACTATGTTGGCGTCTGATGAAGGTGTGGTCCCAGTAGGTGCTGCTCCTATTTCCAATTCCAGTGCTTGTTTGGCATCCTCCTCCTCTCCTTTGGAGTTGGAGGATTTTGCTACCAGGAAGCGCCGTCAGGTGACAGGTGATGCAGCTCATCCTTCTCTTGATGTAGCTCATCCTTCTCATCCTTTGCCCGAATTAGTGTCAAACGAGTTTGATAGAGCGTTGGAATGGTGCACTGTTGCTCGAATGACTTCTGAGAGCGCAGTGCTTTCCAAACTCTCAGATGAAGTCTTTATGAAGTCACTGGTGATGCAAGTCTTGCTTCATTATCTTTTGATTCTGAAAAATTACTCTTCTGCTCCTTTTTTTTTTTTTTTTTTTTAACTCGGAAGTTATTTGCAGGAGTCTTACTGGTAACTTCCACAACCAAGTGGAAGCAGCCTCTAGGCTCAATAGGTTGAGCAATGAAGTTTCTAGGCTTCGGGAAATCTCTGAAGCTAAAGATGCTGAGATTGCTCGCCTTCGGAAACTAGCTTGGGAGGTTGCAAGAGAAAAGAAGTCGATGATAGGTCGTCTTCAGTCGGAATTGGATGATGCCAGGGAGAAGATCCGGCAACCGGAGCGAGCAGTTGGAAAGTCAGGAGCCAAAGGATCTGAAGCGTTACCACAAAGGCAAGCTGTCGTTCCTTTGCCCGAATCCCTTCCAACTGATGTTCGCAGAGCCTGCGTCTCCAAGTATTTACACAGTAAGCCTTTTGTTGATATGCTGAATGGTTATAACTTGCAGGCGTACCGGGATGGTGAGAACGAAGTATGGGAATCAATATTAAGGAAGGATCCTTATTTTGATACGACTCCCTATAGTGCTGTTTGTCATCCTGAAGTATTTACCGACCTGGGTATTCCTCCTCCTGACTGGACCAAAGATAAGATTGATCCTCCACCTTCCGATCCAGATATTATGCATTATCTGGAAGATTCTCCTGTTTATTCTCCCCTGGAAGAAGTCAATTATGACGAGCTGGTCTTGAATGCAAGTTTGGTCGAGGACCATACTTCTCCTGGACAAGCTGGACAAAGAGTATGAAATTGCGGAGGATTTTATGCATACCGAAATATTTTTTGTAATCCTCATTTCTCCTCTTCTTTTCCTTGAATCCACACCAATGGTTGACTCATATGTTTGTTCTAGCAAAGTCGTGTCGATCTTGTATAACTTCTTAACAGTCACCGATGATGACTTTCTTTTTTGATCGAAGATTGTGTCCAGCTCTTGTAATTGTTTTGATACTGGCCTCTTTCGATCTTTTGAAGAAATAAGAAATTAACTTCATCTTGAGCTTTGCTAGCCACTTGAATCGCTGTTGAATTAGGTCTTAGTTGTTTGAAACAATGCCTTTACTTAAAGATTTCCGGAGAAATACAATAAGTCTGAGAAGGAACTCACTCGGGTTTTAAACCGATGCCTTTACTTAAAGATTTCCGGAGAAATACAATAAGTCTGAGAAGGAACTCACTCGGGTTTTAAACCGATGCCTTTACTTAAAGATTTCCGGAGAAATACAATAAGTCTGAGAAGGAACTCACTCGGGTTTTAAACCGATGCCTTTACTTAAAGATTTCCGGAGAAATACAATAAGTCTAAGAAGGAACTCACTCGGGTTTTAAACCGATGCCTTTACTTAAAGATTATTCGAAAATTCAATAAGTCTTGAAGGAACTTACTCGGGTTTCAAACCGACACCTTGCAAAAGGAACTCACTCGGATTTTCATCCGATGCCTTGACTTAAGAAGATCCGAAAAAATTCCATAAGTGTTGAAGGACCCACACGAATTTTCATCCGACGCCTTATAGTTGGATCTTGTTCTTGAATGTGGTGTATGATGCCCCCCAATCAAAAAATAATTTGTTGAAAGCCAAAAATTGCATTGATTGAGTTGAAAATGTTTTCATCGCGAACAAAATTGAAATCATCATCAAGGATAAAACTTTTTGAGATGCCTGGCATTCCACGACCGATCCAACTCTTTCTGGGTGTTGATGTTCTTCAGCCTATAAGCTCCTGAACCAACTGGTTTTACAACCATATAAGGTCCTTCCCAGGAAGGGTCCAATTTTCTTTGGTGACGCGGGAAGAAATCTCCGGCTAAGTACTGGTGATTCTTCACTCGAGTATTATAATGAGACGCTATCCTTCTTTGATAATGTTGAGTTCATGCTATTGCCTTTGCCCGAACTTCGTCCAACAGATCAAGACTATCAAGCAGTCCTTGTTCATTTGCTTTTTTCCTCGAACTCACTATCTCGTAATGTCCCCGCCATTATCTCCACTGGTGCCAATGCTTCGGATCCATATGCCAACCTGAATGGAGTTTCTCCTGTGGGTGTTCGAACCGCAGTTCTATAGGCCCACAGTACATTATGAAGTTCTTCGACCCAAGAAGCTTTGTCAGCTTCGAGTCTTCTCTTTATTCCTTCCAGTAGCGTTCGGTTAGTAACCTCTACCTATCCATTGCTCTGGGGGTATACCACTGAGGACATACGATGCTCGATCATATATGTTCCACAAAATTGCTCAAATTGCAGACAATCGAACTGAGTACCATGGTCAGTGACGATAATCTTTGGAATCCCAAAGCGATATATGATTGATTCAAGCATGAATTTCTCCACTTTTTTCTCAGTAATTGTTGCCAGTGCACTGGTCTCAACCCATTTCGTGAAGTAATCAATTGCTACTATCAGATATTCCCGTCCGCCTGACGCCTTGGTGAATTTGCCCATGATATCAATTCCCCACATCGCAAAGGGAATGGGATCTAGAATTGAAGTCATGGTTTCCGCTGGGCGCTTCGATACTGTAGCATGAATTTGACAGTTACCACACCGACGAACATATTCCGTTGCAGCCTCTTGGACCTTAGGCCAATATAACCCAAGTCTCAGAATTTTGTGAGCCATGGCTCATCCACCCATGTGAGCTTCACAAATTCCTTCATGAACCTCAGCCAAAGCTGATTTTGCTCCTTCGGGGCCTACACATCTCATAAGGGATCTAGAATAAGATCTTTTGTATAGTCTCCCATTCTGAATGACAAATCTAGCTGATCGTATCTTGATCAACTTTGCCTCTTTCGGATCCCCAGGTAATTTGTCATCTCTCAGATACTTGATTATCGGATCCATCCAGCAACGCTCTGCTTCAATATAAGAAATTTCTTTCTCATGATAACTTGGAAAAGTTATTTCTTCAATATAGACCGAAGGGTCTAGATTCTTTTCTTTGGCATTGGCTAGTCGGGATAGCTCATCCGCCTTGCTGAATTTTCATTCCTTGAAATCTGAGATATCTTCAAATTCCGAAATTGGTTTTGAAATGCCTGCACTATCTCTTGATATTTCTGCAAGCGTGCTTCTTTAATACCATACTCCCCTTGGACTTGGTTGACTATAAGTTGAGAGTCACTATAAATAGTAACATCTGCAATAGACAATGCTTTTGACAACCGAAGTCCAGCTATCAGAGCCTCATATTCTGCTTCGTTATTACTTGCTTCAAATGCAAATCTCAAAGCATATCGAATAATAAATCCTGCTGAACTTTTTAATAGAATTCCAGCTCCTGCTCCATCTTTATTACTCGAACCATCCACATATACCTCCCAAGTGGTTGGTATAATGGGATCCTCGATGGTGGATTCCACCGGTGCAGTAGTTTCTACTACAAAATCGGCTAATGCCTGAGCCTTGATTGCAGTTCTGGGCTTAAAGCTCACTTGGAACTCACTGAGTTCAATTGACCAGGACACCATTCTTCCAGACAAATCAGGTTTATTAAGAACTTTACTAAGAGGAAAAGTTGTAAATACCTCAATTGGATGAGCCTAAAAATATGGCCTTAGCTTCCTAGCGGCCATCATGAGAGCCAGAGCCTGCTTCTCAATCTGCGAATATCTTGTCTCCGCATCTAGCAACACGTGGCTTACATAGTAAATCGGCCACTGTTTTTTATCTTTTTCACGAACAAGTACCGCACTGACCGCTGAAAGGGACGTCGCTAGATATAACTGTAATATTTCCCCTTCTCTGGTCTGGACAAGATCGGTGGTTGTCCAAGTGCTTCTTTTAACTCCTCGAAAGCTTTCTGGCACTCTTCAGTCCATTTTGCTTCCTTGCTGCCCTTCAAGTCTTTAAGTGCCTTGAAGAAAGACAAAGATTTTTTTCCAGACTTGGAGATGAATCGATTTAAAGCAGCAACTCTTCTGTTAAACACTGCACATCACGAACAGTTTTGGGAGCCTCCATATCAACCAGAGCTTGTATTTTGGCAGGATTAGCTTCAATTCCCCTCTGTGATACCATGAAGCCCAAAAATTTGCCCGAGGAGACTCCAAAGGCGCATTTTCTGGGTTTAGCTTCATTTGATACTTTCGCAGTACTGAGAATACCTCAGTCAAATCTGCAATATGATTTGCTTTTGTAAAGCTTTTCACTAGCATGTCGTCAACATAAGCTTCAACATTCTTTCCTATCAGCTCTTTGAAAATCTTGTTGACGGCCCTCTGATATGTTGCTCCTGCGTTCTTCAGGCCAAAAGGCATGACCTTATAATAATAGCTTTCACGATCAGTCATGAAAGTTGTAAACTTCTCATCCTCCTTATTCATAAGGATCTGATTATACCCTGAGTAGGCATCCATGAAACTTAAAGTTTCATATCCTGCAGTCGCATCTATCAAAAGGTCAATCCGAGGCAACGGATAGCAATCTTTAGGGCAAGCCTTGTTAAGATCTGTGTAGTCTGTACACATCCTCCACTTCCCATTCGCCTTTTTTACCATTACCACGTTGGCCAACCAAGTTGGGCATTCAATTGGTTCTATGAAACCAGAATTCTTGAGTTTTTCAACTTCGCTGCGAACGGCTTCATACTTTTCAATGGAGAAATTTCTCCTTTTTCTGTATCACTGGTTTCGCCTTAGGATCTATCCAGAGTTTATGCTCTGCGACAGCCCGATCGATTCTCGGCATGTCTTGACGAGACCATGCAAATACATCTTTATTCCATTGAAGAAATAACTTCAACTTATCTTTAAATTCCTCCAGCTGTTCAGACCCGATATAAGTAATTTTTTTTCTCATCCTCGGTACACAGCTGGATTTGTTCCAGCTTCTCCACTGGTTCGGGTCTTTGCATCTCTGCTTCTTCCCGATCGTCTCGAACTTCTATAGGTAGGGCAGTTTTCTTCCTCGGGCCCTCCTTGTCTTTTAAATAGGCAACGTAACATTGCCGAGAGATCCTCTGGTCAGAGGAGACTTGACCAATTCCCATATCAGTCGGGAATTTTATCTTCAGGTGTTTTGTCGAAACAATAGCACCTATTTTGGATAAAGATGGTCGCTCGAGGATAATATTATAAGTTGGCAGTTCCCGAACCACCTAAATATTGATTCGGACGATTGGTTCCTTAGGAAAACTTCCAATAGATAAGTCCAATTGGACCGATCCTTCCGCCACTGCAGATGACCCTGCAAAACCATATAGATGTGTGGATGAAGGTTTCATCAAGTCTCGATCCACCTTCAATTTTTGATACACTTCGTAAGAAATTAGGTCAGCTGCAGACCCTGTATCAACCAAAACTCTATGCACTTCCCGACGTGCAATCTCTACCTTGATGACTATGGCATCATCATGAGGTAAACAAACGTCTCTTTCGTCCTCCTCGCTAAAGGTGATAGAATCTTCACCATTCAGCTTTTTTCGCTTTTGCGTCTCTCCGGTTCCAACAAATTTGGATTTTGTTTTCAAACTCCGGAGTGATTCGGGCTCTGGTCCCCCGAAGATGGTAAGGATCGGTGACCGAGTAGCTTCAATCACCTCCTTGCCCTTCTTAGACTTCGGGGCCTCCCTTGATCGTTCTGAACTAACCGAACGATCCCTTTTAGGAGCAGCCCGTGGCTCACGTGGCTCCTCCCTCCTCCCTCCTTCGCTAACAAAAGCTGGACAAATGTCCACGAGATATTAATCTCTCAATATCCGCTTTCGGATGACGACAGTCATTTGTATAATGACCATAGTCCTTGTGGAATCGGCAATACTTTTCTCGATCCTGCTGCTCTCCGGGTTTCAAAAGAATTTTAGGCGGCCACTTCAAGATATTTTTTCTTTTGATGATATTTAAAATATCAGCTCGAGGAACATTCAATGGAGTATATTCACTTTTACCGGGAGACCTTTGGCGCCAAGCCTGAGATTTTCCAACCTGATCACGGACATTTTTCTTTGGCTTCCGCTTCCCTCGGGGCCTTCATTCCTTATTGGAGACTTTATTATCTCCTTGGCACGCGTCTAGAATCTCCATGACTTCAGCACCTCCGGCATCTCTGTACCAACTCGGCATAAGTCGCGGGCATATCCTGTAGTAATAACTCCGGGAGTTTCCGATTAGTGAGTCCCGTGAATAGAGCGATTTTGGCTACTTGCTCTTCCAAATTTTCTATCTCCATCGTTACTTTGTTGAATCTTTTCGAAAACTCTCACGATTGATTCGTTCTTTCCTTGTCTGACGGTAAACAAGGTTTCTTCCGTTTTCTTGACCTGTATTCCACTTTGGAATCGCCCTATGAATTTGCGCGCCAATTTATCAAAGTTTACGATCTTTCCAGATGGGAGGTTTGAAAACCACTTTTGTGCTGCTCCAGTTAGAGATGAACCAAAAACCCTGCATAAAATTTCATCAGAATTACCTGAAACTGCCATGGTCTGTTGGTAATAGCCAATGTGAGCTGTTGGATCTCTGGAGCCATCGAATGTAGAAAAGGTAGGCAAACGGAAGTTATGGGGAAACTGATATCCCGCAATTGGCTCGGCAAAGGGGGTCTTCCGAATGACTGAGTAAATATCCTCAGCTATCCTTCCCTTAGCCAACCGCCCTAATTTCTCATTGATGTTGGCCAATTCTCGACCAATGCGGGTCGGGTGATCTTCGGTAATATGATCACGACCTCGATTAACACGATCATCCTGTGCTATCCGATCATCACGAACAACCCGTCCTTCCCGAACATTCCCCTCGTCGCGAACTGCTCGATCATCGCGAACAGTTCTTCTGACAGTTGGTGAGTGAGTTCTTACCCCTGTATCCAACCTTGTATTTGAATCAGTTGTACTCTCTTGTGGTCTGTCGAACTGATCGTCTCGCCTAGGTTGATCATCAATCCTCCTAGGTCCTCGGTCTCCTTCACGAAAATTCGACCGATATTCCGGTCTTGACCAATCTTTGATCACATGGTAACGCACGTCTCCCCTGAATCGCGTTGATCGGGTTCTTGTGGTAAAACCACTCGTCCGCAGTGAGCGGGCGGAGTGCTTGGCTCACCTCCAAAAGTTGAATCTGTACCTGATCCAATTGATCTTGGAATGTATCAGGAGGATTACGTCCTCTCTGACCATCATCTACCTCGATAGGATTTTGGCTTCCCTTGGGAATATCTGGATTATTCGCTCCAGGGATCTGAACACCTGAATTGCGCTGTGCAGCGGCTGCTGATCTAGTCACCATGGCTTTTCAAGTCGTTCCCACAGACGGCGCCAAATGATGCATCCAAAATCTGCTCAGCCCTTAGATCTCCTCGTGATGACCTGCAAAACGAAAGCGTCAAATGTGGCCCGACCGCGGGGGTCGGGAGTCCACCTCCGAAGGCTAAGTCAGTTGATGAACTTAATCACAAATGGCTCTGCTAGAAGCACATAGCTAAGGAATGAAGAACTGGGAAATGTGATCTAGATCGTAAGCCGCTGATAGTTTAAGTCTATCAGTATGTATCTGAACCTGAGTCTCAGATTGTGTGTTTTCGATCCATCCCTCACCTCGTATGGTAGTGATGTTTATATAGAGTGTACCTTCGGATCTCCTTCGTTGGATGCACTTGAGCCTTCTTCAGGTAGTCGTTGGATTTTAACAGATAGATCCGTTGAGCAACAGACTTCTACTAGTTTGGACTAGTAGAGGACTCCTGAGATAACTCTTTAGGTTATGCGATGATTATCCCTTCGATAATGATTAGCCGCAGCCGTCAATTCGAGTCTGCCCTCATTAGGGTAATTACCCTAATCCATAAGTAGGATTAGGGCGTGCTTGTAGCTGAATCAGTTTTCTTCTTCAGCAAGCCATCTTCTGGATCCGGTTCGCTCGGGAGCGAGTCGGTTCCCTCTGCCTCGACCGGGGTCGAGGGTCGAACAAGGTATGAACCCGGTTTGATCATAATTTCTCCGTAAAGCCCCCCCCCTCTTTCTTTTCCTATAAAAAATTTTTTTTTTTTTTCAAAAATCATTTTTTTTTTTTCCCTTTCAAAATTTATCCCTTTTCTCTTTATTTTTTTTTTACCCCCCTCCTATTTATTTTTTTTGATTAATCTTGTTCTAGTTTTCTTCTTTGTCTCTGATATATTCTCTTTATTTTATAACACGTTATCAGCACGATTCCGCATCGAAGTAATTGTGAACGACTCCGCTCGAAGTATTGCATTTTGAGAAGAAAGACAGCAGACTATGTATCATTATGTTTTCTATTTCAAAGTGAAAAGAATGATCGACCTCCTCGCACGTTTTTGTAAACAATGGAGTTTACCTTATCCATCTTGAAATGTAAGTGCATCATGATAAAAATGTATGTGTTTTATTGAATCTAAGAATCAAACAAATAATAAGATATTATATTTCTTTAACAATTGTGATTTGTCATTAACAATTGATTTTATTTATTGTATATAGTGGTTGCTAGCTTTGCACCACAAATATTATTAAATGCACCTGAAGTTGCAATATTTAAAACTGTAAATAAATACAATTCTACAGATGCACATGAAGTTGCAAGATTTGAAACTGTAAATGAGTACAGTTCTGCAGATACACATGAAGTTGCAAGATTTGAAACTATAAATGAGTACAGTTTCTGAGATGCACTTGAAGTTGCAAGATTTGAATTTGTATATTAATACAGTTCTGAGATGCACATGAAGTTGCAAGATTTGAAACGCAAGATTTGAAACTGTAAATAAATACAGTTCTGTAGTTTTTTAAATTAATTTTCTATTGAAATTATAAGGAGAAAATATTATTCATGAAAATATGCCAGCAAATTTTAAAGTTTCAGATTTGTTGTTACAATAACAATATTCTAAAAAGAGTTTTAAGAAATACTCTGAATGATATCATGCCTATTTGTGGCTGAGTAAAATAATGGACTATTAATGAAAAGTCATGAAGTTCATCCTATTGGTTCTGTTCTATTCCCTGAAGTGAATGCAGCAATTCATGATATACCTGAAAGAAGACAAAATTAAAATTATGGTCATGACTGTGGAAGAGGATGAGGCAAAAGACGGAATAATTACCGTCATTATTATAGAAATAAATAAGAGAACAATAAGGATTCTCAATATAACAATTCAAGAAGTGAAGATAATATTTGTTACCGATGTGGTATGAAAGCTATTAGACATGTATCTGTCATACTCCACAATATTTAATTAAGCTTTATCAAGCCTTAATTAAAGAAATAAAAATAATGTGGAGATAAATTGGGTTTTCCAAAATCATGATACTTGAGCAATTTTTGCCTATAAAAGGAATGATTTTGATGACTTCACAGATACTACACATCTAGATGCTGCAAACTTCTTTGAAGATAATAGTTGAAGATTTGATTATGTTAGTAGAATTCAAATAAAAATAAAAATAATATTATATTAGTTTGTAGTTCTTTTCTCTTCAAATCTCATCTCATATGTTAGTTTATCTTAAATTTAATCTTTTTCCTCTATAATTTTTTTATTGACTTTCTATATATCTTTTAATATATTTTGTTTCATTTTGATCAAGAATGTGAATATTCTCTTATATGTTGTAACGCATATTATACTGAGAGAAAAATATACATATTTATATTATTTGATGATGCGGAAGCCAATGTTCATATAAAATCGGTAGTACAACATTAATTGGAAGCTCTGGAAGAACTAATCTATTATTATTTGGGAGATAAAATTGGTTATAAATAATTCATTATTTTGTAGTAAGTCTTAAAGAAACTTATTAAGTTTCAAAGCTATTTGCCAAAATGATTATCAGATTGAGACTGCAAATAATGATATAAGTAAATATCTATACAAAGGTATTAGATATTTCTCCCAATTTGTACTATACGAATATTGCATGGTTGAAACACATGCTTGGGTAAATCAAATGAATATTGATTCCAATAATTTTATTATTTGCCATGACCGATTGGACTATCCCGGATCAAGTATGATGCGAAAAATTATTGAAAATTCAATTGTCATCCATTGAAGAACCAGAAGATTCTTCAACTAAGTGAATTTTCTTGTATTGCTTGTTCGTAAGAAAAATTTATTATTAAATATTCACCAGCTAAAGTTGAGATTGAACATTCTACGTTTTTGAAACGTATAGAGGGTGAAATATATGGGCCCCATAGAGGTATACGTCAGGGTTGTCCCCTTAGCCCTTACATTTTTATCCTATGTCATGAGACCCTATCCCAAAGGCTCACATCCAACAGGGGGATCCCAAGACTCCCAGGCATTAAAATTGCTCGTGGTGGCCTTGAGCTCAATCACCTTTTCTTTGCAGATGATTGCATGCTTTTCACTCCTGCCTCCATTCCAAATGCTTCCCAGATCAATGTTCTCCTTCAAGATTTTGAGCTAGTCTCCGGTCTTCATATAAACTCGAAAAATCTGCTTGTCCTCTTCAGCCCTAGGACTCCTTTGAATACTAGGAATGATATTGTTTCAATTCTAGATATCAAAGAAGTCCAGACCCATGGTACTTACCTAGGTCTTCCTTCCTCTATTGGCAAGTCTAAAAGGCAAACTTTTTCTTTTATTCTTGATAGACTTGCCTCCAAATTATCAGTCTGGAAAGGCAAACTTCTCTCCCCGGCTGGGAAAGAAACTATGATTAAAGCAGTTGCTTTTGCCCTCCCAGTTTATGCAATGTCATGCTTTCTCATCCCTAATGAATTATGTCAACAAATGAATCAAAAAATTCGGCAATTCTGGTGGAAAGATGACCACGGGAAAGGAATATTTTGGGTCAAACGGGAAACTTTGTGCAAAGGGAAAAGGGAGGGGGGTTTGGGCTTTCGGGATGTTCAATGCTTTAATAAGGCTTTGTTAGCAAAGCAAAGTTGGAGATTACTTACGACTCCTGACTCTCTGTGGGCCCAGGTAATGCATGCCAAATATATAAAGGACACTCCTCTCCTTGAATGTAAACCCCCTTCATCTTGCTCTTGGGGCTGGCGTAGCATCCTTGCTGGCAGAGATATCCTAAAGCATGGTCTTATTAGACAGGTTGGCAATGGGACTAACACAAACATATACAAAGATCCTTGGTTTCCCTCTCTTCCTTTCAAGGGCATAAGTAGTTCTCCTCTCACTAATGGTCCCACTTGGGTGCAAGAATTAATTAGATGGGAAGATGCATAATGGGATATTCCCCTCCTCCAGTCTATTTTTACCGCCATTGAAGTAGAAGCAATCCTTACAATCCCTCTCTTGTCTATCAATACACATGATTCATGGGTTTGGTACAAAAATAGAAATGGTAAGTTTTCTGTTAAATCTGGATATTACCAATGTTTGGCTATGGCAAATGCTCAAGGTAATTGTGCTTCATCATCTACTCATTCTATTTTTTGGAATCAAATTTGGCACATCCCTACCCTTCCTAAAATCAAACATTTTCTTTGGAGAACATCACATGAGGCAATTGCAATTGGTAGTTCTTTATTTACTAGAAGAGCCACTATTGCCCCTTTATGTTTGATTTGTGGTCATTGTCTTGAGAATGTTGGTCATGCTCTTTTCTTTTGTTCTCATGCAAGACGTTGTTGGGAACTTTCCCCTCTCCGTATTAATATGGATGATTTCAAAGGTGAACATTTTCATGAATGGATGGAATTTATCCAATCAAAGTTTAAGGGATGTGGGGATATGGATAGAGTTAACCAAATTTGGAGTGCTTTAATTTGGTGTATTTGGAATACTAGAAATGCAATTATTTTTCGTGGTATTGATGCTTCCATACATTACACTATGAATCACTTCTCCTCTTTATTGGCAGATATCCAAAACTTCTTGAACATTCCTCAGGTCCCAGATCTCCATGAGCAGCTCATTGTTGCAAACCACCTAGGAGATGCTATATGTTTTCAACTTTTTGTGGATGGTTCGTGGGAGTGCAACACTAGAAAGGGAGGAAGAAGCTGCATTCTCTGGGACACTAATGGAACTTTTATTGCTGCTCAATGCAACCATGGTTTTGGACCTTCTGCTTCTTTGATGGAACTTCTTGCTGTGAGAGATGGCCTACTTCTTGCACTATCTTTAGGAATATCTCACATACAAGTGAACTCTGATTGCCTACCAGTCGTTTTGGCTCTCCAAGGCTTTAGCTCTTCTTTAGATTGGTCTAGTCTTAGTTTAGTTTTTGAAATTTTTAAGATTGTCATAGACTTTAATGTAGTTCTGTTTCATTTTGTTCCTAGGACTAGCAATGTTTTTGCTGATTTTCTTGCTAGGGGGGCTCGTTGTCTTTCCCTCTCTCGATCTTGGTGGAATATCCCACATTTATTCATGGTTGATGTTTCTTTGTTGGCGTCCAGGTTTCCTGGCTTATACTCTTTTTCTTAATGTTATGATTTTATTTGTTGACAAAAAAAAAGAAATATATGGGCACATTCACCCATCATGTAGACCATTCAGATAATATATTATTTTAATAGATGCATATATAAAGTGGTCACATGTATGTTCATGATGAACTCGCAATTTGGTGTTTGCGAGATTGTTTGCTCAAATAATGAGATTAAGAGCATAATTTATGGATTATAAGATAAAGACAGCTTGTCTTGATAATGCTGGTGAATTTACATCTCAGGCTTTATGATTATTATATAATAACTGAGATCACAATTGAATAGAATGTTGCTCATGTTTATATCCAAAATGGTTTGGTAAAATTATTTATTAATTGTCTCCAATTAATAGCTAAACCATTGTTTATGAGAACAAAACATCATTTGTACGCATCAGACCAAAATGTTGTCATAAATTCTCCCTATTACAATTGGCTTATGGTCAGAAGCCAAATATTTCTCATCTTAAAATTTTTGAATGTGCGGCTTACGTTTCAATTGCTCCACCACAACGCACAAAGATGAGTCCCAAAATAAAGTTGGGAATATATGTTGGATATGAATATCCTTATATAATTCAATATACTGCTAAGGATAGGAGATTTATTTAATGCAATACTTGTTGAGTATTATTTTGATGAATTAGTTTTTCCAACATGAGAGGGAGAGAATAAACTGTTGGAAAAAGAGATTGATTATATGCATTATCATTATCTCATTAAATCCTCGCACTGAGCACTGTGAACTTGAAGTTCAAAAGATAATGCAATAAATATTATAAATAACTTTCAGATTTGCTGACGTGCTAAAAGTTACTAAATTTCATATTCCAGCTGTAAATGCTCCAATTAGAATTGATGTTCTAGCAGGACAATCTATCAATGCAAATGAAATTAAACCACATTTAAAACGTGGAAGATCAATCGGTTCCGAGGATAAAATCCTAGAAAAAGAAAGGAGCAAATGATCAAGATAATCATAAAATGGAGACAATTGATTATGAAAATCCTGAAGACATAACTTTCTATGAAACCCCAGAAGAGGTTCAGGTACCTGAAAATAATGAAGAGATCTCGATTAATTATGTCATTGCAGGAAAAAGATGGAACCGAAAAGATAAAGTTGTCGACAACATTTTTGCATATTATGTTATTGTTGAAATAATACAACAAGACGATGATCTTGAACATAAATTTGTTGATGAATATAAATCAAGAAATGATTGGCCAAAATGTAGAGACGCAATTCAAGCAGAATTGAATTCGCTTGAAAATAAAAGTTTTTGGACTTGTAGTCCAACATCTAAAGGTATAAAGCCAGTGGGGGTACAATTAAGTTTTCTGCGAAAAATGAAATGAGAAAAAGAATGAAATCTTGATATATAAAGCATGAATTATGGCACAAGAATTTCCGCAGATGCCTGGCATTGATTACATAGAAACATGTTCTCTTGTGGTGGATACAATCACCTTCAGATATCTTATTAATCTGACAGTATATGAAAATTTTGACATGCGTCTAATTGATATTATTACAGCTTATTTATATGGCTCACTCGAGTGTGAAATATATATGAAAATTCCTGAAGGATTCAAAATGACTGAAGCATATAAAAATTCTTAGGAAGTTTGTTCAATAAGGCTTCACAGATTATCAAGGCATATATGGTAATCTCCTTAGTGGATATTTACTAAATGAAAAGTATAAAAATGATCAAATTTATTATTGTGCTTTTATTAAAGGATATGGATCTAATTTTAGTAAGTATATATGATGATGATTTAAATATCATCGAAACTGCTGAAGAGTTTCCAAAAGTAGTAGATTATTTGAAGAAAGTTGAAATGAAAATCTTGAAAAGACAATGTTTTGTCTTGACTTGTAAATTGTGCATTTGACGAATGAACTATTCGTTCATCAATCAACTTATATAGAGAATATTTTGAAGAGATTTTATCTAGATAAAATACATCCATTGAGTACCCCAATGGTTGTGAGATCGCTCAATATAAAGAAAGATTCATTTCGACCCCAAGAAAATAGTGGAGAATTTATTGGTCCTGAAGTACCATATCTTAGTACAATTGGGGCATTAATATATCTTGCTGATAATACATAATCGGATGTGGCATTTTCTATAAGTGTATTGGCAAATTTATCTCTTCTCCAATGCGAAGACACTGAAATGTTATAAAACATATATTTCAATATTTTTGAGAAATTATTGAAATGATATTATTTTATGAATGTGGATATCAACTTACTTGTTATGCAGATGCAAGATTTTTATCTGATCTATATACAACTAGATCTCAAACAGGCTATTTATTCACAAGTGAATGTTAGCTATTTTATATTTGGTTTAGATCAATGATACAACACATTCAGGAAGCATGCAATCTTCTATTAGAAGAAGGGGTTTGAACAATATTATATGAAGATTATGTTGCATGCATAGCTCAATTAAAGCGATGATACATCAAAGGAGATGGAACAATACATATTTTACTGAAATTCTTTTTCATTCATGGTCTTCAATGAAATGGTGAAATCGATGTTCAACAAACTCGTTCAAGTGATAATTTGATAGATTTATCTACTGAGAAATTGTATACTTCAAATCTTGAGAAGCTGATATATGATATTGGAATGTACGTATTTAAAGATACTTAATGATGTTATCATCGGGGGAGTAAAATACGTGCTTGCACTATTTTTCCCTTAACCAAGGTTTGTTTCACTGGGTTTTCCTGGTAAGGTTTTTAATGAGGCAGCTACCAATACGTATTAATTAGATATGTATACTCTTTTTCCTTCACTAAGATTTTTTCCCACAGGGTTTTTTCTTAGTAAGGTTTTAACGAGGTACATTATCTATTGATGGACATCCAAGGGGAAGTGTTATAAAGAATATTGATTGTGAATATCCATCACCCTCCAATAGACAATACTTCCAATTGAAGATCTCAACCACCTCAGCATATAATCTTGGTGATTCACATTCCCATCTTAATTGAAGATTACAGTGATCTCAACACGCAATGTTGGCAGTCAATATTTTCATTCTATGCACCTTCTATCTTGGGCAGCAATCTATCTTTCCATATCAAGAATATCTTATTGTGTGCAAAAATCATATATTGTATTTCCATATCAGAGTAGATGCTTCTTCTACTATAAATATGTAATGCACTCAACTGAATGAATTACTTCTGATTGATCTTGTTCTAGTTTTCTTCTTTGTCTCTGATATATTCTCTTTATTTTATAACATTAAGGTTGTTTCTGAATTTTTAGATAAATTAAAAATGTCACATCATCACTTAACTAATGGAACTTAACGGCAAGGAACATCAATAATTACAGAAAAAATCTAAGATTTGATCAGTAATTCAAAAAATATAGAGGGTAAGTAGTAATTAAGCAACAATACAAGTAATTATTCCTTTCTAATAACTTTGAAATCCAATTTTTAAATTATTTCAAAATGAATAAACTATCTTACCAAAATTTTTTTTTTATTTTAAATGAAAATTAAATTATTGATGTTAATACGGTAAGTCATGATCTGTATCTTATGGTTGGAGATTTAGGAGAGATTTTCTTGTTCATTGATGGTCTCTTGTTAAAACAAAAAGCTCAAGACGTAAGAGAAAGGGTACATTCTCTTTGGAAAAAGTGTGATGGTATAGTAATACGATCCCTTGAAGTTTGATATCAAGGAAATATGGTGTAGCAATAGGGATGTTTTCCATCTTCTCCCTAAACCTGTGCAAAAGTCTTAGAATTGTTCTTTTCGGTTATCATGAAATAGTCACAAGGACTGGGGCCATAATCTCCAATCAATAATATATTTTTGGATAATTACTGTTGCCCCCCTATAGTTTGATTTTATTACTAATAAAACATTGTTCTTTACGAAATTATTGTTGCCCCCTTCCTTATAACGGTGTTAAATAATCGTTAAGTTTGAATATGTAACGTCTAATTTGCCCTTCATTAAAATTAAGAAATTCAAAGACGATGCTATCCCATGTATAAAAACCCGATTAAATGTCAATTTTACCCTAAATTTAATTATTTTGAATTAATTAAATGGGCAAAATCCAAACCTAATTTGGTTTCCCACTTTCACTAAACTTCATTTATTTTGAAAATATATTAGGTGATATTTAGTTTCCAATTTGAGTTGAATTCGATTTTCCTTCCTCTTCAGTTTCTATTTGAGTTTTATTCAATCATTCTTTTTTTATTTTGTGGTCTTTTTTTAGAATAAAACGCATTATAGTTACTTTTTTCTCTACAATTAATTAAGGGTACTACTGTAACTTGACAAAAGGGTAAATAAATAAAGAGATAAGTATAAGGGTATTTTGGGGTTTTTGAGAAAATATAAAGATGCCACATCATCAGTAAACTAACAGAACTTAACGGTAGGGGGTAATAGTAATTGTAGACAAAGTTAAAGGTTGGATTAGTAATTTTGAAAAGTACAGGGGATACAATAGTAATAAAATCAAGTACAGGGGCCCAATAGTACTATCCCTATATTTTTTCACATCCAGTGTGGTCTCATAGGCTTGATTGGAAGCCAATAATTCATGTAGATAACCCTATTTAGTTGGGATAAAACTTGTTTTGTACTCCTTAGACAAAAGTACACTAAATTGTGATGTTAAAGTGGTAGAGTTGGCTATTCAATCTGCGACTCCATGGCTTATCAAAAAACAATATTGTTTCAGTCTTCAAACCTTATTTTTTTAGGAATGGTCATAGGAATGCTATTACCTAAATTTAGAATGTTTTTTTGGCGTGTATTACATGCAGGGCTCAAAGTTAAGGCCACCTTGGCTCAGTGGATGTCCCTTCGACCTTCATGTGTTTTTGTGGCGATTATGCAGATTCTATATGATGCATTTTTATATCTTGTGATTGGTAAGGGCCCCTTGGGGCTGAGGATTGAGTTTATCACTCAAACCTCATTGTTCAATCTTTACAAATCTCTATTGCTTATTTTTGGTCCAGACAAACCATTATTGCAGTGGTTGTTCTCAGTTATAATAGTTGTTAAAATTATGTTTTTACCCTATTATATATATTATAATATAAAAGACAAATACATTCTTTTTCTTTTTTTAGATATGAGGTTTATCTGGCCAGCTTGTGTGTACCACGATTCCATCATCAAGAGAGCTTTTTTATATAATTAATGCCGCAAAATGGGTGTGAACCCAAAACCTCCCCTAAGGAGTTTGGGCCTTTAACCACTTTACTAACCTATCATTGGCATATCCATCGGTTTTTCTCTTCCAGTGTTCTTTCTTTTATGTCTCGTATTGTCTCGCATTAAAGGCTTAAAAGTTGAAAATCTATGACATCTAGCGAACGTATTTTTACGACGATTCAGCTACCTTATCCCTTTTAAATTTATATTATTGAAACTTGTGCCACCGTCACAATTTATTTTAAATTTAAAATAGTAATATATATATTTTCTGGTAATTAAAATATATGTTTTAAATTCTTATTGCTTTTTCAGAACGAAAACGGACATTAAACGTATTAGAAAGGGCAAGTCCAAACGAACACTTTTTGGGTTGAACGCGTTTAAAACGCAATGTAACAGAGTGGGGCCTGAACACGTGTGAGAGAAACCATAACCACGTGAGTCGTGAGTCGTGAGTCGTGACCGCCTCGACGGGCGCGGGTTTATAAATAATTTCATGTCCACAGCTGTGTACAGTCATTCTGGTCTGCTCATTTTCTTCCTTACCATTCTATCGGGATTCAGTTCGTTCGTTTGCTTCAATTTTAGTTTTTAAAGGTATATCTATCGATCGATCTGTGTTTATATTCTAAGATCTTCTTTTTTGTTGATCAGTTCAGTTTTTTAGTATCGATCTGCATTTCGCTTTATGTAAACTAGTCTTTTGCCTTTGACAATTAAGTTCCTTCTGTGTTTGTAACTGTTTTGAGTTATCATTGGTTCCCGATGGTTGAATCAATTGAAAATCCGGATCGATTTAGCTATGGTTTTTCATTTTTTTTTAACTAGAATTATCTAAAGTTTGCCTAATTGATCGTTTTGTGCTCATTTTTTATCCCTCTGATCTCGAAGCACGGAACTGAATGATCTTCATTTTTGATGAGTTTAAGTGTGTATTTTCTTAGTTCTTCCTTTCTGATCAACTAATCATTAGCTTAAATTTTATTTTTAATCGTTTGTATCAATGTCAAGACTTCATCTCCCAATGCAGGATAGCTTTAGCATCTCTGAACTAGAATTTGTTGTGATTAATTCTGTATTAACGAGTTAAGTCTTTGCAGTCAAATAATATAGACGGGTAGCTAGTCAGATATACAGATTCGCTTCTCTTACATTCTTGATATACACATTAGATTTGAATGAACGTTACTGATGATGTTAGGCTTCGTCTTTTTATTTGATGATCATTAGCTGTGTTAAAACCTATGAGGATCGAAATCATTAGATGATAATTTTTCTCTTTGGAATGTACTTTGAATCATTTAGCTGTTACAGGTTTGACTTGGATTATTTTGCTTACTAGCTAGATAGGCTTGACTTTTGGGTCTGTTAAGTGTCTTTTAAGTCTGTGTCCGTGGGTAATTAGAAGTCCTTTTATTACATATAAAATTAATAATTTCTTTTTGGGTAATTCTTTTATTAGCTAATTAGAAGACCATGTTGGTCAAGTGCTTACTCGTTGAATGCTTGGTCATGGGGTCAAGTGCTGGAAACAGGGACAAAGCTGCCAACATTTGACCCTTCCTAGATCCTACTAAATGCAGGGGCCTCGTGTACGAAGTATAGCAGTTTTTACTTTTATTGGCCTAACTACGAACTTCAATAGTGTGTGTGTTTGAATCTATACATGTAGAGGGTGAATGCTGCTTGTTCATACCCACTTCTACTCCTTGAGGCCCATGAGCATGCTGTCATTGACTCAGCCACTATTGCAGTCGTGATGCAAGGCATGCAACCAAGCAGTGTCACACACTTACACACTTCTAAAACCCAAACTGCATGACACTACACATATTTCATCCAACACCTTGATATATAAGTCTTAATAAAGTGTTCTGGAGCTGCTGAGCTTTGAGAAATGGCTGATCTGATCACAAAAGCATTCAAGGCTATAGAAAGAATTGATTATCAATTGAATCTACACTTCAATATTATGCTTGTTGTATTCTTGCTATTGTTTTCTTGTGATACCTTGAATTGCATTACTGTATAGTAATATAGCACAAAAGAATCATTCTAAGTCAAAGGTAACACAGCCACTAGTAGATTCCAACTGGGGCCCAGAAGAAAGTTAATTCGAAAAATGTTGTGATGAGAGGATAAGCTTATCCCTTCATTTGTACCCTTGTGTCTGTTATTTTCCCATCAATGGAATTTGTAATATCTATAAGGTGAGAGTTGTTTTGGTATCAGTTCACATGTATCTTATGTCGAACCTGGTTGATTTTGCTCATTATAGCTCCTGTGTGGATCCTACTTAAAATTAGCCAAATCAAACAATCCCCTGAAAAGCCATTCTGATTCTGTTGTCCATTTTGTAAAATCATTGGTGGGTTATCTCTTCATTGATCTTAGACATGTGCATTCTGGAGTATTACACTGATTGGTGGTGACGTAGGCTCTTTTGTTTTTTTTTTTTCTCCTTTTTTTTGTTGGGGGGGGGGGGGTTGCAGGGTTGTTTCATTTTTTACTGTATTTTAAGATCTTGTAATCTATCTTATACCCTGTGGCCATCCGGCAGACGATTACTAACACCTAGTAATTAAAACAAATTTTAGACATTTGGTTGCAGAACAAAGTTTATTCTGTAATTGTTATGTTAATGTTAAAAAAAGGAAAAAAAAAGTGGTTTCTTTTTCCTTATCACATGATTCATTAGTATCATATGTTCAATAGTTCTTATTAATTGTGGCCACTCATCTGCTTTAGACAACTTTTGCTTGTTAACAGTCTAGTCTGTCTTATTGTCCACCCCCCCTCTAAAAGAGCAATGGTTAATCTGCTTCTGGTGTTTCATTGTGATTTGTTGAGTCCTCAAATTTTGCTAGTTAAGAACATCAAAATAAGGAAGTTAATGACTGATTGACATGTTCGAGGATCTTTTTATTTTTTGTGGACCTAAGGAGAGGTGAACTCGGGATCTCTTAATTGTAATTTGTTGGTCATTGCCAAGCGAGCTATCCCATTCGAGTTATATTTTTTTTTCATTTTATTCTTCCTTTTTACTGTTCAGTCATGTATTGTCAATGATGAGTGTGGTTCCTGGAACCCACTGTATAACAACTGCAAGTTGGTGCTTTTCTAGGAATGGCGTCATCTGATAACCCAGAAGTGGTTGAGAGGGATGTCAAGGAGAAAAGTCACAAAGAAGATGTCAAGGAGAAAAGTCACAAAGAAGATGACAAAGAGGAAGACAAGGGAGGATTTATTGATAAGGTTAAGGATTTCATTCACAATATTGGGGAGAAAATTGAGGAAGCTATTGGATTTGGGAAACCAACTGCAGATGTAACAGGGATTCACCTTCCCGTGATTAATCTGGAAAGGGCAGATATTGTTGTTGATGTACTTGTTACAAACCCCAATCCTGTTCCTATTCCCCTGATCGATATAAACTACTTAATTGAGAGTGATGGAAGGAAACTTATATCTGGATTAATCCCTGATGCTGGGACTATCCATGCTCATGGTTCGGAGACCGTCAAGATACCAGTTTCTTTGATCTATGCTGATATTAAAAACACCTATGCTGATATTAAGCCTGGGAGCATAATTCCTTACAGGATCAAGGTTGACCTCATTGTAGATGTACCGGTATTTGGAAGGCTAACTATACCACTGGAGAAGACAGGCGAGATTCCAATCCCCTACAAGCCTGATATTGATATTGAGAAAATACACTTTGAGAAATTCTCTTTCGAAGAAGCTGTTGCGGTTCTTCATCTGAAATTGGAAAACAAGAATGACTTTGACCTTGCCCTCAATGACCTGGATTATGAAGTTTGGCTTGCTGACGTTAGTGTTGGAGCTGCTGATCTTGCCAAATCAACTAAAATTGATAAAAATGGAATCAGTCGCATTGAAATCCCCATCACTTTTAGGCCTAAAGATTTTGGTTCTGCACTTTGGGACATGATTAGAGGAAGGGGTACTGGTTATGCTATGAAGGGAAATATCAATGTGGACACACCTTTTGGGTCAATGAAGCTACCAATCAGCAAGGAGGGTGGAACAACCCGCCTCAAGAAGAACAAAGAAGACGGAGAAGATGATGATGATGATGATGAGGTACACTTAGATGATTAGCTTTTTATTATACTATTGATATCTTTGCTTCATTCGGCTGCTGTGAAGAGCATTTATGCTTCATTTATCAAATTTTTAATGTTTGACAACATTATAATAACATAATATAGCGGGGATAAAATGCAGAACAAGGCTGTTTTTAATGATCCTTGGTTGGGTTATATATGTGCTAGGCATTTATTCCAATGTGTTTTCTTTTAACCTGCATGTTGAGGAGGGTATATGTTGTGCATGAGGCTCCTACCACTACTTCCCTAGGCAACTTTAGTTGACCTAAATTACAGGTAAGAGATAGGTTAGTAACCTCAAGTGACAACCAGTCCACAAGAGACTCACAAACCAGCAGTTTGATTAGGGTATAAGTCTTTTGGATTGTAATTAGCCATTTCATACTCCATAGAAATGGATGAAGTTGTTTGTGTTTTAAATTAAAATAGATTTCATTATTAGGTTGGGAGGAGTGCCGATATTGCCATCACGGCTTACGGGGCATTCTTTGGTGTTGTCATGGCCAACGATTTTCCATCTTCAAGTCCTGGGAACTGGATGTAATATTTGTAGGTGATTATTTAGCAGCAGACTTTTGCCTTTGCCGGTGGTATTGGTTGTATTTTTGGGACGTCCATTGCCACATCCTTGGCCGCGTTTTCCAGTAACCCAAACAAAGGGGGTGGATGCAATAGATTCAGCGAGAAGGTTCTCATTGTCGTCCTCTTCATCGAGTGGATCTTGTGCATGTTGTCCAATATGACAATTATACATCATGGAGTCACTGATGGATTATTCATAATCTTCATCGTCGTCCTCGTCCTCTTCATCAAGGGCTGCGATTTGGCTTCAAGCAGGGCTTGTTTAGCCAACAATTTGGCTTTATATATGTTTATGTGTGTGTGTGTGTGTGTGTGTGTGTGTATATATATATATCCAATCGTGGAGGAATAAAAAAAATGATTTTCAAGATTGATAATTAAATTTCTGTCTGCAAAGTTTGCTGCTTTTGTGGTCTTCTCCATTGTGGGAATCTTGGCTCCTGAGTTGCAGCCGGTTGTCTTCATGGGTAATATCCAAGTGAATTCTTGGTGAGTTGTATCCTAATGTTACATTCTAACCTGGTGAGTCATATCTGGATTAGCTTTCTTCTCCCATTTTCTCTCCTTTCCCCTTTTAGTAATATCTGTGTTTTTGTAGACCCCATGCATAGGGTTGTGCGTACGCCGTACAGTCCATACACTCCATTGAAGTCCTCCCAAAACCATCCAACAGTCTATACACATTTCCCTTTTCATCTTGTCAAGAAGAATACACATCAATTTACAGTTCCAAGCTCCCGGGTTCCACCCTCTTTCTTGACATTTTGGGTTCCCCCAAAAAAAACCCCAAAATTTTGAAGTTAGATCTATGTAAATCTAACTGTCGGATTTGCATATAATGTGGGGTATTATTGGCAGCCAAGGGGAATCACATAGACAAAGTGAGTGAAGCATAGATGAGGATATTTAGGAGGATCTATGGCAGGATGATAGGACCCCCTGTTTCAGATCTAAACTCTTCCAACCTCAGAAATAAACACATCATTAATCGACATCTACAGACTGAAGGCTAAAGAACTCAGAACAATACTCAGTAGATTGGTATTCATATGATAGTCGATTCCATTAACATTCTTGTATGGAAATTGCTGAACAAGATAGAATGAATATACTACAGATTTAGGACTATTAATCAAACTAAATTGAAACACAGATAAACCTGAGCAACACCATGGCTAAGCCATTCCCAGAGGTCCTCCCTCTCCCCGCAAGCTCTGCTTGCTGCTTCTATATTTTTCCCTCCCTTCTTTCCTCCCTCAGTCCCCCCTTCATGTAACAAACTCTAACAGAATTTACTCTTCTATCCAATCATCTTCTGCCAGCTGGAGTGTCCAATGACCAATGATGAGCTGCCACCTGTCCCTTCCCCTGTTTTAGATGTTAGACGTGCTAGGTTCTCTTGTGGCTCTGCTACAACTGATGCTGCTTTCCCTTATTTGCCCTTCCGTTTATATTCTTGGATAACAAGGGGCTTATCACAGGACTAAAAGAGATAAAGCAAGGAATGATTATATGGAACTGAATTGGGAATTGCATTGATCCGGGACAAGCTACTGGAGAGCTGCCTGAAGTGATATGGTTGTGTTGAACAGAGACCTTTAGAGGCACTGGTAACTCATACCTGGAAGTAAGAGTTATTAGATCCAGTTAGATGGATCTAAGCCTAGATTGACTATGAGAGAGGTGTGGTAAGGAAGGATATGCATGTGCTATGGCTAGACTCTACTATGACTGCCATAAAGTTGTTTGGAAGATTAAGATCCATGCAGCTGACCCTGTGAAAAGGGAATATTCCTGTGATGCTACCATGACTTAGTCTCCTACTTATCTTCTCTTGTACATAATTTGTCCATTGTTGTCGCTCTTTGTCTCTTTGCTGTAACCTTCATCATATCCATGTAGCAAACCTCATTGAGTAGGGATAAGGTTAAGTTGGTGGTTGTTATGATTGTTATTGTTGCAGTTTCATCCCCCTACATCATCCCCAATTTAGACCCAAATTTCATATCAGCATTTCAGGACCACAAGAACCCCGTTTCTTGGTTACCCCATCTGAAGATATCCAAAGATCTCCCATAATCCCAAGAACCCCAAACAATTTTCTATGGTTGTCAATGTGTCGCCTAGGCATCAACAATGTTCGGTTTAGGCTTCCAGGCTGATTTATGGGAGTGTACGTAGCTACTGCCTTTTGTAGGGTGCCTTGTTTAATTGGTATCTGACCGGGTAATGGCACATGGTTATGCAAGTGAACAGCCTGTACAAGTTGGTCCTCTATAAAGATTTTGGCATTGGCCCTCAATCCTATTGAGGCTACATCAGTATCTCTTAGACTCAGGTTTCTCACTTGTGCTTCCCGGTATATTTTGATCTCTCACGAAGTAACCCAATGCAAGTTTTTGTTCCCCCTCAGTTCATTAATCCAATTCATGCATGAGGCTGTAGTCCTTACAAACTCATAGTGGAAACTCAAGAACCGACACAAACAATAAGGAGGACAAAGCATACTTAATTTTTAATCAACAAAGTAACATAACAAACTCATAACAAGAATCTACTCTACTCTACTTTCTACCCCCTAAAGTGGTCCATACCAGGAGAACCCGTGGGTTTAAGGCCTATCACATACATAATCCTACATAAAGTCTATTTCCATTAAAAATAAGCCCTTTAGATGACTTGCCTGCATCGGTTAATTTGAAACACTTTATCATTAAATAATGTTTTTTCCTTTGCTGTTAAAGGTAGTATTAAGTCCTGTATGGATAGAACACGTCTTCCTATATTGGAAATGGTTTTAATTATGTATGAAACCCTGACGCAGGTGCAATGCACCCAAACCCTTCATTTGGGTCTTTAGTAAGATTTTAATTGAATTAATTTATTAGGTTCTTATTAGCTGGGATTTTTTATTATAATTTAAATGGGCTGATTAGTGGTAGAATCCTTTCCATACCTCAGGTTTAATAGATTGATTAATAAAGTTAATTTAGTAACTTAATTTTCAGTTTTAGACAAATATCAGGAGTCTTTTGAGTTTATTTTTAACTCTTTTAATTGTGTTTTATTTACGGATTTGATGAACTAAGATTTTGTGTTTGTTTATTGTTACTGGTGAGGTAAATGACTTGGCAAGTTTCTGTCTCCTTTCTCTCTCCTCTGAGATTCTCTTCTCCTTCTCTTCTAATTTCTCCATTCCTTACCATATTCTGTTCTTGGTATGCTTCTTTATTGGTGACATACTGTCACTGTTGAACCATGCGAAGAGCAGAGATTTTATAGAGCTCTTTAAAAGGATTTTCTGTCTAGTCTAGGATTTGGGGTGGAGGATGCTCACTTGAGGTGATCCAACCTAGAATTTTGATCCAAGTGCCTCCATCACATTGTGAATCAAAGCTGTGACCGGATATGACTTCTGCTTTGCCGTACAGATTGGAGTTGCTGCATTTTCTTTAATCTTCTATCTTTTATCGTGAGCTCTGCTTTTCTGGAATCAGTAGAACCTAGAGTTGTACGTTTCCAGTTGAAGTTTCAGGTTTACACAATTGTCATGGAAGGAGTCTTCTCAATCAAAGGTTGCTGGTTTTCTATCTCTGGTTTAGTCGAGAGGTTGCAGACAACAACTCCCAAAACGTTCTTCCACAGTGCTTTCTTTTCTGTCTTAATTAAACCGTTTCATAACCCAGGTTCCAAAACTATCCCTGCCTTTTTTATATATATATTTTTAATTTATTTTTTTATTTTAATATTTTGGTTTTCAGTTGGGGGGATTTTGTGGTAAGCCCTGCCCTTCCTTTTTATTCAACCTTAAATCAAATGATATCTGTGTCCTCCCTTGTCTTTCCAATAGCCTTCTAAATTCTGTTTTACAATAATACTGTCGTTTCACTATTTACCATTGTGGCATTTGCTCTTACAGAACTTTAAATTTTTATTGTTTTGCTTCTTGTGCTTATTGAGTTACCAAACACTTGGGTGGGCCCTTTCTAATTATTTTTCCAATGGAAGCCTGAAACAGGACCAACACCTCCGTGTTGTCACGTAAAAGAAAATCAGTTAGTATTCAATTCACAAAACTGAGCCAAATTGTACTGCCTTCTTCCTGGTGCATTCTTGCCCCAATTAGGAATGCGTGACAGCTATTCTAACTAGAGTTCTAATTAGGAAGGACATCCAATTTCTATTATGCATATATTTCCTATTTCAGTTTGTTAGAGATAATGAGAGTAAATATGATCTTACATGATTGGGGGAGTCCCCCTAGAGTGGTTTCCTTATTGGTTTGGGCTGTGATGTTAGTTGTTTCCTTATTGGGATTATGGTTATTAGAGTCCTAGTGTAGGTTTCTTACTAAGGCTTAGGTTTGATTAAGAAAGTGTTAAAGAGTTATATTTGAGTTTGAGTTTCCTTTTGTAATCCTATTTCAGTTTATTATAAATATGTGAGTCTGGTATGGTAGAACATACAATTTTCTGTCGCCCAGCCTTGTTCCTCAATTATTCTCTCTTCTCCCCCCTCAATCTCTCTTTCTTCTGCTCTCTACCCAATACTCCGATCTTGGAATTGTTTACATGGTATCAGAGCCATAATCTGTACCTGTTTTGAGAGTCTTTTAGGTGTTTCATCTGAAAGGAATCCTAGTTCAATGAAGAAGATGAACTAGGGTTCCCAAAAATTTGGAAACTTTGGATTTCAATTTTCTGAGTTTCGATTGGAGGTTTGTGAAATTTGCTTTGAGGTTCGCTTTTATTGGAGGTTTCTTGGAAGTTTTGGTGCTGTGGAACTGATCTCCATTATGAGTTTTCTGGTCTGTTTCTGAAATTTGCTGCGATTTTGAGTTTTCTAAGGTAAGTTGAAATTGAGAAGAAGAAGAACTTCAGGTTTGAATGTCGATTCTGTTGGGTTTGTTTCTGCCAGCTATTTGATTAAAAAAATAGAAAGAAAGAGGAATTCGATTGTGAGAGATATGTGACTCTATTGTAATCGAAACAAAAAACCTCATGGCATGAGAGTCTGTGAGGGCAGAAAACGAAAACATGTATCTCTGGGTTTTGGCGGTTCGATGGGTTGAGTTCACACCATCTGAAACAGCTCATTTGTTGCTTCATTTGATGGAAGAAGAGAAAGGGAGAGTCAGCTTCGATAGTCACTTGGTGTTTTGTTGATTTAAAAAAAGGGGTCTGATTTGGTGGAAAAAAAAAAGGAGAGTAAATTTGAAGATTTAAGTGGAAGAGAGAATAGGAAGGAGATGAGGAAAACTTGCAGGTGGAAGTTTGGTATGGCACCGTCTCTTTATCATTGGATTTTCAAGAGGATTTATTAAAGAAGAAGATGGTTCGGTTGGTATTGGATTTTCGGTTTAATGTTGAGTTCAGTGTTGGATAATTTTTTGGTTTAGTTTTGTTTCAATTTTTGAGTTCATATTTGGGTCAGTTAGGGGTTCAACATTTTGGTTCAGTTTTGGCTCAGTTCTTGGTTCAGATTTGGTTAAGTTTTGGGATCAATGCTGGTTCAATCCAGGATCATTTTCAGATTCTATTTCTTGATTGTTTCCCTGTTCTGTTCCTGATTCTGTGTTCTCATTCTGTTCTGTTCTTGATTATGTTAGGGTGCATTTGGTAACGGGCCAAGGAGCAGTTTTTTGTGTTCTTTCTTTCTCAGAATGCCGAAGAACGCCAAAAAGTGTTTGGTAAAATGGATTGTTCTTTTGTTTTGAGGAAATGAACTGGTCGAATTTTCTTGTCTAAAAAGGTTTTTTGCAAAACAATTTTGAGTTCTTTCATCGTTCTCAAAAACAAAAAACATGTCAAAATTAAGTCAAAGAGGGACGCTCAACCCAAACTTCATTCACATGCAACTTCTAACTCCTTCCCACCCTCATAAGATTATTTATTTATTAATTATTATTATTATTATTATTATTTTAAATTACCATTGCCTCAAGTGTTTTCAGCACAAATCTTACCAATCGGTCAAAATTGTGCTCAGACCATCGTTCTTTAATAAAAATGCTAGAAAACGATTCTAGCAAAGAATGACATTCTTAGAAGAGATCGTTATCAAACGTGCACTTATCTAGTTCTGTTGTGGTTCTGTTGCAAATTCTATTTTCTGGTTCTATTTCCTGGTTATGTTTTCCCATTCTGTTTCTAACTCCTAGATTTGGTGAGCCGTGTTATTTATTTCCGTATTAATTAGGATCAGTTCCCATAGTGTGTCCTTAAATTTAGGCTTCCAGGTTTACTCTTTGGCTTTTGGTTTTAGTTTCCTTTTGGGAATTTCTCTAATTACATTCATTCCATTCCCGTTTTAGTCTTGGAATATTTACACATTTGCCATTATTTTTCTTTATTTCTCAATAAGTCCATGAAAATTTTGGTTTTTGCCATTATCTTAAATTGGGATTTTATTTGTCATTGCTATTGGAGATATTGGGATTTTATTGATGGAATATTTTGTTACGAAAGTTGAGGTGATTATTAGTTGTTTTTTGTCATGTGTAATGATAAAAATGAGGGGGAGATTGAAGGCGTAGACTGCAAGAAACTTTTTCTGGACTCAAGAATGAGTTTGATTGTTGGAGCACCTTTCTTTGGTAGGCTTTTGTGGATCTTTTGTGTAGTCAATGGAGCTACACTTTTATGGAATTTTCTTTTTGAAGCCGTGGAAGCTACACTTTCATTCAAATTTTTTGAGCATGCATTGGAGCTGCAACTTTTTTCGACCTCTATGTAGTTGTTAGGAACATTTAGTGGATATTTGGAGCTGTTTGGTGCTACATTTGATGGACTTTTCTGTTGCCGTTGCATGCTGCATTTTGAGTCCTCAATATGAAGGGTGTTTGGTGTTTGTTCTCATTGGTTGCTATAAAGACATGGATTAGGGTGCTAATTCGAGCGTGTTGGTGTCTTAATACGGTTCAAGATTGGTGCTGCCCTTTGAGTTTATTCTTGTTTGTCCAAGCTGGAGCTTTCTTTGTGTATACTCCAGCTTGAGGGGGAGAGTTAGAGAAGTAAATATGATGTAACACGATAGGGGAAATCCCCCTAGGGTGGTTTCCTTATTGGTTTGGGTCTTTGATGTTTGTTGTTTCCTTATTGGGATTATGGTAGGTTTCCTACTAAGGTTTAGGTTTGATTAAGAAAGTGTTGAGAGTTATATTTGAGTTTGAATTTCCTTTTATAATCTTATTTCAGTTTATTATAAATATGTGAGTCTGGTTCGGTAGAACATATAGTTTTCTATTGCCCAGCCTTGTTCCTCAATTATTCTCTCTTCTTCTTCCTCAATCTCTCTTTCTTATTCTCTCTACCTAATACTCAGATCTTGGGATTGGTTACACAGTTATACAGTATCTTCCTAGTGTACATTCGCTTTTAGTTTCTATATGAACAATATGATGCTTAAAGCCTTGCTATGGTTTCCAATGTTAAATAAAGCATAGTATTGTGCTCAGAGTAGCTTCTGAGATTTAATAGCAACCCTAACTGAGAGTTCTAACATAGGGTGATGGGATTTCAGCATGGTCTGTATTCTTCTACCCTTTCACATTCTTTTTTGTTGTCATCATCATTCCAAAAATTCATATAATCTGGAAACAACTCCTTTTCAGTTTTAATACATACCAAAAAATCATATAATCTGGAAACAACTGCTTTTCAGTTTTAATACATACCAAAAAATCATATAATCTGGAAACAACTCCTCTTCAGTTTTAATACATACCATACTTGGTTGTATCTACATTTCTCCATTAGTACACCATGGATTTCAGATCTAATCATATATATATAAAATAATTGCATTTCATGCTATCATTTCAAAGTTCAATTTTGTTGCCTTTGCATTGCATCAGGGTGGATTATTAATCTTGTTTGATTTAGAAGAGCAGATCTTATTTCAGATTAGTATCATATTACTTAATGCCAAAATCTGATGCTGTCTTGATCTTTTGTTGCCTGATTTGGTCCCCTTTCTATACAGTTTTCAATTTCTTGTTTTGGAACTCTGTTTCTAGAATCCTATCCCCCTAGGACTTAACTCCTAACTCAAAATCTTTCCATTAGATATCATCCAGCATCTAGAAATTGATTCTTCTCCATATCTTGCCTGTTTTGCGACACCAGATGCAATTTCTGTCTTCCTTTCTGAATGTGCTTCTCCAGCCTGTCATGTGCTGTTCACTCTGTATTACTCTATCTTATTGAAGCTATGTTTAATCTACTCTCCATGTCACTCCCTGTCTTGACCAAGCTATTATTTTCTTCTCTAATTGATGGTGTTGTATCTACAGATAATGTTAGGACTATTGATGAATGATTACATTGATCAAGGTTTGTGTATCGTGGCCTAGTACGATACAGATGGAACTGCATAGGGATGCAGCGGTTCTAGCATGGTTTAGATTTTAAGTCCGTATTTGTTTGAGTAGCTGATTGTTTTTTCTCAATGTGGTTGAGGCGATTGCTCCTTATGTTTGTCTATTTGTTCGTTTACTTTTTCGCTTCTTTAGTAATAATGACCTTTTAGCCGCCCCCCACCCCGGCCATCCAAAAAAAAAAAAAAAAAAAAAAAAATCTTTTTAGCTTTAACACATTCTTGTCTATTATCTAATGCTCAAGAATGAAGCTTATGTTGAAACAACAATCAATTACTAACCTTGCATGCTTTTTTTCTTTATTTATTTATTTATTTTGGGCGGGGTCAATTTACTTAAGCTTTCTGCCAGTGTATCAATTATTGTTATTTTTTTCTTCTCATATTGCTGTGCTACAAGCACTGTATGTGAGATTTTACTCTGGATGATTGTACCTTTAATAGAATTCAAATGTCATCTGTCCTCTCTATATCGTAATCGATCTAAACTTGAATTTTGATCTCTGATGCAGGACTAGAGAGAAGGTGTTGCTTGTTTGCCTTGGGAGCATATAACTATATGATTAGAGGACTATGGTAGGTTGAAGATGCTTGGTGTGCTTGTGAGCTTTATAAACCGTACTTGCACCTTTGGATGTATATGTCGGTCTGTCTGTCTGTCTGTTGTTGAGCCTTGTGTTGGCATTCAATGTTTTTTACTGCAGCTGCCTGCTTTTATTTTTCATCAGATCAACAACTAGAATCTGTGTTGTTATAGTTGAGCTATCTATGGTTGGTACTAAGAATATTATGGCCTATCTGTTAGGATCTGCATGATACCTCTTCTGTTTATTTGTTTATCTATTATCATTATTCTTGTTGTTTGGTTGTTGGGAACAAAAATAACATAGTAGATTTCTGTTGGTCAAGACCAATTCATTCCGATGAATCAACCGGGATAAACAAGTAGCTGAGATAAAATTAGGGGGGGGGGGGTGAGGGTTGGTTTCCAACTTGGTGCTTGTTTATTTCAGGATTTTAGAAATAAAAAATTTGGGCAGGGCTGAGGATGCAATTCCGGGTTTTCAAGAGTGAATCGAATGATCCGTCATAGAACTTCTTTCGTTTGTTTAGGCTTATGAGTCTGCCCGTGACTGTGACTCAAGCAAGGATTAAAGTGTAGGTATCGAGTATCGTATTGGTCAAGAGATTTTAAGAGGTGTATTGTCTTTACTATCCTATATTAAATATTATATTGTACTAGCTAATGTATTTTAGTGCAATTCGATATAAAGACGTATCATAGTATATTATATCAGTTGTATTTAACATGGATGCACATGTATGATATTGTGGGATACTTTAAACCTTGATTGATTTGAAGCACGGAACAAAATTATTCTTCTGGAAACACATTATTGTCATGGCCTATGTTCAAGAGCCAATGGTTTAATGATCGATGGATCATTAAAACAGCAATTCAACAAAAATAGCCAGTGTAGCCTTGAAGCCACCGACCCTTAGATGATTGTCCCCTGGAGCTCACCATGGATGTCTTGTCAAGCTTTATTAATTTGTATCATGGAGGTCCTCTCACGGATCTCAGTGGCTTGTCTAAACCTTGATGTTTTCATGTATGTGGTTTCTTACATGTTTACAGATTAAAACATTGAACAAGAAAGGGTCTTTGGGTTTGGCGGAATGTGTGCTCTATGCTTTCCTCAACTTGGAGGAATTTCTAACTCTTTTATTTATTTTTCGTGAGAAAGGAATTCTACCTCTTGAAGATAAGATTGGTATGGGGAATTCTACCTCTATACATTCAGCCGTCGTTAAGGAGTCAAGATCTTTGTAAGTCTTATATGATCAACTCATCTCTCTTTGACCATTAAGGAGTCACGCCAAACCACGCAATACCTCTTGTCTCATCCCTCTTTGAATCATTACTTTGGCAAAGAAAAGGGAAAAAAATTCCAACCCATGCTTTCAATGATCTGGGATTCTCTACCTTCTATTGCTTTTTAATCACATTTTTCAACCATATATTAAAAGGGTAGATCACATTGAGAGAATATTTTTTCAACTCACATAATTTAATTCTTTATACGTGTTCAATTTCAATTCAAGATCTTGTTTTTTTAGTAAGTGATGATTTATATTTTGTTATACAAATTTTTATTTATTTATTTTGAGATTGGATGCATAAAAAATCCAACTATTGAAGTTGGAAAATTTTCTTTTTATGTGAGTGAAGGACTTGAATTTCTTTGTTGTCTCAGTGTAAAAGGTGAGATCTATAGAATTCATGAATCTAGAGATTTTACAACCAAACAAGAATCTCGATTCATGAATCCGTATCCGGATTCTGTAATCAAACAGTAGTGAAAAAGTGTGGGAGAATATAGTCCTTTACCATTGTTGGTAGAGGTTATGAGCTATTGAAATAATCAAACTTCTCTCATACAAAGAGATCTCAATCTAAAAACCCTAATCTATGATCTTCCGATTTGTATCACATCTTGATGACTTTGTACATGTTACTTGATGTATAATGAAAGAATGACAGTTCATAAAAAAAGAAAAAGAAAAAAATAATAACAAATAATGAGATACATAGAAAAGAAAGAAAGAAAGGAGGAATGTATTTAGGTGATTTCTACAAGTGGTGGAAAGATTCAATGTCTGTATATCTCATTCTCCAAGCACTAAAGGTTCAAGAATTTTTATCAAAAAAAATTAAATTCAAGAACCTTTAAAAAAAAAAAGTGAAAAATAAAACTAAAAGAATAATAAGCTACTTGTTCTAAATAAAATAAAATAAAATAGAACTAAAAGTTGAAGATTGTCCCTTGGCTGCAAGGCCAGCACAAAAGTGGATCTTGTTCTTTCAAATTCGGAAGAATCTGATTTTCAAATCGATGTTGCGTACATAATCCACATTCATGCAATTCAATATGAATCAAGTTATAGGATCAGGTAACCAAACATTTACTTTTGAGGGAATTCTGATCCTTTGGATGTTAATTTCGGATAGATTTGAAATCTTAATCAATGCAAGCATCCACGTGATTATGCGGTCTGTTTGGTTATATGAATTAAGAGATTTCAAATCTTTAGATTCATGAATGCTAAATTTATACCTGTTTGGTTGTGAAAATCTTTGGATTCATGAATGCTAGATTTATACTTGTTTGGTTGTGAAAATTCCTAGATTCACGAAATCTAGAGATTCATCTTTTTATACTAAAAAGGTGAATCTGTAGATTTATGGGTACGAGGTGAAATCCAGAGATTTCATCCTTACTATAAAAATGCTATACATTTTTGTATTCACAAAAATTACAATGAATCCACTGATTTCATCCACATGTTCAGTTAACCAAAGAGTTAATTTTATGAATTATGACTCTATAGAATTAAAATTTTATACATTTAAAATTTCTAGATATTTGAAATCTCTAGACTCATATAACTAAACGGGCATTTAACAAATGCAAATTGAATTGGCAAAACTTGTGCCAATTCTGGTTAGTACAGAGTGAGAAAGAAAAAAGGTTTATGAACCACTTTTGAACCAAAAGCAAGTGGCCGACCTGGTAGAGTGGCCATATTACATAGAACCAAGGTTTAAACTTTAAAATATCAATATCTGAGTATGGTATTGGTTAGGTGATTTTAAAAAATATGTTTGTCTTATATGATTATTGTGGCCAATATATTTTGGTGTAATTAGATACGTGCCTTTTATTAAGAGGGGAAAAAAAAGAAGAAGAGAATAAGATACAATAGATATGCTCAATACTATCTAGTTTTGATTGCGAATTGACGAATTGAAATTTTCTTTATGCGGGTAGGGTTTCAATTCGAACTTTCGAGAACCAACCCTGGAACCATAAGTAAGGCATCCAGTGGTTGGACACCCACATAGACGCCCAGTCAGAACACAAAAGATTTGGTTCCTAAATTGACACATTGCAATATTGACTATAAGAAGGTGAGATTTTTTTAGCATTATAGAGGGCAAAGAAGTAATTTCATGTGATTCCATGTCTCCATGCAGTGTGACAAGAATCTTTCCTCATATAAAAAGTTAAATATTAAAAAATGAAATCAAGTGATAATATTTTATTATGGGAAAGGATTTGATATGATAAAGCATAGAAATCACAAAAAAGATTTCTCACCCTTCCATGATAAGATTGAGAATAAGGATTTGATTAGATTTGAATTGAGGATAAGAAATCTCCAAGTTGCTTAATCCTCTAATCAGCTTTATTATGTCACACATGAAAATAATCAAAAGCAAATGAAAATAAGAAAACACTGGACCCCATGGAGTCTAATCTAAGGTCTCCCTTTCCACTTTTGAAATGATCTTTGCTCATGAAATTGCTGCTGGGTTGGATCATTAATAGGAGAATTTCCCAGAAAAAGAAAGACAGAGAGGAAGGGGAGATCTAACCATTGGAGATGATAAAAATTTGTCCAGGGGTGAAGAACCTTAGAACACACCCGTTCAATCCTGTTTTTCCTCTCCAAAGTCCAAAATCCATATCCACTTGCATTGAAGAAGCAACCCCACTTGGTTTGAATTCACTGAATCCAACTCAACTTTTTTTCAAAAATAGAAAAATCATTCTTTCTCTTTCTTGCTGTGGACACCCGTCCAGTGATTCCAGTCATTATTTCCTCTCATAACTCATCCACTTGCATGAAGGGCCAACCCCACTTTTATTTGTTCTGAATTCACTGAATCCAACCCAAAACCAGAAAACCCATTTTCTCTTTCTTCCAAAACCACCTTCCTCTCTCTATTTTTGTCAGCTCTTTGTACATCAGCATCTGCATCATCGGAAAATACAAATTCAAAGAAGGGGAACCCACAACCCACAAGACCCCAAGCATCATACCCTTCTTCTTCTTCTTCTTATTAGTTTTTTTTATCATCCTCATAAAGGAATAGCTTCTATCAACATCACCAACCAATTTTCCATTCTCTTGCAACAGAGAGACAAAAGTTTAAGAGAAAAAAAAGGGGAATTGAAAGATACGTATACCCTTATCTGTAGTTCTGTTTAAAGGAAAATTGCTCTGGTTTGAAGGAGAGATCTCCAAAGGCAATAGAGATCTGCAGAGGAGCATCGGAAACGCAACAATATTCAGCGGTGAGTCTTGTTTTTCACTGGGTTATCATTATCATTTTTGTTTTGTTCTTGGGCTTCAAGTTCAAATTGGAATAGGAAGAGATTTTCTGAAGGGTTGAGATGCAAAAGTATTTGTTTTTCCTGATTTAATTGTCTAGTTCTCTGAGATTTTTAATCCCAAAGAATGATTGATTAATTTTTCCTGTTCGATTTCAATGTCTGTTATATGATTGAACTGATGGTTGAGAAACCCATTACCCAGAATATTAATCAACTACTCAGAATAAGATCTAGATACCCATTTGTCGAATTATTTTAACTGGTTGATTCTTTAGACGCGTTGCAGGGCCTGGCGCTGCTGTTTAGGGTTATAAGTTTAATTGAATCATGAGTTGCGTTTTCCTTCTCACTGAATTAGTGGTTTTCTTGGTTGGAATTGTTTTGAAATTTGAATAGTATTGGATTGATTTGGAAAGAAATCTTCATGATTTGCAGATTTTCTATCACGGGCCAACAGTTTAATTGTAATTGGGAATTGCTACTCTTGAGGTTTGGCAGCTGCAAATGGCAGAAAATCGTAGGCGCTACTCAAGATCTTCTTCACATTTACGGGAACTGAACTCCTAGGTGCCGTTATATTCAATCTGGGATCTGGACACGCTTCGGCTTCGGAGAGATTTAGAATGCTTGGTAAATATTTTGAACCTGAGAACTCAAGGGTTTCTAACCTAAGGATTTAGCCATCTGATTTGTTGGAAAATATCAGATTCAAAAGCTTGTTTCATAAGAGACAGAGGGCCTGTATATATGTTCTGAGACATACTTACAAAAAGGAATATACTCTACAGTTTTTGGGGAATCTTGAAGTTTCAATTGTAAATGTGGTGTTAAACTGAGAGGTGAGTTGTTTACTGGAGCTGCAGAAATTTTGTTAAGTGTGTAAAATCTTCCTTCAAACTTGTGATCTCGTGTGTTTGAAGAACAATCTTGTTTGAATCTTCATACCGAGAAGGCAAGAAGTAGACAGCATATTACTGATCTGGGTTTTTGAATGCTATAATTTCATCTTCAGCTATTTTCTTTGTGGGACTTTGGGTGTGATATCGGCGTATAGTTCAATCAAGGAGGGGATACTATCAGGTTGAAGAGGTGGGGGGTTTATTTACAGGAAGTGATACTAAATGAATGTTAAACTCCTGGGGTTGAACTGGAAATTGCCACAAGAAATGATGGATGAGAAAGCAGCAGAAACAGGGAAAGGAACAGGGGCAGTGACATTGAGGGCTTCATCTTTGGTAGCAGCAGGAAATAACAAGAGTTACAACAGGTCTATATCGCAAGGGAACAACATCAAAAGATCATTCCCAGCAAGCTATTTCAGTTTGGAATCCTTCATGGTTCTCATGTGTCTCACTGCATCATTGTTGATCCTTCCAGTTATATTACCACCATTACCTCCCCCACCATTCATGTTGCTGTTACTTCCTATAGCCATACTTCTTGTTCTTATGATCTTGGCTTTCATGCCTTCAGACATTAGGGATATTGCATCCTCCTTTGTGTGAAAAAGAAAGAGAGCAAAAGGGATTTGAGGGATCCTTTCATTTATGAATTCATAGTTCAGTTGTTCATCAAGCAACTCTTTTTTTTTTTTTTGGGTTCATTAATTTCTTGAATTATTCAAAAGGAAAAACACCTTTTCTTTGTTCTTGTTTTTGTTAAGGTTTTTCATATTGTGTTAAAATGATTCAAAGTTATATAACTGTTAAATGAATACACAGGGAATTTTGTAGTATTGGATTCTCACTGAATTCCAAGCAAATGAAAGAAAGCTTTACACATCATGCTAGACAAAATCCATCTGTAATCTCTTGGCGTTCTAGTATTGTCTCTCTGATCAAAGAGAGCAGGACTACAAAACAAGAAGAGGGTAGTGTTACTGTTAGGCTAAAATTGTAAAGGAGACAGCTCAAAAGAATCAGTTACCTAGGAGTGGTTCCTCTTCCCCCACCCTCTCTGTTTGTTGTTTTCATGAATGATTCACTCCTGGTGTTCTTTTGTGAGTCAGTCTTCTTCTCTCCTTGATTGACTCAGAGTGATTGAATCCCCAATCCTATTTAGACAAAATCTAGGGAAAAAAAAAAAGAAAGGAGCTGACTAATTTTAAAGTAGATGATTTGAAGGGATAATTAGCTCCCCTAAACTAATGTATCTTTGGACGTGCCATGTTGATATGCTTCAATGGTTTATATCTAAAATATGAATGATGTAGAGGCAACCAGTGGTCTTCTGTTTCATTAAGAATTCCCTAACCTCCATCTGAGGACATGTCAAATTTAGAACAATGCATCATTATCAATTCCATCTTTCCCAATTGATAGTTTTGGGCCTTTTTGGCTGGAATAAAATGTTGTAACAAATAATCATATCCACAGCTCAGCTGTAGGGAAAATTGAATTCAACTGTATAAAAACAACAGGGAGAGGGAAAGAAGAAATATATAGTTCAGAGCTTTAGTCCATATAATTTGAAATCAAAATAGCACTGAAGGCAATTCAGCAGCCCCTGTAGTGGATCCCAACGCAAAGAGATCCCCTGCAACTTTGTGGAATCGGAAGAATGCAAGTAATAACGAAAATAGACTTGCAACAACCTTGTTTAAAAACACAGAAAAGTGGCCGGTGATTACCTAAGTTGTAAACAAGGAAAATGAAGTTGAGGGAGAAAGATGAGGTTGTAGCAGGGAAAAGGATGAACTAAGCCCTATTACTTTATTGATAGTGGGTACGGTTATTACATAATTCGAAAACATAAGGGATGTAAACATAATAATTGAACGAATTTCAGGGATATAAATGTACTTGTCTATAAACATAGGGGATGTAAATTTAATTTGCTTTTTTATTTATTATGAAAACCCACATTTTCAATTTTCCATAAAACCCTTTACTATTTTTTTCTTTTGTTCTCCCACCTCAATATCAGTGAGTCCTACCTATTTGATTTTTGGTATAATTACTATTGGCCTCTTGTACTTTGATTTTTTTATTACTGTATCCATTGTACTTTTCAAAATTACTAATCCAACCTTTAACTTTGTCTACATTTACTATTGCTCCCTCTGGTTTAGTTCCGTTAGTTTACTGATGATGTGACACCTTTATATTTTCTCAAAAACCCCCCAAAATACCCTTATACTTATCTCTTTACTTATTTATCATTTTGTCAAGTTTCAGTAGTACCCTTAATTAACTATGGAGAAAAAAGTAACTATAATCCGTTTTATGTTTTATTCTAAGAAAAAACCACCAAAAAATGAAAGAATGATTGAATAAAACTCAAATAAAAACCGAAGAGGAAGGAAAAACGAATTCAACTCAAATTGGAAACTGAATATCACCTAAAAAATTTTCAAAATAAATGAAGTTTAGTGAAGGTGGGAACCAAATTGGATTTGGATTTTGCCCATTTCTTTAATTCAAAATAAATGAAGTTTAATGAAGGTGGGAAACCAAATTGGATTTGGATTTTGTCCATTTTCATTAATTCAAAATAAATGAAGTTTAGGATAAAATTGACATTTAATATTGTTTTTATAAATGGGTAGCATCGTCTTTTGACTATTAATTTTAATGAAAGGCAAATTAGACATTACATATTCAAACTTAATGGCTACTTTAACACCGTTATAAGGAAGGGGGCAACAGTAATTTCGTAAAGAACAGAGTTTTATTAGTAATAAAATCAAACTACAGGAGGCAACAATAATTATCCCTTGTTTTTTTACTCCTTTTTACCTTACAAACTAGAAGTGTATGGCATTGGTTTCAGACCACAATTCAAATAGACGAAGAACATTGAAATATTCTGTTTCAAGTAAGGGTATGTGTTTGATGATACCCAACCTTCTCCTGCATCTTTTTGGACCTGGACTTGAAGCTCTGTTGAGATATCTGAAATGACAAGTTTTTGGAGAGTAACCACTTACTTCAATCAGTGTGGAATCCTTTTTAACCCATTGCACCTTATGATCTTTAAAAACCTTAGGTTGGGTAATGCTCCTTCCTCCACACTGATTGCTAAATACTAAGACTACTACCACCCACCCAAAAAAAAAAAAAAAAAAAAAAAAAAAACTCCAAGTGATTGGTTTGATGATGACCAGCAAAAAAAGGTGTAATTTTTAATTGGACCCTTGAGGTTTGATCAAAGTTTTTCTTAGTTTAAAAAAAAAGGTTCTTTTGTGTTTGACTCCCCAATGGTATCTAAAAAATAAAGATAGACCATCCTTTTGTGACTAAAATATCATAATGCCTTGGATTTTTATTTGCAACCATCAAAGATTGTGCCACATAAACCCAATTAAATCCGACAATGTAAATTAAAAAGGCGGGATGTTCTTGTAATTTTTAATTTCTTAATTATCTAAGGGTTTTCAATACGATAAATTTATGATACATACCCTTTGTGGTGAGACAAAGTTATCTTGCAAGCTCCATTACATCTTCATCTTGCTGCATATCCCTCCCCTCCAATTCCAAATCAATGCCCTACTCTACTGCATAACATATAAACTCCTGTTTTTAGGCTTCATCGCCCTTGGCTCTTCAATTTCAACAAGCTATTTGATATAAGCGGATGGCCTCAGGGATAGCAAGGTTGTAGCTTAGGAACGACATTGTTTTCAAAAAAGGATCTTTCATGTCTAGTCCTACATAATCTCGAATGTCATCAGTTCCGGTATGTAGATCAAATGATACAATGCAAGCAAAAGTTCCAAGATTCATGGAGATATAGAACAATATATTAGTCCCTTATGACTAGGCCAATGTCAACAATAATCTTGCTATGGCTACAAGGTCATTCCCACCTTAACAACAAATTTAGGTGCATCAGTAGCAACGAAAGGCACAAGTGGCTAATCCTTCACAAAACAATATCTCCCTATGAAATCCCCTGGATGTCTAACCCTTTAACCCATGGTTTCAGGACCGCGAACCCGGAACTTGAGTATGCGACAATTGTGGGCCATTCGAGTAGAGCCCGAATGTTCAAAAATGGGCCCAATGTTAGTGGATGACCCTGGTGATGACTTGACTACTCTCATAGAGTTTAAGAGGAGAGAGAAAATCAATCACGAATGCATTAAAAGACGACTTTGACACGTCTGGAAATCGATTAAAAAGAATCCAAATGATGAGGTAAATATATCCAAATGTAGGTACTTAAAAAGACTTTTCTTTCAAGCCAAAATACACCGGAATCAGACCTTGGTTGAAGGGCCAACCAAGGGCCGGTTGATCGGGAAAATAATTTTAAAAACCCTATTTTATGCCTCCACTCACCTTAGAATGTATTTTCTAATGCTAGAGTGGGGCTGAGGCTTGGAGAGGAGAGGAAACGAAGAGAGATTCCGGATTCCATCCACACGGTGTCGCTTTGAGACTCGAATCATCCCTGAAATGCTAAGAAAGGTGAGTGTTCTTCAACCTCTCATCTCTAAACCTAGTTTAGTGGTATTTTCTTCATCATTGAATGTTAGGCTTCTGTAGTTGGAGTAAATAAGTTGCAATGAATGTTTTCTTTTACTCCTCTTTATACTTCCATTGTTTTGAGAGATGTTTTTGCGATTCGTTGCGATCGATTTCGTGTTGAACCTCTCAGAGACGCCCACGGGCACTTGCGAGAGCTGAATTTGGGACTTTTTATTTGAGGTCTAGTTGGGATGAATTGTGGGTACTTTTAGGACCCCCATTAATTAGAAGACCCCAGAGTCTCACTCTTATCTGATTTTGAATCGGAGAAGAAATATGAATTTTTGCTTGAAACTAGGTTGATGGTGGGGTGACCAGCCGTTCAACCGGTATTGTAAGCCTATGCAACCAACCATTCAATCGGTCATGTACAGGGTGTTTATTTTGGACCTCTTTTGAACCCCAATTCATTCCCAATTAATACTTATTCTTTCTCTTATGCAGCTAGGGTTATTTTGAGTATAATTACATACTCTTGTGTGTGATTTGTGGGACTTTGGAGAGCGTAATTAACTCAAAAGGTGATGAATGCATTTAACCATGTTTTGTATGTATAATAATGTTATTTCAATTTCATTATAGATATCTTGCCTTATTTTTTATATTTATTATCATGTGATTGTGTGTGACTTTGCGCGAATGAAAGGTAACGATGTATGATTGATCTTATTTCTTTTTGAATCTAGTGGTTGACGATATGAGAATGTGTGAAATTGGTTTGAGACACATTTCTCTTATTTCTACTTACCAACTAGGGTTGTGGGTTTGCCCATTGCCCTAGTGACCTTATATAAATGAACATCTAGACCTAGGTACGTGAATGCTAGATGTTTAGAAGTGTTGGGCTAGATGACTCTATGAGTGCCACTACCCTTTTGGTAGGGATATTGAAGCCAGTTAACCCGTGATGTCAATGGCTGAGTCTAGTGAGTGCCGAACAAGCCCACTGTCATCATAAAATGGTCGAGTTGCATATAATAAATAAGGGCTCATGGGCACTCAAGACCGGTAACCAATCTGTGAGAGGACATGGAGAGCATCTTGTCCAATATATGTGGATGACCATTAGGTTAAGGAATGGAATCCAAAAAATGCCTCCCATTGAGGATACCATTCCTAGGTGGAGAAGGATATCAAACCAAAAGGGCACTATACATGAGAAGAGATATCCGGACCATATATAGTGCGAGACCGGATGACTATGCATTAGGTCTAGAGTTGTCCTTGACACTCACCAAATCTCAAGCCAAATGGTGATGTAAAGAGAGTGGTGACCTATACCCCCATCCATGGATTGACATGACCTTACCCAACTATCACGGAGAACCTAAAAGACGTGCTTAAAAGCCATGAGGGAGAGTGACTGAGACTGCCCAGAGGAGATTGGTGTTTAACTTAATGTGTTGTCTACCATAGAGACTGCATGATAGAGTTGGGAGTTTAACACCATAACCATTCATTTATTATATCACTATCATTAATTTCATTACTATCTTATATGTGTAACGTGGAATTTGTGAATGAATGCATGACATGATTGTTGAGTTGACCTCATTGAGTTTTGTTGAACTCAATCCTTTATATGTGTATGTTTCTTTAGACTATTCTACAGGTTATGAGGACCCCATTCAAATGGAGGATCCGTCGCCGGGAGATTAAGGAGCGATTGGAGAGGAAGTTGATGCGTATGAAACTTTGTGCCTGTGCTAGGATTGCTCATATGGGGTTTCCAGTAGAGACCTCACCATGCTTAGGGACTCATTAGTGTCATGTATGGCACTATTTTGTGTTTGTACTCTTATATCTTTTAAGAAGGGCGAGGGCATCTTTTACTAGGATACTTAATTAATTACGCTGCGAACAAACCCTTCTTTTCTTTTAGTTCTGATATTTATTTTGGTTAACTCAGTCATGGATGATTTTAAACATTAATATTTCAGATTAGTATTTAAACTTGATTTATTCCTGTGCTTGGATTGTGCTATATCATATGTTTGTGTGGGTTTGTCACTGAACTTTCGTCCTGTAGTGTATCACCTCCACAGGTATTCAGGTATGACCGGATCCGGCTTGGTGGGGTGTGACACACAATCATGTTGCCACACTCCATTGCAAGAGTATGATGTCCCTTAATCAATTCCAATTGCTAGACATTCACCTTTGGTAGCCATTGTTTTTGGCAAAATCGATTGAGAATAAGTAAATAAATAAATAAACGTATACAACGGGTTAGACAAGGGAAAAAAAAAAAAAAAAAAAAAAAAAACGAACTTAGATAGCTAAACAAGACAACAAATTGTATCTAGGGGTTTTCTATCTAGTCTAAAGGAATAAAGATTTGAAGAGGAGTGGAGAATACATTATAGGATCAAACTAATTTTCTTCATCTTATCACCAAGGGGTATGATATTGTAAATTTAACATGTTGAAAACTCTTGAATATAAAATCAAAAACTAAAAATTACAACTCGCCTTTATAATATACACTGTTGGATTTAATTGAGCTTAAATGGTGCAATCTTGATAGCTGCAAATAAAAATCCAGGGCATAAGGTATTTTAGTGATAAAAATGATGATGTGTCTTGAGTTGATGTTTTTTGGGATACCACAAGGGAAGCAAATGCAAAAGGACTTATTTTGAACTAAAAATGATTTGGATCAAACCTCAAGGAGTCTAAATGAAAATTACCCTAAAAAAAAATCTAAGAGATTGGTTATTTAATTTTCTACTAGGAAACCACACAAGTCTTCCTTTTTTATATTCAAAACGAAAAAGAAACACAATAGAAATAGAATTACATAGGTTCAATAGAACTTAATTACTCATCCTAGGAACATCAGTTGCCCCAAGTACACCCAGACTCACTGGTTCCTTTTAGATGTTAAACACACACAAAATAAGATTTGAAAAAAAATCTATCAAAAATGTCAATTAGAATCGTAACCTCAGATTACCAAAAACATCCCATTCCTGATCCTTCACTATCATTGGCAACCAAGATGGATTAACCTCTTAACTTTAAGTCCGTATTCCAGCTCCAACTAAGAAATCCGATGCTATTTATTTCTCTGTAATAGCGCAAAATATTCCATTGGACATTTCAAATTTTCTACCTTTGGTTCAGAGATACACAAGAGGTCTGGTTGATTTTGTGTCAGAGTTAGCTTCAATGCTTGTCTTCCCTCCACTCTTCAAATACCACTAATGAAAGGAAACAATGAGTCTTATGGTAGGTGAATGTTGACATCTAGATTACGCTTGGGAGTTGTGTGCATTGGAGTCCGATTAGTTGGGCATCCTCCAGGATCCAGAGTGATGGACATGGTGGCTTTGTGAACAAATTCACATAAAAAAATAGCAAGGGAGTATAGGGGAGGGGTGAGTTAGATTAACAAGGATAATTAGGGAGTGAGGGGGTGAGGATTGATTATGAATTTACTGAGTGTGAGTGTGGCGCAGAGAGATTTTGAACATTAATTGAGGAACCCTTGTCAATTGTGAAATTAGTGAGTCTACTTGTAGAAAAAATCAGTGGCAATCTAGGTGAAGATTGAAGCCCCTCACAGGAGGGGAAGCTCCAATTAGACTGGGTAAGGATTAGGGGCATGGGAGAGTCCCACCACAAAAGGCAATGGATGCTATTAGGAGGGGGGTTGCCCTAGGAAGGGGGGACTTATCAGCGCTTGAGATAACAAGAAGCACCAATGAACTTATCCCTCATTTGAGGTACCAACCACTACTGGTTTGTTTGGTCTAGTGTGCGTGGGAAGATGAGTGGACATGCTTCTTTAATATTAAGGAAATCTGTCAACTAATGTGGCACTCAACTTTTATGATCCGATCTATTTTAAAAGTCTTACGCTTCTAGGTGGGACTTTATCGGAAAGGGAGGGAAATGAAAAAAATGTTATTTTATTTATTATGGAAATCCACATTTTTTTAGGGATGAGGTTTTGGAGGAGAGAGGGAAAGAGAAAGGTGGTCTCTCAAGCAAAGTTAAGTTCTGCACCACTAGCGGCTCTCTCACATGGACCTATGGCTCATGTGGAGGCCTTCGATACAGGTGGATTATCGATACCTAGCTCTCATATTTCCCCCAACGGTGGTTGACGGAAAAAGCTAGGTGTGTAGTTGAAGATTATTCTAATGGCATTAACAAATGGGAGACTGCATTGGTTAGTTACGTATTTGGCATGAAAATGCCATATAGTACCATGCAAAATTGCTTTCAAGATCGATGGTCACATGTCGGATTTGTAGAAGTTTTTGGATTGAGTAATGGGAAGTTCCTTTTTGATTTGCAAGAGGCTACCTTGGCACTACAAATAATGGAGGAGGGACCTTGGTCAATGGGTGGTAAACCTCTAATAATCCAACCATGGGTGACAAAGGTGTCTCTCACGAAGGCAGAGGAGACTATGCTTCCCTTATGGGTGCAGCTTCTGGATCTCAATGTCCACCATTGGGAACCACAAGCATTAAGTAAGATTACTAGCATCATTGAGACACCCATTTGTATAGACTAGTGCATAGCCGAACAAGGACCTCTAGCTTTTGCTCGTTTTTGTGTCCTGTTTAAAGGAAGTGATGGCATCCCTAGAACCATCGAGATTGAAGATGATGACATAGATGCATATGTACAACAAATTGAGTATGATTGGGCCCCTATAATTTGCTCCCATTGTTTTGTCTTTGGTCGCTCCAATCAATCATGTCCCAAGGTGGAGATGACTCGTGTGGAAACAACTCCAATGGAGGCTAATAAAGAGACAATGGAAGTTGCACCCCGGACGTCAAAAGATAGAAAGGCAAACACTTCCCACTAGGGGGAATGGTCAGAGGAGAGGGAGGGGATGTGGCCACTTCCAATCCCCAGCAACACCGTATCATTGCAATGTGGAAGTCAATTAGCATGAAGAATTGAGCATGATCAAACCGAAATGGAAAGAGCTAACTAGGGATCTTGGTAGATGCCACCCACCATACCTAGAGAGTCGTACACCAGCTCAACTTGAGATTACTGCTGCACCTCTCAATGATGGAAGTCTCCAGAATGGAAATAATTTTGAAATTCAAAATACGCGTGAGACTACAAGGATGAATATTGAGATCCGAGCAATACCTTCATCTGAATACTCCAATTACCATAATTGGATTTTTTCAATTATAGGAATCTGAGGCTGGATCATATTTGCTATCCTATATTAAGTTGGTGCTCCCAATCAACTAGAATCAAATAGGGCTCTGATACCAAGTGTTGGCGTTGCATAATAGTGGTAGATAACACACTCACAAGATAGATGCATATAACATTCACAAGGAAGAGATTTAAATACAAAACGATAGAATAAAAAAACTTACAAATAGGAAGTGTTACAACACTTATCTCTCTTCAAACTCCTCTCTCTTTTATCTCTTCAATCACATGCACGTTTTGGTCACATGCATCACTCAACAACCAAGGTATTTCAACACCTTCTCTCTTTCTTACTCTCCTTCTCTCCTTCCACTAACTCTCTTTCTTCTCTATATTACAATTGCATTACATAATGACAGAACCTATCTCAATTTATAGTGATTCACAATTGTCTAATCTAGAGGAAACAATCGGTTACTGAACTGACTCTATTCTTCAACTCAACCGCCTTTGAATTTTCTTCAAACATCCACAATATTCTGGTGTATACATAACCGACTTTGACACTTAATATTTTTTATTTTCTTCAACGTTCTACCCTCCTCCAGGGAGGGAGTCAGTTGCTGATTTCCACCGTTCATTTGAAGTTTCTGGTGTTCTCCAAAGTTCTTCACGATTCTACAAGAGTCTGCAATCTTTTTCAAATTTCTGGTTCTTTCTTGAATTTGCCGACCTTCCCAAGTTGGATTTCTTGCCAGGGTGCATGATGTTTGGTAATAGTAGGTAGATGGAGTCCCTCTTTTTTCTCTTATGGCTAAGCATCGAATCCTTAAAGATAGACTGAAATGTTGGATCAGAATGGTCCATAATGATCTTCATGCTCAGATGGCAATAGTTCAAGGGGCCCTAAAGCAAACTCAAAATGACATGTTGCAATTTGGTGATTCTAGTGTTCTGATACTGCAAGAGAAGTCCATTATACAAACCTATAACTACCTTCTTAATGCCAGGGAAAGTGCTTTGTGCCAACAATCTTGGATAAAGTGGATGAAAGAGGGCGACGAAAACATTGTTTCACAAATCTATCGCTATTTGTAGATTGAAGAATTGGGTATCTGACATTTATGATAACATGGGGAATCTTATAACTTCTTCAAGAATGACTTTGGTGGTTTGCCCCCCATGATATGCCCTAACTTTGACCTCCCTATTAATAGTCTCTAAGTTGGAAGGATGGGTGTTGGTTATCTTTCTATTATATAAATAGATGAGAGATAGATCGTTACCTGGATTTGCTTATCCCAAATTAAAAAGATTTGCAGTGGAAGAAAACTCAAATCCACGTCCTCATTCCTCGATGAAATTGTCACCGGAAAATCCTCTACAATCTCAAGGAAAGGGAAGAAAGTTCACAACCCAAATGCCGTTGTGGATGGATGAAAAATGAGATCAAACCAGGGAGAGGAAAACCTTTCACAGTGCTTTCCTTCTGTTCCTACATTTCTTGGAGGGAGAGGGAGAGGGGAGGGAGAGGGAGAGAGAGAGAGAGAGAGAGAGAGAGAGAGAGAGAGAGAGAGAGAGAGAGAGAGAGAGAGAGAGAGAGAGAGAGAGAGAGAGAGAGAGAGAGAGAGAGAGAGAGAGAGAGAGAGAGAGAATGCCGTAACTCAAAATTATGTGTGGAGTGATGCGGCAGTTGCCAAAATATATCCCTATATTATGTAACCGCCCAATAAGTGAACTTCTACTTTTTCCCTTGGGCATATTAATAAATGCCAATATCTCCTTGCACAAGGGGAAGTGTCAATCTCTCTGTCACAATGTGTCCCAGACACACATGTATTCGATATCTCTATCACAGTGTGTTCCAGACACACGCATATCTCAAATATACACATTTTTATCTCTCTACTATGTATCCCAGATACATAGATCACTTTTATCCTAGACACCAATATCCACAAGTCATACTAGTAAATGGGTCATGCGACCGTTGATATACTTGCACTTGTGAGCCCCAAACTAGAAACCTTCCCAGAAGGCTAGAATGGTAGCATCACTGAAAGAAACATATCAAATAAGCATTAACATACCACAGTGTCCTAGGTTTATTCAAACTCACCGAACAAAAGGTATCTCGATCCCTTTGAGAGATCACATTCTTGTCCTTAAAATGTTCGCTACTGTAACTAATACTGCTAGTGCCAGCAAACACTCTTAAGGTGTAGTTGAATCATACATTTTCTTTCACCCCAGACCATCACTACACTTGGGATTAACTCCTTTCCCAGTAATGCCCCTTTAGGTCGAATCAATCATGACCATAGGTAACACTCCAGTAGCCACATCAATCCCTCGTTACATGACGTCATCAAAAGTCAGTAAAGACACTAATGGACCATAAAGTCCAGGACTCACACAATGAAGGGAGCAGAGATCCATCCTTTCATCTCCAATGGTCGTTTAGCACACATAGTATAATATACGTGCTATGGTGGAGCATTCATACACAATAGAATGTATGTCTCTTCTAACACCATACATGTCTTAGTCTAGTCGCACCTCTTGCGCCTAACCCGAATTTCTTTATTGTCGCTACCCCAGCGCCACATAAAGTACTCGCACCTGATTTCTATAGGCAACATGAATAGTGGGAACACTTGTGTCGATTCTCTTCACAATATAGAAAATCATTTTGATTCTAAAATCCAGGAGACAATATGATTATGAATATACCTTTACAAAGTCATTCACAATCCTTCTCATTTTAGCTCACTTCCAAAGCCCAGAGGCGAATGCTAGTGTGAGTGAGCCATTTTCATGCCTATTGACATATTACGTTTTATGTTAGAAGAACACAATCATATAGAAAGTAAAAAAACAAATGCTGGAATGAACTCATATTACTCGATAATAAGAAAGTTCCAATAAAAAATAAGTCACAATCTATGTAAGCCCAAGGACTTTACATGAGCAATAAAAACATCCTAGGCTATAGGTTTGGTAAGAGGGCCAACTACCATCTGACTAGTAGATATGTGCTTAAGTACAACTTTCTTTTTTACTACAGTGTCTCTAATAAAATGATATCTCATTTGTATATGTTTGGTCTTCCCATGATACTTGGGGTCCTTGACATAACTACGAGCTACCGTAATACCATAGAAGACAAGGGCAAGATCTTTGGATGTCAACACAAATCCAGTATGTCGTAGGAACCTCCTCAACCAAATAGCCTCCTGTACTGCATCTAAACATGCCACATACTTTGCTTCCATGGTCGAGAGTGATATACAAGTCTGCTTCTTGCTACACCATGAAATGGCCCTGCCATTCAGCAAGAAAGCATATCTAGAGGTTGATTTGCCCTCATCAATGTCTCCAGCCCAGTCGGCATCACTATAGCCAATCAATCGCAAATCTAGTCCTTGGTAACACAACATGTAGTTACTCGTTCCTCTGAGATATCGCAATATCCTCTTGACTGCTTTCTAGTGCTCTATGCCTGGGTTTGATTGGTACCAACTAACCAAATCCACTGCATAACAAATATCCGGCCTAGTACACATCATAGCGTGCATAAGGCTATCCACAACACTAGATATGGAAGTCTTTCCATTTTGGTTTTCTTCTTTGGAGTCTTAGGACCATGTTAAGGCTCAAATGCAAACCCTTCTCCACTGGAGTATCCATTGGTTTGCTATTGTGTATCTGATATCTCTTCAAGACATTGTCAATATAAGTATCTTGAGATAAACCCAGTAATCTTTTTTGCCTATTTCTAACATCTTGACACCAAGCACATAGCTTGCTTCACCCATGTCCTTCATATCAAATATGAAGCAAAACCATTTCTTAAGGGTTTCCAATAGCTTCTTGCTATTGCTAGCCATGAGTATGTCATCTACATATAGTGTTTAATTACCATCAGATCTCTTGGTGGAAACATAGTGGTCTTCCTCAAGCATGGAAAAAACATTCCTTTATAGCTTGGTGGAAGCGCACATTCCACTATTTAGATGCTAGCCATATATGGATTTCTTGAGCTTGCATACTTTGCGTTCTAGTCCCTTAGCTTCAAAGCCTCGAGGTTGATCCATATAGATCTCTTTCTTAGGTTCTCCATTAAGAAAAGCAGTCTTTACATCCATTTGGTAAAGCTCTATGTCCATATGAGCAACAATGGCTAATTTGAGGCGGATGGAGGCAAACTTAACCTCAGGGGTAAAAGTTTCCTCATAATCAACACCCTCTTTTTGGGTGTTGCCCTTAGCCATTAAATGAGTCTTGAATATCTCAATAGATCCATCCGCCTTTCTCTTGATCTTGAGAACCCACTTTGTCCCAATTTCCTTTCAGCCCGACGGTTAGTAAACCAAGTCCCAGACATGGTTAACTTTCATCGACTCCAACTTTTCTTCTATCGCTTTCAACCATTCCTTTGAGCTCATCCCTGCAAGAGCTTCCTGCATGCTCTTCGGTTCCTGCTCATCGACTGGAGTCATCTCAGTCACTTCACAGTTAGTCACCTCACAGTTAGTCTCTTCAGGAGCTTCTATTTAAGCTTTATCCTCTATGTCGAAACATCGATGAGAAACTAGCCCGCCCTCACTACTACGCAAGTGCATGTTAGATTGCTCACCCTCTAAGGGAGCTATCACATCTGCATTCCCACTCCCACTAGGATCTTTTGGATGAAACCCATGTTCATTATCCAGAATCTGAATCCCTTGAGTGACAAGATCACTATCTTGTATTTCAAAGAATTCTAATGATTCTTTGTTAACTCCTGCAAGAGATGGAAAATCATTTTCCAAGAATGTTGCATCCCTAAACTCGAGTTCCGTTCTCCTCTCACTCTCATCTAGCCCAACAAAGACACGACCCTTCGAGTGTTCAGAATATCTCACAAAGATACACTTTCTTTCTCTGGGTCCAAACTTCTCATATTGGTGAGGTATAGAGTGAACATATGTTGCACAACCCCATGCGCGAATGTGACTCAAATCTGGCTTCCTTCTCTAGTCCATAACTCATATGGTGTGGACGGAACCAACTTGGTTGGAACTTTGTTTAGGATATAGGCTACAGTCAGCAAAGCATCTCCCAAATAAAAGATGGGTAGGTTTGCCTGCGCCATCATGGATCTCACCATGTCTAGCAAGGTTCTATTCCTCCTCTCAGTAACCCCATTTTGTTATGGAGTCCTTGAAATAGTAAGTTGCCTATATATCTTCTTTTCATCACACAATCCTTTGAATATGTCGGAGAGAAATTCTATACCTCTATCTGTTCTAAGAGTTTTAATTCTTTTATCTAATTGATTCTCAACTAAGCTCATGAACTTCTTAAAACATTCTAGAGCTTCTAACTTATGAGAGATTAGATAAATATGACCATACCATGTATAGTCATCTATAAATGTGATGAAATAAGCTTGTTCGTTTCTAGTATGTACATTCATGGATCCACAAACATCTGAATGGATAAGTTCTAGAGGAAGAGAGGCTTTCAAAGACTTTTTGAATGATTTTTTAGTTGCTTTCCTTGCTAGACATGATTCACAGGTTGGCAAATCAGATAGTGAACCTTAGCCCAAGAGGCCTTCTCTTGCCAACCTGTTCATTCTATCTAAGTCAACATGCCTTAGTTTAGCATGCCACACAATATAATCAATACACAATATTTTGACACACAAAAGCACTACTAGAATTAGATAAACAATCAATTGTATCTAATACAATAAAACCATGCTATAGAAAACCACAACCATAAACTGTATCACCTAAATACAAAACCAAATAATTTTTCTCAAATACAACTCTAAAACCATGTCCCATAAGATAGAAACAAGATTTCACCGAATTTTCGGAGCATACTGCACATCATGAAGTAACAACGTTCGACCACCCTGCAAAACTAATTTGCACATGCCAACACCATGAACCTCTACACTCGTGATGTTCCCCATCGTTATTCTTCTGCTTCCTCTTGGAATACGACGATGTTCCATGAAGCTCGAGCGTTCCCTTGTTATGTGTTCTATTGCACCTGAATCAAAAATCCACAAAGGACTTAATTCAGCAAGCATTGAAGAACTTGTTACATAACAAGATGAGGTATAACACAAAGTATATATCTCTTGGTCAGTGCTATCACGAGCAAAGTGACTAGGCTTTTGGCAATTGAAACAAATCAAAGACCATTTCTTTTTGTCAGCACTAGTCCCCCTTGAACGCTTGGGGCCATTATTATTTCGGTTCCCACCCTTGTTACTTTGCTTAGGACGCTGAGGTTGAGCTTTTTCTCTCTTGCGCTTAGAGCCTGCACCCTTACTGGTGCTTGCATCAACAACGAACACTTTAGTGGGAGGGGCATCAGCCAACATCCTATCCTCCTCCAGCTCAAGGTGCTTGGCAGCTTGATCAAAAGTCTTGACATCATCAGCATGAATCAAGAAGATCTTCATGCGCTCCCAAGTCTTTGGCAGTGACCTGATGACTGCAGAGACTTGTTCCTCATCAATATTTTGGCGCCCACATGCACTCAACTCATTTCTCATGTTGGACTTATCATGTTGGACATTATGGTTATGTGTTGCCTTATGGTGTAACCCTGGTGCATCTTGTAACCATAAAAAATGAGTCTGACAGGGTGGCCTTTGGTGGTGGAAGTCCCTCCATGGAGCTTCACAACCTCCCACAAAGACTTTGCAGTCCTATGCTTCTCAAATCAAAGCATCAAATCATCCCTCATAGAGATCAGAATGGTAATCCTAGTTACCATGTCCTTCCTCTTCCATGCATTGTAAATCTCAAGGTCCCTGCGATGCTGTGCAATGGTACTTTCTTTAGGTGGGGGCACGGTCTAGTTTATGGTTTCCAGCATGTCCTGCTCTTTCAATCCAAGGAGCAACAAACAATTGGGAGGAACTAAGAACCGTGGGAACCTGGCTATGATGCAAATGTCGGTTATCTTTCTATTCTATAAATAGATGAGAGATAGATCCTTACTTGGATTCGCTTATCCCAAATTATAGAGATTTGTAGCTGAAGAAAACTCGAATCCACATCCTCGTTCCTCCACAATCTCAAGGAAAGGGAAGAAAGTCTACAACCCAAATGCTGTTGTGGATGGATGAAAACTGAGATCAAACCAGGCAGAGGAAAACCTTTCACGAAGCTCTTTCCTTCTGTTTATGGATTTCTTGGAGAGAGAGAAAGGGCGAGAATAGTTTCCAAAACTGAATGCCATAACTCAAAATTATGCATGGAGTGATGCGGCGGTTACAAAAATATATCCCTAGATTTTGTAACCGCCCAATAAGTGAACTTCTACTTCTGTTCGGGCATATTAGTAAATGCCAACAAGGGGAGATTACTGATCCATCCACTCTCAATGCAAGAAATAACAGTTGCTGTCTTTGCAATAGATCATGGTAGCTCTCTCCTAGTATAGACGATTTTGGAGCATTGTTCTTAAAAAAAGCTTGGTCTATTATTGGTTATGAGGTGTGTACGTGCTAGACACTCTTAAGCTCTCCTGGTTGACTTTGATACCGAAAGGTCAAGTTCAAATTTCTTTTGGGGACTTCAGACCTATTTTAGTGTCAAGGTGCTTATAGAGGTTCGTCGCCAAGTTACTTCCTATATAATTGCCTTAAATTGGTGGTCAAAACTAGGTGACGTTCATTGAAGGCAAGCAGATCATTGGCAACATTCTCCTTGGCAAAGAGTTGTTACATGATAATCAATTGGACAAAGGGACTCCATGGTTCGCGGCAACGATTGATCTGTGGAAATCTTATGACTCTCTCCAGTGGAGTTATCTATTTACCCTTTTGAGTAAGCATAACTTTCCTGCTCGTTTCCGTCCAGTGGAGTTATCTCTTTACCCCATGTCTCCAACCATTTTCGTACATAGCTCTCCAGGTGTTCTCAAATTCCCCCATAGTGGCTGCCAGGACAGGATCCTTTGATTAACATCCTCATTGCAAAGAGCGAGATATTACCTCAGTTTGCTTTGCTAATGATCGATCTCTTTTTGGAGAGGCCAACTGAAAAATGTGGAGGCACTATACCATCCTTTTGAATATTTCTCCAGGCTTTCCAGACTTACCATTAATAATGAGAAATCTAATATTATCTTCTCTAATTGAGGCATGAATGTGAAGATGGTATTTGCGAATGACCTTGGTTTCTCTCACGGATCCTTCCCAGTGAAATATTTGGGAATCCCTCTTTCTTGCAAATCTCTTAGCAGTCAAGATTTTACCCCTCTCTTGAACAAGGTGGAACAAAAACTTAATTCTTGGAAAAACAAAGTCTTATCTTATGCGCGAAGGTTGACCTTGATCAAGTCTGTGTTGATGAGTACGGTAAGCTGTTGGTTGAATGTTTTCTCCATCCCTAAAGTGGTCATCATCAATCACCTTGAGAGTAGCATGGCAAGATTCCTTTCTTATAAGTGAAAATGGCTCTCATAAGGTTTCTTGGGAGCTCATTTGTCGCCCTGAATTAAGCTGAAGGTGGATTTTGTTTGCGGAGTCTGGTAAATTGGAACAAGGCTGCAGCCTGCATTATCAAGACATTTATGGAGTATTGCCCCTGGTAAGTCTTCGTGTTGGGGCTCATTTATGCATCACTATTGGTTGAAGAACAACTCCATTTGGTCACTAGACACTCCGCCTAGATGCTCGACAGCATATAGAGCCATCCTTCAATGTTGTGATTTTGCCTACAAGTGCATCAAATATTTAGTAAAAGATGTTAAAGATACGGCTTTGGCATGATCCTTGGCTCGATGGAGGCATTCTGAAAAATTCTCACACCAGAATTATAGAGGCCATAGGAAGGAAGCATGATGTTCGCATGCATCGACTTTGTGGCGATGATGGAATTTTAATTGGTCCCTTGATTTGTCTGATCCAGAACATTTCGATCGGTGGAGGAGATTAAAAAGACCAAAATCTATGGTAACATTCCTAAAGATGCAGCAGTCTGCCCTTCCAACTCAAGTTGCTTCACGCGATGGATATCGCCAAAAACTCCCTTGGGCGAAGGTGATTTGGCCAATTTTATTACTTGGCTTTGTACCTTAGAAAGGCTGCCGACCAAGGCTCGAATTGCTTCTGGGAATCAGGATACCAACTTTACATGTGTCTTATGTGGTGCTAAAGATGAGGCTTAGTGCCACCTTTCTGTCAAATGCAGTTACACACTGCAAATATGGAGTTCGGTTCTCTCCTTGAATGGGTTTCTATACCTCCCAAAGAATTCTTGGAAAGAGGAGCTGCAGTGGGCAGCGTAAACTTTGGACCTTACTTGGATCATGAGTATTTAATGTGCATGACACGTTCAGCAGAGATTTCGGTCAAAATCTTAACCATAACTCAATCCAATGGACTGCCATTAAATGTACGATACTGAAAAGCAAAATGCGTAAAGTTCATTGTTCGACGACTCAAATCTGACTCATGGTACATATTCTTTCCCAGCTTATTAATTCGGTGTTGGATAACCGTCCCAATAGAAAGTTCTTTGAAAGTTGGACAATCGACTTCACTCTCTCCAACCCAAAATCTATCAAGTAGGAACCTCCCGAAATATGTTGGTTGCCAAAATTCTTTCGGCAATGTGTTGCCGGCTATGGATTTATTGCAAGACATTTTAGAAGCTAACTTATTTTTGCAGTTGCGAGTGCATTGGATGCCGACCAGATATTAATTATGGAGTTGATGGCCAACTAAGAGACCTGCAAATGACTAGGCAGTTTAGCGTTCTTTGCATTCAGATTTGTTATGATTCACGGGAAGCCATACTCATGATACAGGGTCAACACTGATCCCTGGTGTACCAAAAAAACACCTTCAGCGAAATTGATCACTTGAAGAGGAGCTTAACAGACTATGTTTTTGTGCATCAATTATGGAAGAGCAATTTTCTTGCCGATCACTTGGTAGACCTCATGGCTGTCAAGATGAAGTTCACTTTGATCCCAGTTGGCTTCCACCAACTTTAGTTCTTATTCTTCAAAATGATGCTACATGTAAATCACACACAATAATGTAATATTATATAACTATACTACCTAACAGATCTTGTTTCCTCAGGAAAAATAAAAAATAAAAAAAATAAAAAAATCACATTTTCAATTTTTCAAAAATTCTATTGTTTCTTCTTCTATTCTCCCATCTCATTATCGATAGGTTTTACCTATTTATTTTTTTCACCCTTTTTAAATTAAAAAGAGTAATCCACTTCGAACCACAATCCTTCAAAATGAGCAGTAGGGTCACCCCTTTCTTGCTGAATAACCACTTGTTTCAATCCCTCTGGAATCCTTTTTAACCCATAGCAGCATATCATCTTTAAAACCTTCAGTTTGGGTAAGGCTCCTTCCTCCACATTGAACTCTGACAACATTATGCGGTTCAAAATCAATTCCTCAAGCTGATGAAACCCATCATCCGTAAAAGACAAAGTAATACTTCCGCTTGGGCCACACAAGTGGAGGCACCTTAGACTAGGTAGCATCTTTAGCTTTTGCAGCACTCTGTTTGTTTCTTGTCCATCACAAAGTTGCAAGAACAAGGTTGAGACTTGGGGGGAAATCTTGGATTTCAATTGCTCTCATTAAAACCATATTATAGAGCTCCGGGTGGCAAGAAAATGAAATAGGAAGGTCCATTGTAATTGGGTCTCTCCATGTGCGCACAGCTAGAAGTTTGAAGCTTCATTATCTGCTCCTGAATGACTGGAACCATATGGACTTCGTCATTCGGATCATTCAGGTGAACTCCTTTGGCAACTTCTTCTTCTTCACGGATTTCTCCATCATGAACATGATTTCCCTCAGGAGGGTTCTCTCCTGGAGGAGGATGGAGGTTTTGATTTTGATTCCTTAGAACTGTAGATATGGCATCCACCATGGCTTTTTGAAGCGTTTTCCACAGATGGTGCCAAATGATGCGTCCAAAAATTTATCCTCTAAATCCTTAAAGAATTACTTGCAAAACTTGGTTAGATGTGGCCCGGCTGCATGGTCGAGTGACCACCTCTAAAGGCTAAGTCAGTAATGGATCACCACAGAGCTCTGGCTAGCTAGTTACAGAGCTTTAATTGAAAACGATAATGGAGGGAAAATGATTAAGATGCCTTTAATGCGTGCATACCTTTAGTTTATATAGGGTTACCTCCAATCCTTGACTGATGGATCAATCTATGATCTTCCTTTGTAGCCGCCCATCTTAAGGTTTTACCCTTCTTTTGAAGGTAGTGTTAGTTTCCTTCTCTAGCACGATTGCTCCTGCCGTATTAGTGTGGGTTACCTTCTGTGTCATGATTGTGTATCCCGAATTCTTCGGGATCACATATCTTGCAACCATTAAGGTTTCTTTGCCTTTACGTTACTCACTGGTTCAAACTCTGAACCAGTCCCGACCATGGTTAAACTTGGTTTGGTATTATTTTATCGATCCTCATCACAGTGTAAACTTTGGACCTTGCTTGTGTAATGTGCATGCCATGTTTAGCGGAACATTCGATCATTGGATAGAGATTTTGGTCAAAATCTCGACCAGATCTCAATCCAATGGTCCACTGACCAGTCCTGCACTTTAAATACACACTTGATGCAAAATGCGTAAACTTAATTGTTCGACGAGTCAAATCTTACACATGCTACATATTTTTCCCCAGCTTCCTAATTCGGTGTTGGATAACCGTCCAAATAGAGAGTTCTTTGAAAGTTGGAACATCGACTTTACTCTGTCCAACCAAAAATCTATCAAGTAGGAACCTCCTAACATAGGTTGGTTGCAAGAAAATTGCAATGGATCCATTCGGCAATGTCTTGGCGGCTATGGATTTATTGCAAGAAATTTAGAAGCTAAGTTATTTTTGCAGTCACAGGTGCATTGGACGCCGACAGATATTACTTATGGAGTTGATAGCTAGCTAAAAGGCCTGCAAATAACTAGGCCGTTTAGCATTCTTCATTCAGATTCTGATTCATGGTAAACCATACTCATGATACAGGGTCAACATCGAATCCCTGGTGTGTAAGAGAAACCTTGGGCGAGATATATCACTTGAAGACGAGCTTTACAGACTATGTTTTGTGCTTAAACTGGGGCCAACTTTCTTGCCGATCACTTGGTAGACCTCATGGCCGTCGAGATGAAGTTTACTTTGATCCCAGTTGACTTCCCCCAACTTTGGTTCTTATTCTTCAAAATGATGCTATTGGTAAATCATAACTATTATACTGTCTAATAGATGCTCCTTGTTCCCTCAAAAAAAAAAAAAAAAAAAAAAAAAAAAAATCACATTTCAACTTTTCAAAAAATCCTATTGTTTCTTCTATTCTCCCATCCCCTACGAGTAGGTTCCACCTATTTATTTTTTCTTGAAAATATTAATATTGGGGATTATTCATCCATTTCTAACCACAAATCTCGGAGAGGAGTGCTAGCGATATTACCATGTGATTCAATGCAAAGGAAGGGTATGTGCTTGATGATACCCCAATCTTCTCCTGCATCTTTTCGGACCCGGTCTTGAAGCTTCCTTGAGATACCTGACAAGATAAGTTCTTGTAGAGTAACCACTTGTTCCAATCCCTGTGGAATCCTTTCCAACCCAGTGCAACCTAAGATCTTCAAAACCTTCAGGCTGGGTAATGCTCCTTCCTCCACATTGAACTCTAAATGCTCTATATCATACAAAATCAATTCCTCAAGCTGATGAAATCCATCATCCGTAAAAGACAAAGTAATTTTGTATCCCTTTGTGCCATGCAAGAAGAGGCACCTTAGACTAGGTAGCATCTTTAGCTTTTGCAGCTCTCTGTTTTTTTCTTGTCCTTCACAAAGCTGCAAGAACAAGGTTGTGAGATTTGGGGGGAAATCTTGGATTTCAATTACTCTCATTAAAACCATATTATAGAGCTCCAAGTGGCAAGAAAATGAAGTAGGAAGTTCCATGGTATCAATGTCAGTCCATGGAATAATAAGTTTGAAGCTTCGGAGGCGGTTCAATTTGGGGATGGCATTTAACAATGACTCTATGCATGGAGAAAATTTGTCATCAAGGAATATAGTTAGCTCTCTCAGATTAGTCAACCTGTCGAGCTTACATATCCAATTGCCTCCAGGTAGCATTAATTTCTGTAGGTTCACACTGTGATGAAGGAGATCACGGAAAAAGTAGAAGCTCCTAAAAAGACGTAGACTTGAGAAAAGAAGATTTCTTAGCTGTCGCAGGTTTATCATTGTCATAGGCAGATATAGGAGGCCAGTTTCTCGTAAATCTAGGGTTTGTAGATTTTGTAGGTCTCCAATTGAAGATGGAAGTTCTTGCATCCAAATGTTACGCAGACTCAAGTACTTCAGGAGGATGAGTTTTCCAATCAGCTGCTTTACCAAACCCCTGCTGCAAGGACTTAAACCCTGTAGATCTAAGACTCTAAGTAGTTTCAACTTCATCTGCAAATTTATAGTGGAGAAAGTACTAGAGAAGCTCAAGAAGGAATGGAGATAATTTTCTCTAGTACCTTCGTTTAGAGCATTAGAGGTTGAAAAACGCTCGCTCTCACCTCCAGTGATGGTAAGCCGACGACAAGATCTATCTAGTGATGAAGATGATCTCAAATTATCATCATCACAACTCCCAGCAACAAGAACTTGAAGAAATCTCTCTTGCTTAGCTTCCGAAATGGCCAGATCACGAACAAGATCATGGATGCGGCAACAAATGCCCCTTCCATCGTAATTTCGGAACGTTATTTGGATCATGCTTCTTTTGGCGAGCTCCTCCAAGTATTCTTCGGCCACATCTTCCATGGTCAATTGGTCTCTCGATTGTATGAAGCCTTCTGCGACCCATAGCCATATCAACCTCGAGCATTCGATCTCATAATCTTCTGGGAAGACACCAACATAGAGGAAACAAGGCTTCAACCGGTCAGGTAAGTCAGTATAACTAAGACCCAACACTTGTTTGCAACTTATCCCTGCTTCATTCTCATTTAGCGCCGAATTTACACTAGCGTGAACCTTGGACCAGGCAGCATGTGACTTGGGTCTTGTGTATAAGAGACCTCCTAACAATACAATGGCCAGTGGTAACCCACTGCACTTGCCCACAATTTTCCGACCGAGCTCCACCAGATCATGTTGAAGAGTAGGACCTCCACCTGCATCGTCCTTACTCTCTAGCATCACCTTTGCTAGAAAAAGCTTCCAACTCTCATCCTCAGTCAATAGGGGCTGGTAATAGATATCCGTGGAGGGGTCCGCATGTCTAGCAACGGCTTCGTTGCGAGTGGTAACCAACACCTTGCTGCTGCTTTGATAGTACTGTTGTTGAACTGGAAGGGCTTGTTTCAACTTCTCCCAGTGTTCAGGCCTCCACATGTCGTCGAACACAATGAGGTAGGCTTTGTCTTTCAAGAAACTAGAAAGCCTACTGATTAAGCTTCCTTCATCTAGCATCTTCTTCTCCTCTGGATTAAGGGGTTGGATCTGATCGATGATGACACGAAGGATATCTTTCACAATGAACTGTTGAGACACAGAAACCCACGCACGAGTCGAGAAATGTTGAACAACTTGCGGGTTTTTGAAAACTTTTCTAGCAAGGGTAGTTTTACCACTACCACCCATTCCTACTATTGAAACAACAGTGGGAAATGGTAGTGTGAACTTTCTGTGAGCCATCAACTTCGCGACTACTTCCTTCTCTTCCTTTTGGAATCCGATGACGGCGAATTCTTCCACAGAATCTCTCCCACGAAAGGGGAGTCTTTGTTCATCTCTTCCACCGTAACGGGGTTGTTCATTAGAACTCTGCCCAGCCTCTGCAGTTACAAGACCCAACGTAGATCTCATAGCTGAAAGCCGCTCGATCTTTTTGTTTGAAGTTTCAATTCTGTTCCCCAACATGTGGTGGTTAAATAGTAGACTGGGGTAGCAGATATACCTGGTTGCAATGCCTCTCTGCCGTTGTCTCTGAGCTCTGAAGATGAACAAGTCGATGACATCCTCTGCCTCCATAACAGCATCTCTAACCTGAATTAACCATTCTTCGGCCTCCTTATTATTTCTGCGTTTCTCACTGGCATCTACAAGTGCAGATCTCATCAATCTGATCTTGTTCTTCAGCGATTCGGACTGTTCCGACACCCCAGAGAGGAAATAAGCTTCATTCCATGTAATCAGAGCTAACTTCTCTGCAACAGAAAGGATCGTCTGCGCCATTTTTTTCGAATTTGCTCCCTCGACAAGCTACTGAATTTGAGCAAAGTTGACAACTAGGAACTGATGCCCTTATATAGTGGAGTAGAATTGATGGCTCTCCGATACTTGTCCTTGTTTTTCCGGTTGTCTTCTAAGAAAATGCTACCTTGCTTGTCTTTATAATCCAGGGTGGTATGGACCCACCATTCATTCGTTGCTTTCCTTGTATTCCAGGGTATGGAATATGGGTGGACCCAACTTTCATTCATTAGCTTTGACACAGAAATGGTAGATCACCAACTTCAAAATGAAAAATGAAAATAGTATACTTTTCTTTTTCCTTTTACTTTTTCTAATTTTATTTTATTTTATTTTTTTTGTTTTTTCGTAAGTACTTTTTCTAATTTCAATGTTGCTCGAGTGCTTACTTCACCTATAAAACACATCTTAGCTAAATGGAATCTTACCTGGTTAGAGTATGCAACAAGAAATTGCTTGGCTTCTATCATGTATCCAAATCTGGCTTTTTGTCTTAACTAGCTGGATTCTGTTAGAGATTTGTTTACAAAATGAAATACATAATTGCCGACTAGCCCCTGAGAGCAAAAAGCACTCGATCAGATGATCAAGCTAGTATGAATTAATGCAATATCTTCTCCTGCTAAGGTGGATTACAGGCTCCAAATTGAAAAGTTGCAAAGTGAAGAAGACGATCGAATTCATTGAAATTAATGTTACATCATCATAGGCTCTATATAGATTAATCTGGTCTTGATCAGGGCACATACGGAGCTGGTTATGGAGCACATATGGTTTCTCAATTGCACACACATTCTTCCCATGATAGCATCTTTCATGTTTACTTAGTATTGACTTCCCATAAAATTATGGCAAACTTCCTCTAGCTCCATATTCTGTGTTTCCCGTGCTTTTGCCTTTTGGGTATATGGGTAGAACCCCCAAGCATCTTGATTGGCTCAAAGCTACCGGTTACACTGGAATGGGGGTAAATCGGATACATGATCATCAGCATCTTTTCTTTGCTTGTTTTGGTCTAAGAACATTTTGGGTTGTAGGGCCCTTGGCCCTGGGTTTTAGTTTTAGGAGCGAACACGCAATGACAACATCGGTTCCTTATTTGTGCTTGAAGTTTTATCTCTTTCTCTCTCGGGGGATATCATTGTTATTCAATGCTCACTTACTATTACATTTGGAGACTATGAATCAGATTCTACTCCGCCACGCCAAGTTAACAACTGCATGCTCGCTTCAACCTTTCTATGGTTTAACCTGTGGATATTTGGAGGTAACCGGTTGCTCACCCCTTCTTTTTCTTCGGTAAAGGGGTACGTGGTTGCTTACCATCTCACGGTTGGTCGAGCCAGAGGCTTGCATGCCGAGTTCTAACCCGAAATAGCTTCTCTTTCGTATCATTCTTTTTTTTCCAAAAAAATAAAATGAAACAATAACTAACTGAACTTGTGGGATATCATTTGTTTTAAAAAATTGAATGGTTTTGTTCAGAATGAATACACAATTTTAACGTGGTTCGATCTTCAATGAGAAGGTCTACATCCACGGTAAAATCTCCAATCAACTATGTTCTGGGGAGAGCTTTCATTATCTTTAAATAGAGATGGTAGTGTACATGATGTGATATTTTACAATGAGTAGAGTTCTACAAGTAAGGGAACTTTACAATGAGTGGGACTATTAGTCTTTATGTTACACTGAAAGACTAATATCCGATAACACTCCCCCTCAAGTTGGATCAAAGATAACATATGAGGTCAACTTGGACAATAGTTTTTGGAATGTTTCATTGGATAAAGCTTTTGTGAAAATATCTGCAAGCTGCTCTTCACTTCTTATGAATGGAGTTTCAATAGTTCCATCTTAGACTTTCTCACGAATAAAATGACAATCAATCTCAATGTGTTTGGTTCTTTCATGAAATACTAGGTTGGAAGCAATGTGAGTAGCTGCTTGATTATCACAGAAGAGCTTCATAGGTTGACTAAAACTATCAAATCCTAATTCTTGAAGAAGAGATTTAATCCATACCAATTCACTAGTTGCAGATGCCATTGCTCTATACTCAGCTTCAGCACTGGAACGTGCACCCACACTTTGTTTTTTACTTTTCCAAGTGACTAGATTTCCTCCAACAAATACGTAGAAACCAGTAGTTGATTTTCGATCAATAGGATTACCTACCTAGTCAGCATCAGAGAATCCTTCAATAATAGTGTTCTCATTGTTCTTCACCCATATACCTCGTCTTGGAGATGACTTCAAGTAACATAGAATACAGTCTACCAACTCCATATGTCCTTTGGTAGGAGCATGCATGAATTGGCTCACATAACTCACTGAATATGCAATATCAGGTCTAATAATAGTAAGATAAATTAGTCGTCCTACTAATCGTTGGAAACAACCAATATCTTGCAGAGGAGTAGAATCACTGACCACTTTGCTATTATAGTCCACAAGAGAATTAGCTGGTTTCACACCCATTTTTCCAGTTTCTTTTAGAAGATCAAGAGTATACGTCCTTTGACAAATGAACAATCCCTTACTAGAGCTTGCAACTTCAATACCAAGAAAATATCGAAGTTTTCCCAGATCCTTGATGTCAAAAGTTTTATCCAAATATTGTTTAATAGTAGTAATTTCCTGATGATTATCTCCAGTGATAACTATGTCATCAACGTAGACTAAGACGACAACTGTACCGCCAGTAGTTTTCTTGACAAACATTGAAGAGTCTGATCCACTTCTTTTGAATCCAAAAACTATAAGGGCTGTACTTAACTTCTCATACCATGCTTGTGGTGATTGCTTAAGACCGCATATTGCCTTTTTCAATCTACAGGCAATACTATCTTGATTTTTTAATGGATGACCTGGAGGAACTTCCATGTATACTTCTTCTAGCAAATCTCCTTGTAAGAATGCATTCTTAACATCCATTTGAAAGAGAGGCCATTCACAGTTGACGGCTATTGACATTAACACTCTTACAATGTTCATCTTCACTACTGGTGCAAAAGTTTCCTTATAGTCAACCCCATATGTTTGGGTATATCCTTTGGCAACAAGCCTAGCTTTGTATATTTCAATTGTACCATCACTGTTGTATTTGGTTTTATAGACCCATCGACAACCAACTGGGTGTACACCATTTGGAAGTGGAACAATATCCCAAGTATGATTCTTATCAAGGGCCTTTAGTTCGTCTTCCATAGCCTTCATCCATACTGATGAATTCTTGGCTTCAAGGTAATTAATTGTTTCCTTATGATCATCAATGACAGTTAAAAATGTAACAAATTAAGAAGAAATACGATCATAACAAATATGAGATTGAATGGGATATTTTACAGCATGATATGTTGAAAAGTCATGCAATTTGATGGAAGGTTTAGAGATTTGAGTTGACCTTCGAACTTGTATAGATGATGTCTGCTCATTCTCAGGTGGAACCAATATTTGTGGTTCTTCTTGAGTATCAAGATTTTGTTGTTCAATGTCGATTGATGAGCTATCTGGCATACTTGGTAATGGGGTAGGAGCAAATTCTTGCACAACAAGTTCATTATAATTATCCATATTCTCCCCCTGAATTTGACTCCTGCCAGGATAAAACATGTGAGTTTCATTAAAGGAAACATAACGAGAAATAAAAACTTTCTTGGTGGAAGGATTATAACATTTATAGCCTTTTTGTGATGTCGAGTACCCCAAAAATACACACTTCTGAGAGCGAGGATCAAGTTTGCTACCATGTTGCGAGTGAACATAAGCAACATAACCAAAGACTCTAAGAAGAGTCATTGTAATTCGACGATTATAGAGAACTTCCAGTGGAATCTTGAATCGTAACACACTACTTGGAAGACGATTAATCAAATAACAACTTGTAAGAACAGCATCAGACCAATAAGTTTTAGGAAGATTTCCATGAAAAAGTAAAGAACGGGTCACTTCCAGCAAATGCCTATTCTTACGTTCAGCAACTCCATTTTGTTGAGGTGTGCCAACACAGGATGTTTGATGCAAGATTCCCATGTTTCTAAGATAGGACTGGAAAGGAGTATTTGTATACTCTGTGCCATTATTTGTCTGCAAGATTTTAATACTCGTCTGAAATTGAGTGTGAACCATTTTGCAAAAATCTTGAAATATCTGCAGAACTTCATTCTTGGATCGCAATAAATATAACCACGTGGCTCGTGATTTATCATCAATAAAACTAATGAATAATTTAAAACCATCTCTTGAATCCACAGGAGAGTGCCAAACATCAGAATGCACAATCTCAAAAAACGTACTGGAAACATGAGTACTGTTTGGAAAAGGCAACCTATGTTGTTTAGCAAAATGACAAGCATCACAACAACTGGAATCAAAAGAGAAAGATAAATTCAAAAAATTTAGAATCCTATCAGAAGGATGGCCCATACGCCAATGCCAAAGTTGGGATTTCTCAGGTTTTCTCAAAGAAACCAAAGCATTGTTTGGAGAGTCCAACACATAGAGACCATCTTGCAGGCGACCTTCACCAATCGTCATTCCGGTTCTGCTGTCCTAAAATATTACTTTGTCCTTGAAAAATATCACATGACAATTCAAACTTTTAGTGATCTTGCTAACTGATAGTAAATTCATAGACAAAGATGGCACAAACAATGCATTTGCTTCAGTTGAAAATAAATTCAATTTCCCATGTCCTTGAATAGGAACAGTGGTGCCATTAGCAACCGTAATAGGAGGGAATGAGTCCACTTTATCAGTACTCAAATCAGATAAATAATATGAAGAACGACACATATTGTCAGTTGCACCAGAATCCACTATAAAATAATTCTGAGATAAAGTGGAAAGGGCAAGGGGAGTACCAGTGGAGTGAGCAACATTGCTTGATTCAACTACTGAGCGAACATAACTATTTGACTAAAGGAACTGTTGTAGTTGAGATGCAATCTGTTCAAAAGAACCCTGAAAATCTGAAGAGCCTGCTTGCACAACAATTTTTGGATTTGATGTTTTAGTGGTGGTTTGATCTTTAGAAGGACGCAAGTGAGAGTGCAACTGCCAGCATCGTTCTTTAGAATGACCATCACGATTACAATGATCACAATGATAAGTGGGTCTTCCACGACCTTTCCCACGATGACGACTGTAAGAGATTAGATTTCCAGAGCCAGAATTAGGAAAAATATTTGTTTTTGCAACATGGGCAATAGTCTCACTTTGACCAGTCCTTGTTTTAGATTCAGATTGCATAATACGTCTTCTAGTTTCTTCCCTCTGAATAATTGCACAAACAATAGTGAATGTGGGAATATCTGAATTCATAAGTATCTGTCTTTTTAAGTCTTCATATTCAGGACGAATACTGGCTAACAGTTGAAAGACACGGTCATGCTCATCTCTCTTCATATATTCATCAATAGTTTGGGCTTGGGGACGATACTGACGAAGTTCGTCCCATTTTTTTTTTAAGGTTTCCAAGATGGTCAGAAAAAGACTGAGAAGAGCCTTGCTCAACATGGGCAATCTCTTGTTGCAGTTCATAGATTCTAGAGGAATTATCAGCTTGACCATACATGAGTCTCAAGGCATCCCACAAAGATTTAGCCGTTTCAGAGTAAGCAAAAATCTCATATATTTGAGGTTCCATGGAATTAAAAAGCCAAATCATAACTTGGTTATCATTAGCAAGCCATTCATCATATTTGAGATCAGCAATCTCAGGAGCTTTGGTCTGTCCATTAACATGCCCAATCTTAGAACGTCCACCTAAGGCAACGGTTATTGCACAAGACCAGATCAAAAAATTTCTTTCATTAAGTAAAGTGGAGGTAAGACGACCAGTGGATTCGTATGAAACCTTTGGATCAGTCATCTCAGCCTTTCTTTCTTCTTCCCCTCTCCTTTTTTTTATTTTTATTTTAATCAAAGCACGTGAAACCCAATACAGGAAACTCAACTTCTTCTATTTGGTTTCCCACCTTTCAAGCTCTTTTTTTTTTTTGGTAAACAAAAAACTCCAACAAAGTAAAGTAAAGGACAAAACTTCAACAAACCCACGTGAAACCCAAAGCACTTTTTGGACTTTTTTTTTTCTAAAATAGAAAAAAAAAAAAAACACAAAACGAGGGTACTTATCTTGCCGTAGAAGAAGAACGTGAATCAATGTAATGGTGCGTTGGACTTCAGAATTATTTGAGAAATACGGATGTGATGAGGCAAGGACGGGATGTCCTCTCACGACGGAGCCGCTGCGGCAGTTTTGGTGCAAGTGGCCCTAGCGGCAGATGGTGCCGTTATCGGCCTTGTTCATCTAACGACAGCGACAATAAAGCTAGCAACGCCAACGAATATGAATCCTCCTGCGAGGGAAATCTTCTCGTCGTTCGTGGTCTTGTAGATTTGCAGTAGGGATCCAATGATCTGATCAGGTGAAAACGAATTAAAATATTCGCTTCAAGAATGAGCGCGCACCGAACAAATCCAGGTGGGCTCTGATACCATGTTCAGAATGAATACACAATTTTAACGTGGTTCGATCTTCAATGAGAAGGTTTACGTCCATGGTAAAATCCCCAATCAACTATGTTCTGGAGAGAGCTTTCATTATCTTTAAATAGAGATGGTAGTGTACATGATGTGGTATTTTACAATGAGTAGAGTTCTACAAGTAAGGGAACTTTACAATGAGTGGGACTATTAGTCTTTATGTTACACTGAAAGACTAATATCTGATAACAGGTTTCATGGTTTAATCTGCCTGTACTCTCTCGTTTCTCACCTCTCTCGATGAATCCCCACTAATGGGGACTGTCTGGATGTTGTTGAGATGGGAAGGACAGTGAGTCTTAAAGGTCATCTATGGTAGTTCTTCCAAGCCGTTGTGGTGCAAGTTATTCTAGATCAGCACTAAGCTGCATATGGTCACGATCAAATGAGTGGTCGAGGTAAAAATGACCATTCATTTTGCAAATCTTTTTTTTTTTTTTTTTTTTTTTGTTATAGGTAAGTATGGTTGAAAAAGTATAAATAAATAAATAAATAAAAAAATGAAACAAGTGGTCGAGATTCATTTCACATCCTCACCATACACAGTTTAGTGCTACGTATTAATTGTGCAGCATTGAAGCTCAATCCCAACATTTAGAGCCATTGATTTTGCCCGCAAGTGCATTAAATATTAAGTGAAAGTTGGCAAAGATATATGGCTTTGGCATGATCCTTGGCTCGATAGAGGCATTCTAAGAATTATAGAGGCCCTAGGAAGGAAGCATGATGATTGCGTGCATCGACTTTGGTCCCTTGATCGGTGTTGGTGCAGATTTCGCCTGGATCAGTGAACTGAGAATCTCACACCAATCACTCAGATATGGATCGATCTGGTTTAAACTCACAGCTCCTGTAAAACAAGCAAATCAGTTAGAAACAGAGCTGATCAGCTGGATTGGAGTTCTATCTCCGACGATCTAGTCAGTAACTGATTTGAAGTAAATGCCTCATAGCTCAATGAGAGCCTCTGTGGAGCTTTAATGGAAAATAGCGGGATGAGTGTGAGTGTTCTTGAGAATTTGAATGTCTTACCTTCTGCGTGTGCACTTCGTCCCTATTTATAGATTTCCTGCTCATCTCTCTATGGCTGATAACCGTCAGATGATAAGTTTGGATTGGATGGTTATGATTTGATCCTTGTCTAATTTTCGGGTGGACCCATAGTATGACTTGTGACTCCGGTTGAATCCAATTAGTTCAACATGAACCGGAGTTGGGGTAATTTATTCACAACACGAGCCCCTAAGCCTGCTGATCAGGTTGAAATCGAATTGAAACTCTGATAAGGAGGTTTAAGCCTTTCTTCTAATCAGCCAAATCATTTCTTTGTTTAGTCGTCTCTAATTTATTTCTCGATCTAACATGAGCTGTGAGAATTCTTCAGTACTTGAGCTTATCTCTAGTTATGAGGGATTATTGAATGTTGAGTTCATCCTTCAGTTAAGAGAGTTCATCAAAAATTTTGAGATCAATATATAGCTTCGTAGAGCTCATCAGAATTTTGAGCTCATCTGTCAACCTGTGGAGCTCATTAGAAACTTTCAAGCTCATCCTTCGATCAAACGAGTTCATCATAGATTTTGAGATCAATCTATAGCTTTGTAGAGCTCATCAGAATCCTAAGCTCATCATTTGATCTTGGGAATTCATCGGGTATCATTCAATTCAACTCAGTTGGAGAGATCAATCAATGGATACTGGGATTCAATCGAGCCATTCCTTTCGCATCTGGCTTTTGAAGTCAACTGCCTTCTTTTAAATGCTTGATCCACGATACTGAGTTTCGATCTTATCCTCCACATGGCGAAGTTTTGACTCATCAATGTTTGAACTTCCAACACCGTCGAAATTAATTTTCGAAACTGTAATTTTTTATTTCCAAATCATCGTAAATCCAAAATATTGGTTTATGATCTGACCTTCATTAAGAAAATGGGTTTTTAATCCTCTTGGGAAAGTAGTCAGCCATTGTAGTCATCAAACAACTGTGCTCAGCCCCCAAGCCATCTTGAGAATTAGCTTCAGAATCTTCATCCGTCAGCTTTTTCATCCCTTCACAAATACAACCTTTCAGTTTTTCAGACGTTATCCTTTTTCTGACGCACGATTACAAATGTTTTTCATAACTTCCCAATGCCATCCACATGTCCTGTTGCACTATTCCCCAATTAAACGATTAATTTTAGACGTCAATTCTGAGCAGTTATAGCCGTTGATCTGAATCATCGTACACCTTCCCTCCAAATTTCAAGAGTTCCAATCACGTCATTTCACCCCTATATTTATTTTTCTCTCCATCACCTCTCTTCTTCCATAACCTTCCTTCAATCTTTCTTAAGCAAAAGCTTCAGTTGTCTGCAACTTACTTCATTGTTTCAGCTAAACATCGTTTTTCTTTTTGAGTCCTTATTCTTTTCTTTTTCATCTCTTATGGATCATCCTACCAACCCTTCAGTTCCCAGCTCTTCTAGTCAAGCAGAAGTTCCTTTGAATGTTGGCAAAGAGAAAACCCTAAGTGTTCTTCACTCTGATCAAACTCCATTAGATTGGAAACCTGCTCCCTACACTCATGATGAAGTAATTGTTCCTTATCAGCCTTTGGACATCACTAAGGAGAAGAAGAACCCAAAGTATGCTGGACCAGAATGGTATCCCTCCAAGGTTAAGAAATCCAAGTTGTCTTCTTATTTGCAAGATTATTGCTTCCCTCCTGAAGCTAGAGTTTGGGCTCCAGGACCCTCTAATCGACCCTACTCCACTAACCCTGGAGTCATTGCCATTTACCTTAATCATCTTGAGTCTGGATTAAGAGTCCCTATGATTCCCATAGTTCAGTCTTTGCTTGATTACTATCGTATTTGTCCCTGCCAACTTACTCCAAACAATTTGAGACTCATTTAATGTTTTTTTGCTTTGCTCCAAAAGATGGGTCGCACCCCCCTCGTCAATCTTTTCAGAAATTATCACACCCTTAAAGTTTCCAGTGAGCATGGTTACATCCATTTTTCCAAGAGAACCTGCATTGTTAGTGAGTTAGGCAATTGTTCCATCTTTACTGATTCTTCTATCCCTTATGATAACAAGAAATGGAGAGAAAACTATTTCTTTTGTGCCATTCGTACTCCCAATTATCGCTCTCGGTGGAGTCTGCATACACAAGACTTTTCGTCTCTCTGTATCTACGTCCTATCCTTAATGAATATGATCAGCATACCTGGGGCTTGATTCTTGCTGGAAAACCGATTGATGTGAGTGATCTTAGAACTGACAAAGGTCTTGCCAGTCATAGCCTTCTGCTAGGTACATTTTTATTTTGTTTTATTATTTTTTTGTGTGTACATGCTCCTCTGTTTGAACTGACTTCTTCTTTAGGAATTGGAGTTTGGCAAGCTCCTAACATTTCTGAGCTTCGAAAGGCTATTCATGAGAAAAAGGAGGCTAAGCTCAAGTCCATGAAACAAAAGAGAAAAAGAAAGCATTCGTCCATGCATTCGTTAGATGATCAGGGTTCTGATGAGTCCCCAAAGAAGAAATCCAGAAGTACCAAGAAGAAGTTTGTTGAGAAGAAAGATCAGACTAATCAAGAAGAAGTTGATTAGGAAAATGTTGATGTAGAAGGTTCTGACGTGAGAGTTATCAAAGTTGTGGTTAGTGAAAATCCTGTTGGAAAGACAAGAACCTTGAGGAGCAAACTTCGTTCCATGGGTCCCACTTCAAGTCAAGAACTGACCGCAACCAAGAAAAGTAGAGGAAAGAAAACTCTTACGTCGTCCTCTTGCTCAAGAAAATGTTGAAAAAGAAAAACATGCAGAGGAGATAATTGAACCTATTCAGTCTCCTGATCATGAAGTTTCTACTCCACTAGTACCCCTCCTTCTGATGATGGTAAAATTCCTTCTGAGAAAATGGCTGAATCTGGTAATCAAGGTGAGGAATTTTCTAACCATTTTCTTGATCAACTGAAGAGAATGGCTGAAGAGATTGTTACTCATGCTACAGGTGAAGTTATTGAACATATAGCTGATCAGCTACTTGATGAAAATGATTATGTTCCCCTTCTAAAAATGTGCTTGAGGAAAATGTTCCTGAAGAAAATATTGCTCCCATTGACAATGCTTCCATTGAAAATGCTCCTGCTGTTGCTCCACCCATACTAGATGTTATTCCTCCTGCCCTTGTTTTTGATAATGTTGTTCCTGATGTTGTTGGAGACAATGCCCCAAATGTGAATCCAGATGATGTTCTAGATGTTGCTCTTCTAGTTCTTAACATGCAGGTTGATCTTCCTGGCTTTCATAAGCCAAGACAATATATCAGCTGAAGTGGTTGACTTTCAAGTTGCCTCTAATGATGCCGCTATAAATCCCAATTTGGATGAAATGGTTGAAGTAGCTACACCTCCCCCAGTTGATCCTGGCCAGTTTGAAGATACTTAAAGCGTTGCTGATTCTGGGGATCACTTTAACCCTGTCTGAAACTTAAAAGAGAATCACATTGCCAATTGGAATTGGCAAGTTGCTCATTGTTGGAAAATGACATGTCAGCATTTGCCACATCGGCTTCCATTGATTTTGATGATAACAAACATGCAACTTGAATTCACCATGTTTTGATGATAACAAACATGAATTAGAATTCACCATGGAAAAACATGTAAATAACATGTATATGAATGAATGTTTATTTGCTATTAATTATCATTCATATCTTTCAATCATTCATGTGTTTATCATCATCAAAAAGGGGGAGATTGTTGGGAAATGCCATGTCAGCATTTGCCACATCAGCCTCTATTGGTTTTGATGATAATAAGCATGAATTACTAATGGCTATATTGAGTTATGATGTTTTAGTTCAAGATGAGAACAAGTGGACCAACTCCAAGTCAAAGCCATATGCTCAAGTCAAAGCCAAGATCATGCCAAGATAGACATGAAGTCTAAGTCAAGATGACCATGCCAAGATGGACATGAAGACCGTTGCACAAAATCAAGTCGAAGATCAAGTCGAAGATCAAGACTTAGGTTGAATTAAGGCTTAGGACACTCTCGCATACACATTCATGTAAATGCATCAATTATATGTAATTCATATTACTAGAGTGACCTAGGACATGTTAGTGAGGTGTACAATGCTTAGGGTTGACCAAAAAGTCCAAAAACCCGAGCCATGTCCCAACCCCAACTTAAGTCAGCAAAACAGAGTTCAGACGGGCAGCCGTCTGAGCAGACGGATGTCCGTCTGTACTGATAACTCTGTTTCTCAGAAAACAACAGAAGGCCAGACGGAATTTCTGTCTGGCAGACAGATGTCCATCTGAGCCAGTCCAGGCTAGATGGATGACTGTCTGGGCAGACAGACGTCCGTCTGGCTCAGATTTGACTATAACGGCTAGTTTAAAGAGAATATCCTCTACAGCTGTTTGCAACGGATACTTTTGAGACGGATGACCATCTGACTAGACGGACGTCCGTCTGGGCTGAAAAACAGGACAAAAATGTGTCCGTTTTCTATCCGTTGGGGATTGGGTTTTGGCACTCAAAGGTGCTCTATATAAACCCAATTCTCCTCATTTGAGAGCAAGAACACACACACTTGATCACCCACTCCCCAAGTGATTCTAAGCTCTCAAATTGCAAGAAAGCCTTGTGCTTTGCCTTTCACCTTCTCCCCAACCTTGAAGAACATTCCAAGGTATTAAGCAAGCTTGTGGAAGCCAAGTTTGAGAAGATTAAAGGCGTCGGTGGTGCATACATTTCCATTTGAGCATACAACTCACATTGCATCACATTCACACAAGAGGTAAAGTGTCACACCTCTTGTAAGGTAACATCCTTCCTTCGTAACTGTTTCAATTCTAGACTAGGTTGGTAGATTAGAATTGGTCATTGGGTGCTCTTGCCCGTGAACAAAGATTGTTTGGGTGCTCTTGCCCGTAAACAAAGATTGTTAAGGGGTGCTCTTGCCCTGCTTGGTAAACAAAGATTGTAAAGGGTTCTCTTGCCCCGTAACAAAGATTATTGTAAGGGTTTGATCTCTACCCATTGTATTGAAAGAGAATCAATATTGGAATACTCTTTTGAGGCCAAGAGAGGAGTGGACGTAGACTTGTAAAGTCGAACCACTATAAAATACTTGTCTTATGGTTGATTGTATTGTTTAATTTCATTTGACTTTTCAATTTACCTTGTATTTTCGCACAAACCGAAAAATTGGGACAATCTACTAGTTGCAACCTAATCACCCCCCTCTAGGTTCCATCTACAATTGGTATCAGAGCGGGAGTTCAAATTAAGATTGAAATCAATTTTTAAAAGAGTCAAAGATCATGGCCTTTCCTTTTTATGAAGTTCCTTCAAGAACCGAAGGTCTTAACACCGGTAGACCTCCATACTTTGATGGAGAAGACTTTGCCTATTGGAAAAATAGGTTTGAAGACTTTGTGTGTGGATATGATATCGATGTGTGGAACGTTATAACATGTGGACCAAATGAGGTTCTCAAAACAGATGAACATGGCTATAAGGTACCCAAACTTAGAACCGAGTGGACTTCGATCAACAAGGTCAAAATTCAATTAAACCACAAAGCAAAAAATGTTTTTGCAATGTGCGTTAAGTGAAAAAGTCTACAATAGATGTGGCATTTGCAAAAGTGCCAAAGAAATTTTTGATAAGTTGGTAGTCACATATGAAGGGACTGATCATATCAAAAGGATGAACCTAGACATCTACATGCTTCAATATGAAGAGTTTAAAATGTTAGATTATGAGTATATTACTTCTTTATTCAGTAGATTTACTAACATTGTGAACAAGTTGTATAGCCTTGGAAAAGAATTGGCAAATGAGGACATAACTAGAAGAATTCTGAGAGCTCTTCCACCCTCATGGAGACCCAAAAGGACAGCAATTCAAGAAGCGGGGAATCTGTCTAAAATTACCATTGATGAGCTAATGGGATCTTTGCTAGCTCATGAAGCGGAGCTTGAAGAAGACAAGCAAGCAAACGTGCAGCAGGATTGAAGGAAGAGGTCCATAGCTCTAAAGAGTGCCACAAAGGAAGAAGAAGAAAGTGAGCTCTACCAAATCGCCAAAGAGTTCAAGAGACTTCTCAAAAAGAAAAGAGGGAAGCATCTTCACAAAGGAGAATCCTCTAAGGAGCACAAAGGTAAAGATCCTTCTAAAAAAAAAGGTTATGTTTCTAATGTCACTTGTAACAAGTGTAGGAAACCGGGCCACATCAAGTCCGAGTGCCCGTATATGGCTAACATATCCTACAACACAAGTGAGGAGGAAGAAGAGGAGGAGTCCAAGGAAGAAAGAATCAACTTGGCTTTAATGGCAAAGTCCATGGAAGAACAAGAAGACCTTGAGGTAAATTCTTCCCATAATCCTAATTCCATTATCAATAATGATAAATGATTAATTGATGACATTGATAGGGACAACTCATTTGGAGTATTGTTCAAAGTTATTAAGGACCCTGAAAAAGGGTATTAAGAAAGAGTATGTCATTCTCTTTCCTTTTATGCATTCATGTAGGGGGAGAGTGCATATGTGAGGGAGAGAAGTTGTTAACTTATGCATTAATTTAGGGGGAACATAAGTTAAGAAGGGAGAATTATTTGAGGGGGAGCACATCATGCTTTTCCCACTTTTGTCAATGACAAAGGGAGGCTTAATTGAGGGAGAGCATTTCATGCATTATTTTTGTTGATAACAAAGGGGGAGAGTTATTTGCGGAGAAGCATCTCCTATATTTTGTTAATAACAAAAGGGGGAGAAAATTCTATAAATTATATAATTTTGAATTAGATAATTCATTAGCTCCTATATTGTTTGTTGATGACAAAAGGGGGAGAAAACCGCATGAATGAATTAGATAATAATTCATAGGGAAAACATGTCATAACATGCATATGAATGAGCATCGACTGCTATTAATGATCATTCATATTTTCCCTCATTCATGTGTTTGTCATCATCAAAAAGGTGGAGATTGTTGGAAAATGCCATGTCAGCATTTTGCCACATCGGTTTTCATTGGTTTTGATGATAACAAACATGAAACTTGAATTCACCATGTTTTGATGATAACAAACATAAATTAGAAATCACCATGGAAAAACATGTAAATAACATGCATATGAATGAGTGTTTATTTGCTGTTAATTATCATTCATATCTTCCAATCATTCATGTGTTTATCATCATCAAAAAGGGGGGAGATTGTTGGGAAATGCCATGTCAGCATTTGCCACATCAGCCTCTATTGGTTTTGATAATAATAAGCATGAATTACTGATGGCTATATTGAGTTATGATGTTTTAGTTTAAGATGAGAACAAGTGGACCAACTCCAAGTCAAAGCCATATGCTCAAGTCAAAGCCAAGATCATGCCAAGGTAGACATGAAGTCTAAGTCAAGATGACCATTCCAAGATGGACATGAAGACCGTTGCACAAAATCAAGTCGAAGATCAAGACTTAGGTTGAATTAGGGCTTAAGATACTCTCGCATACACATTCATGTAAATGCATCAATTATATGTAATTCATATTACTAGAGTGACCTAGGACATGTTAGTGAGGTGTACAATGCTTAGGGTTGACCAAAAAGTCCAAAAACCCAAGCCATGTCCCAGCCTCAACTTAAGTCAGCAAAACAGAGTTCAGACGGGCAGCCGTCTGAGCAGACGGATGTCCGTCTGTACTGATAACTCTGTTTCTCAGAAAACAACTGAAGGCCAGACGGAATTTCCGTTTGGCAGACGGATGTCCGTCTGAGCCAGTCCAGGCCAGACGGATGACCGTCTGGGCAGACGGACGTCTGTCTGGCCCAGATTTGACTATAACGGCTAGTTTAAAGAGAATATCCTCTATAGCTGTTTGCAACGGATACTTTTGAGACGGATGACCGTCTGATCAGACGGACGTCCGTGTGGGCTGAAAAACAGGACAAAAATGTGTCCGTTTTCTATCCATTGGGGATTAGGTTTTGGCACTCAAAGGTGCTCTATATAAACCCAATTCTCCTCATTTGAGAGCAAGAACACACACACTTGATCACCCACTCCCCAAGTGATTCTAAGCTCTCAAATTGCAAGAAAGCCTTGTGCTTTGCCTTTCACCTTCTCCCCAACCTTGAAGAACATTCCAAGGTATTAAGCAAGCTTGTGGAAGCCAAGCTTGAGAAGATTAAAGGCGTCGGTGGTGCATACATTTCCATTTGAGCATACAACTCACATTGCATCACATTCACACAAGAGGTAAAGTGTCACACCTCTTGTAAGGTAACATCCTTCCTTTGTAACTATTTCAATCCTAGTCTAGGTTGGTAGATTAGAATTGGTCATTGAGTGCTCTTGCCCGTGAACAAAGATTGTTTGGGTGCTCTTGCCCGTAAACAAAGATTGTTAAGGGGTGCTCTTGCCCTACTTGCTAAACAAAGGTTGTAAAGGGTTCTCTTGCCCCGTAACAAAGATTATTGTAAGGGTTTGATCTCTACCCATTGTATTGAAAGAGAATCAATAGTGGAATACTCTCTTGAGGCCAAGAGAGGAGTGGACGTAGACTTGCAAAGTCGAACCAGTATAAAATACTTGTCTTGTGGTTGATTGTATTGTTTAATTTCATTTGAATTGTCAATTTACCTTGTATTTCCGCACAAACCGAAAAATTGGGACAATCCACTAGTTGCAACCTAATCACCCCCCCTCTAAGGTTGCACCAACAAGTACCTTAGTAATTTGATCAGAAAGCTTTATGTAGCCTTAGTTGTCAGAAATCTTTGATCAACTTTTGAAAGCATGACTTACGGAAAGTCATGATCATCTTCGGAAGGCATGACCCTTGGTCAACTTCCGAAAGCATGATCAGCATTGGAAGGCTTGGCTTACGGAAAGTCTGACTTACGGAAAGTCTTGATCATCCTCGGAAGGCATGATCCTTGATCAGCTTCGGAAGGCTTGGCTTACGGAAAGCCTGACTTACAGAAAGTCTTGATCATCCTTGAAAGGCATGATCCTTGATCAGCTTCGAAAAGCATGATCAGCCTCGGAAGGCTTGGCTTACGGAAAACCTGACTTACGGAAAGTCTTGATCATCCTCAGAAGGCATGATCCGCCTTGAAGAGCTTGATCAACCTCAGAAGGCTTGGCTTACGGAAAGTCTTGATCATTCTCGGAAGGCATGACCCTTGATCAGCTTCGAAAAGTGTGATCAGCCTTGGAAGGCTTGGCTTACGGAAAGCCTAACTTACGGAAAGTCTTGATCATCCTCGGAAGGCATGACCCTTGATCAGCTTCTAAAAGCGTGATCATCCTCAGAAGCCTTGGCTTATGAAGAACTTCTTTCGTGGTGATGAAAAATCTTTTTGAGATAAAAATTGATGAGAGTGATCCTTCAAGAATAATATGAACTTCTGCATTTACTATTGATAATATTTTTTGAAGTGGATTACATTCCATGGTTGCCTTAAACAATTTCCATGCAAATCCTTGAGCCAATATGTGTTTAACTAACAACCTTAATCACCACTTATGGTCCTTCCCAATTCGCAGATAGCTTTCCGCAATTTCTTGGATTTGACACTAGTTTCTTTCTTAAAACCAGATCACCAACCCTAAAGAATATGGGCCTGATACGAGCATTGTAGTACGTTGCTGTTCTTCTTTGGTAGTCTATATTCCGGTACAATGCATTCTTCTTCATTTGTTGTTGGATCAAATTCTTATGATCTCTCATCCTGCCATTACTTCCACAAGGGCCAAAGCTTTTGAACCGTAAGCCAAATTAAAAGGTGTCTCTCCTGTTGGAGTTCTAACAGTGGTTCGGTATGCCCAGAGTACGTAAGGAAATTCATCCACCCATGAACTATTCGCCTCATCCAACCTTCTTTTGATTCCTTGCAGCAGAGTTCTATTAGTTACTTTGATTTGCCTTTTCATTGTGGATAGGCGACAGAAGAATTCTTATACTCAATGTGATAGTGAGCACAAAACTCTTTGAATTTTTCATTATCAAATTGCGTACCATGATCCGTCAGTAAAACCTTAGGTAAGCCAAATCTAAAAATGACTTTGTTCTTGAAGAATTTCTCCATCTGACTTGTGGTAGTGGTTGCCAAAGCTTCTACTTCTACCGACTTTGTAAAGTAGTCAATTAATGCCACCACATACTATCTTCCTCCAGATACAATAGGAAATGGACCAACTATATACATTCCCCACATGGCAAATGGGATGGGATTCAGAATGGAAGTTAATTGATTTGCAGATTGCTTTTGAATTGGAGCATGAATCTGACATTGATGGCACCTTCTCGCATAGTCTATTGCCTCAGATTACATTCGTGGCCAATAGAATCCTTGCCTCAGAACTTTATAGGCTAATGCTCTTCCTCCCAAATGACTTCCACAAATTCCTTCATGGACCTCTGCTAGTGCATACTGGTACATCGATGGACCCAAGCATTTTAGAAGTGGCCCAAAAACTGTTCTCTTATAAAGTAGCCCATTTTTCAAAATGAACTTTGCTGATCTTCTTTTCAAGGTTTTGGCCTTCTCTTTATCAACAGGAAAAATATCGTTTTTAAGACACTCAATTATGGGATCCATCCAGGATGCCTCTGCATCAATTTCCATTATTTTTTATTCTGAATATGCAAGAGTGTTCAGCTCCTCAATATACAGTACTTGTGGTAAAGAAGCAAATTTCGCTGAAGCTAGATTCGCCAAAGAGTATGCCATAATGTTTTGATTTATTGGAATTCTTATGATAAGGAAATGTAAAAACCATGTTTTACATTCTAGCACCTTCTTGAGGTAGCTAATCATTCTGGTATCCTTTGCTTCATATATTCTAGTTACTTGACTAACCACCAACTCAGAATCACTCTTGACTTCAACATTTTGTACACATAGAGATTTTGCCAAGCGAAGTCCTGCTATGAGAGCTTCATACTCTACTTCATTATTAGAAGCATGAAACCCGAAACGAATGCACTTTTGAATTACAAAGCCAACTGAACTTTGTAGTATTAGACCTACTCCAGACCCCTGAGAGTGACTCGAGCCGTCAACATGGAGAATCCATCTACCAGGGATTTCAATAGGATTTCCTCGATCCATGGGTGGCGAGACACTCTGTCACACCCCACCCGTCGGTCTCGGTTACCCACCTGACAACCCGTGGGAGTGATTCGTCACAGGATCCACGGTCTTACCCATCAATAATAATAAATGCAAGTAAAGATAATCATGAGCAAGAATAAGTTCAATAATTAAATAAAAGGATTATAGGAGTCCAAACACTCCAATAAAATAATCAAGGAAAGAATAAACGATCAAAAAGAATATAAGTTTAGCGGAAATAGTCAAAAAGAATTAAATAATCTTCTTTCCAGTTTCTTTCTCTAAAGTTAAGAACTTGGACTCAAGTTTATCAAGGTGAGGGGTTCTCCAATTCTTCTCAAGACGACGGGAAAATTGTTTGGTAACTTGTCTCCTACGTCCATCAATGGGTGCTATAAGCGCACTCCATGCGAGCTCCCGCACAGGTTATCTCCATTTCCCATTGCCGATGCCACATCCTCTTCATACGAGAAGGCTCCTTCATGGGAAACCAATCCATCTTCCGGCGTATATCCTCCATCTGTACAGGCTAATACAACATAGAAAATAAAGGAATGAGTTCTGACGAACTCAATAAGAACAACAATAATTCTCATCCGTATGTCAACACCATCAGAAATGAATATATGATATGTATGAAGTGTAAAGTATGAATGCTACTAAGATCTAACTATGCCAGTCTCTAACAGTGGACATGCTTTAAGATATACACCAGCCCTTCTCTGGGTAGGTCTAGTCACTCTGATCCAGCAAGGACTGGCTACCTCTGTAAGGATCCTGGGTAAAGGGGTAAGTCCACACCTGGCTATCAAACCATGGCTGGGGTTAAGTCAACACTCTCTCACCACGACCATTGGCATGAATACTAGCACATGTCGGGGTTTCTAATCCAATGCAAGTCATAATGGTGACATACTACATGAAGTCCAGATACATCCCCTATGGCACCAACCAACTCGGTTCAGTATCTTTCACAACCTAGGAATGAGAACCCTCACGGACTGGCTACCGCTATTGGACTCCATTCCATAACCCTATGGTCATCCACATTGTTGGGGTGGAAAGCTCTCATGACTCCTCATGACACCCGGTCCGCTCCTTGGACGTCCATGAGCCCAACCCTAGCATATGCAACCCTCCCATTGTATGACCAATAGTGGACCACTGAATCTCCACACAGGACTGGTTACCGCTGTAGGATGAAACAGAGTCACATCACCATCGTCACAGGTCATCCGGCTTTAATTCCCCTACCGAAAGGGTATTAGTATGTGGGGTACCTAGCCATGCAACTCTATACTCTACCTAGGTATGTCATCCAGTAGTTATGACAGTGCTGGAGACATCAACGAGCATGTGTCCCGTACCACAACCCTCTGATATATCAAGCCAAGATATCCCAATAGAATACCCTTTCTATCAGAACCACAATACATCAATCATCATCATACTACATTCATAATTGATAAAGTATATGCAAAGACAATACAAACAGCAAGCATATGATAAGATCAACATGCTATACATGGTTACAACAATATATACAATGAAAGAACAGTATTGGAAGACACTAGACTAGCATGTTCAAGTCATTGCATAAAGATAAGATTGTATGTCTACCTATAAATAAGTAGAAATCCTCTAGATTGCAAACCAGAAACAATTATAAAACTTTTCCTTGAAAGAGAGGACACCTATAAAAAGGGTTACAATAATATGTAAGTCAAATGAATCAAATTGGACAAAAGCCAGAAGTTACTTGCTCACTGGAAACCAGCCGGTCGCTTGGGCCAGTCGCTTGGCTCAAGCGACCACCTTGAGCAACCGCCCCAAAAACATCGAGTTCAAATCCGAACCTCAGGCTTTTGATCATCCGTTTTTAGTCCAATTTTGGGATGATCTCAATCCGAATTTCGAACCTAACACGCCCGTAACCAAGGGGTAACACGAAACCTAACAATTAACACAAATTGGTTACCCAAAATCCTCCCCTTGATTAGATCGATCCTTTTCACGAAAGCAGGGTTTCATTTTCGAACCTGATCTCATCAAGAGCATTAAAAAGGTAAGTACTGTGATGAGAGGATCATGAACAACCAAAGAGGAAAACAAATCTACTTTAATCATAGCCGAGGGTAGAGAATGAGTGAACAAGGAGTCACTTACCTCAACCAGATCAGCAAGAAAAGGAGGGAAAAACTTCTAGATCACCAACAACACTTTGCTCACCTTCTAGAACATCTCTACTGCCGCCTAACCACCAAAAATAGCAATTTTGAATATAATATTCGTAAAAGAGGCGAGGGTTGCTATATATAAAAGTTTGGGGGCAAAATAGGGCAAAACCCCGCAACCAGGACTAGGCAGTCGCTTGGGGCGGTCGTTTGGTCCAATCAACTGCCACTAGCAACCGCCCCCTAGTATATTGCTATACAAGGGTGCTTTGTTTAGGGGGTTGAAGTCCAAGTACAACCTAACCCTAATCAACACATGGGGGAGGTATTACCTTCATTCTGGACATCTCCAGACACCACTTGCCTTCCATAGGTCCAACTACCAAGCAAGGCAGGCTCTTCAACAAGAGAATCCAGATCCATGGATCATGAACTTCTATCCGGACACTCCACAAATTTACCCGGCTAGACCTTCGGGTCCTCAGACCTGCAATACGGATCTTGGGTTAGAAATACGGGGGTTGTTACACACTCTCAGCAACAAAGTCTGCAAGGACCTATGCTTTTGTTATAGTTCTGGGCTTATAATCAATATCATGTTCTGTCAATTTTACTTCCCAAGACATCATTCTTCCAGCAAGGTCAGGCTTGTGAAGGATTTTCTTTAATGGCCAGTTAGTCAAAACAATAATAGAATGAGGTTGAAAATAAGGCCTAAGTTTCCTGGCAGCTACTATCAAAGCCAGAGCTTGCTTTTCAAATTCAGGATATCTAGTTTCTGCATCTAGCAATGTATGGCTTACGAAATAAATTGGATTATGAATCGTACCTTCTTTTAGAATTAGTACTACACTTACTGCCGCTTTTGAAGAAGACAAATATATCTGCAAAGCTTCTCTTGAAATTGGTCGAGATAATACTGGTGGACTGGTCAGTCTTCTCTTCAATTCCTCAAATGAAGTTTGACATTCTTTTGACCATCTGAATTCATTCAATGCGTTCAGATTTTTCAAACGTCTTGAAGAAAGATTTATCCCCTGATCGGGATATAAATCTACCCAGGGCTGCTATCTTCTCCGTCAGACTTTGAATTTCTCTCATAGTGCTTGGGGACGACATGTTTAAGATAGCTTTAATTTTTTTTTGGGTTGGCCTCAATGCCCCTTTGGGTAACCATGTACCCTAAAATTTTTCCTGATGAGACCCCAAATGCACATTTTTCAGGATTGAGTCTCATCCCATTCTTTCTCGGAACATTAAAGCATTCCTGTGACTAGCTTTAATTTAACTTTTTACTAAGAGATCATCCACGTACACCTCCATATTACGCCCAATCTGATCAGCAAATAACTTGGTCATCGCCTTTGATATGTTGCTCCAACATTTTTTAGACTAAAGGGCATAACTTTATAACAATAGCTTTCACGATTGGTCATGAATGCCATATGAGGTTGATCCTTTTTTTTCATAAGAATCTGGTTATAACCAGAATATGCATTCATGAAGCTTAACATCTGCTGACCAGAGGTAGTATTAATCAATTTGTGGCAATGGATAACAATCTTTTAGGCAGGCCTTGTTCAGATCAGTATAGTTTATACACATTCTCCATTTTTCATTGTGCTTCTTTACCATAACCACATTCGCTAGCCACTTCGGACATTCGATTTGCTCTATAAATTCTGATTTTTTGAGCTTTTCGACCTCAACTTTGATTGCTTCGTGCTTTTCTGATGAGAAATTTCGTCTTCTTTGCTTCACTGGTTTGACAGTATTATCAATCCAGAGACAATGTTCCGCAACTTCCCTACTCAGCCCTGGCATATCTTGGGTTGACCAGGCAAATACGTCCGCATTCTTTTGAAGGAACTCTTTCAGTTTATCCTGATCAATCTAATCAGCTCCAATCATGGTTCCCTTCTCAGGATTTTTGAGTTTTAAGGAGAAATTTTCCAATTTTTCTACTGGTTCTCCTCTCTGGATTTTCTCCTCATCTCTATTATCCATAATTTCAACAGTTAGGGCTAGAGCTTTAACTTGGGACTTCAAGTCTTTCAAGAATGTCGTATAGCATTGTCTGGAAAATTTTTGATCTGATCTACACTCTCCAATGCCTGCTTTTGTTGGAAATTTCATCTTTAAATGCCTTGTTGAGACAACAGCACCAACTGAGTTCAAGGTTGGTCTTTCCAGGATCACGTTGTATGCTGAGAGATTCCTTACTAGTAGGAACTTGGTTACTGTAGTTACCGTTCGTGGATGACACCCCAACATTATTGTTAGTTCAACAGTTCCCTCCACAAGGGTGGATTCTCCAAAAAATCCGAACAGCCTAGTCCCGCATGGCGTTATCTTCACAGAATCCAACTTTAGGCGTAGGAAAGCTTCAAAAGACATGATCTCTATTGAAGTTCCCGTATCAATTAAGACAATGTGAACATCCCTATTTGCCACCTCAATGATGACCCCAATAGCATCATCATGCAGTTTTTGAATCCCAGTCATCTCCTCTTCAATGAAAATTATTTCCTTCATCTTTTTTATTCTTTTTGGAACGACGTGAGATTCAACAGAATGGACAAACCTGGCGTGAGCTCTGGATTTCAAAACTGAATTCAAGTCTAGGCACCCCAGTATGGTCATAATCGGAGACTGCTTCTGCTGGACTCTTTGATTATTCTGGTCCCCAAGATCTTCTACTGGAGAATCAGATTGAGAGTCTTTCCTCTCCCGGTCCTCTCTTTCTGGTCCTTTATTATTCCATCTCCGAGGCTGATCAATAACGTTTCTCTGTTGTCCTCCATTTCTTCTTTAAAAGTACCGATCCAGTCATCCTTGACTGATCTGTCATTCAATTTCATTCTTCAGGATTCTGCACTCATCTATGTCATGGCCATGATCTCTATGGAATCCGCAATATTTGTTTGGATTCCAATTTTCTGCCTTTGCAATCATTGGTGTTGGCCATTTCATAAATCTTTGATTCTGAATCTGGATCAGAATTTTCGATCTCCTGGAGTTCAAAGGTGTGTAATTTTCTGGAAATGGTCGTGGAATATCTATTCTGAACTAGCGATCAGTTTTTGGATAACTCCTGTTGTTCCTTCGATCCCTTTGATCAGATCGTAGTGTTCCACTTTCCTTTCTTTTGCTATTGTCACCATCAATTTCCTTTCTTGCCTATAAAATATCCTTCATGTTTGCATACTGGTTGCACCGTGAGGTCAACTCTGCGATATTTGCTGGCTTGTTCATGATTAAGAAATCCAGTAGATGATCATCAGTTAATCCTCTGAACATTGCATCATAGACTACTGCCTCATCGAGATTCTTAATTTGAATTGATTCTTGATTGAATCTCTTCATGTAATTCGCACCGACTCTCCTGGCTTTTGATGAATTGCTGCCAGATTATCTGCTGTCTTACTACTCTTCATGTTGCTTTGAAATCTTGACAGAAAAATTCTTGTTAGATCTCTAAAGTTTCAAATTGAGTTTGGTTGCAGGCTAAAGAACCAAGTCATTGCAGGGCCTTTTAAGGATGATGAAAACGACTGACCCTTCATCACATCTAAATTCCCTACCAGCATCATGACAGAATTGAACTGAGCTAGATGCTCCAGTGGATCTGTGCTCCCGTCATACATAGTAAACACTAGAAGTTTGAAATTATGCGGCAGTGGTGCCGTCATTATTTCTCTTGAAAATGGATTTCAATCCATAGTCTCTTCTACATTTTCTCCACTGTCTTTATTTGTTAATCTCTAAATCTGATCATTTAGGATACGAAATCTTTTATTGATTTTAGATCCATGAACTTTAGATTGGTTGCTCACTGACAGCTCCCTCTCCTTACGATCTCTACGACTTCCAGAAGTTTTTCTTTTCCTGCTTTGGCTTGACCAATCCTTTCCACTTGAAAATTGATAATCAAATTCTATCGGATCGATATCTGGATCCGTACTTTCTCCTCCACCTTCTCTGAGATCTGATTTCTTTTAGTTCTGTCTCAACTCTTGCATCTGAGGATTATGGTCAAAGACCGCCTCAACTCTGGAAAGAGTACAAGATCTAACGACTGGTGAGACTGGAATTCTCCTTCCCTCCGAAATTCTGATATGTTTTATGTACCACCTCATCAAATTCTATGTTTCTAGAATCGGCACTTGCATGCTTTCAAATTGAGCAGCAATCTGATTTGAATAAAGTCCTAGTTGAGAGTGTTCTTGAGAATTTGAATGTCTTACCTTCTGCGTGTGCTTCATCCCTATTTATAGATTTCCCGCTCATCTCTCTATTGTTGATAACCGTCGGATGATAAGTTTGGATTGGATGGTTATGATTTGATCCTTGTCTAATTTTCGGGCGGACCCATAGTATGACTTGTGATTCCGGTTGAATCTGGTTGGTTCAGTGTGAACCGGAGTTGGGGTAATTTATTCACAACAATCGGTTCGATCCAGACATTTCTGATTGGTGGAGGAGATTAAAAGGACCAAAATCTATCGTAACATTTCTAAAGATGCAGCAATTTGGTCCCCTTTGAATAGAACTGAGGTTGGTTCACTCTTGGATTTGCATATGAAGCCATTGGTGAGATGTTGCCAAAACTCCCTTGGGCGACCAAGGTTCACTCTTGGTCTTGTGCTTTAGAAAGACTGTCGACCAAGGTTCCGATTCCTTCTTCGGAATTAGGATGCCAACTTAACGTGCGTCTTATGCATAGATTTTTCTAAGCTTTTTAATTCTTCGTTGGATAATCATCTTAATAGAGAGTTCTTTGAAAGTTGGAGGATTAACATTGATTTCACTCTCCCCAACAACCCAACCTAAAATCTATCAAGTGGAAGCCTCCCAGTTGGTTGGTTGTGTGTAAATTGCAATGGATCCATTCAACAAGGTCTTGGTGGCTACTGATTTATTGTAAGAAAATTTAGAAGTCAATTTACTTTTGCAGTCGATGCGGGCCAAATATTAATTATGGAGTTGACAATCAGGCTTGCAAATGACCAGGCAGTTTGGCGTTCTTCGCGTTCAAATTCATTCCAATTGGTGGGAGGCCATTTTCATGATATAGGGTTTGCATCGATCTCCATGTTGTGCAAGAGACATCTTGTGCGAGATTGATCACTCGAAGGGGAGCTTTACAAACTGTGTTTTTGTCCATTAATACGGGGAGAGCAATTTTGTCACCAATCACCTGGCCGACCTCATGGTCATCATGGATGCAGTTCACTTTGATCCCGGTTAGCTTCCCACCATGTTGGTTGTTATTCTTCAAAATGATGTTGTTGGTAAATCATACTATTATCTAAAAGTACGTACTTTCAAACATGGCAAATCTTTTATTGGACACAATTGTCCCCTTTTTTTAAGTAAAGAACTACTTATAAAGCTAATGAGAATATATATATAAATATATAAATAAAATAAATAAATAAGTTGTTTGTCCCAAGAAAGTAATTTACAATTGTAAAGGAGAATAACTTAACCAATAAAAGATGAGATGAATATATCGATCACATAATCCAAACTTTGATTTGCGTGCGTGTGTAAATCTTTATCAATCAAGTATATACACATTTGAGATTCCAAATTCAACCTACAGCTCCCTATAATTCAAAATCAATTCTTATATGTCTAGTCTATCATCCTGATGCGTCCAAAATCTGCTCAGCCCTTAGATCTCCTGTGGATGACCTGCAAAAACGAACATCAGAGTGGCCCGACCGCTGGGGTCGGGAGTCCACCTCCGAAGGCTAAGTCATTTGATGAACTGATCATAAACGGCTCTGCTTGATCATAGAGCTAAAGAATGAATAATGAGAATATGATTCAGATTGTATGTCTCCCTTCCCCTACCTTGTGGGCAGGTGATGTCTTATATAGTGTGTACCTTTGAATCTTCTTCGTTGGATGTATTTGAGCCTTCTTCGGATAGCCGTTAGATCTTAACGAATAGATCCGTTTGAGGTTTGGCTAATAGATTACTCCTTTGATAATATGATCGCTATATGGTGATTATCCATATAATAACAATAAGTATCTTCTGCAAATGCTGCTAACCGTCTCCTTGACAATTAGTCCACTTCGATTATAGCGGATTAGGGCGTGCTTGTGATTGAGGTAGTTTACTTCCTCAACAAGCTACCTTTTGAAACCGGCCTGCTCCGAAGCGAGTCGATTCCTTTCGTCCCTACCGGGGTCGAGGGTCGAACCAAGGATGAACCCGGTTCGATTATATTTTCTCCGTATCACATCCCTCTCTCTACTAATGAAGAGCAACCACTTATCTCAGGTTAGGAGGACTTGTGAAGGTGGAAGTAAGGTAGGAAGTGGGCTAGATGGATGAATACATATATGGAGATGATAAGATTGAAATACATATATGGACAAATTTCCTTCATCCAAAGGGAAATGGATGGTTCATTTCCTTGTGAGAAATGTATCTAATAAAATTCCCTACATTGGTTCATTTCCTTGTGAGAAATGTAGGGATTCAATCTTATCATCTCCAACGTCTAACCAAATTAGAAGAAACAAGAAATTGAGAGAAGCATTGAGAGTTTAGAGAGGTAGTAGTCGTGGGGTTTTGGCTTTCGGATTTACACTCCCACTTCTAAGGAAGGTTTGGTTGATTTTGCTTGAGATCATCATCTTCTTTTTGGGGACTTTTTGATCTTCCAACATCAAGGTCACATAGCATTTGATTTGAAGGTTGAGGAGAAAACTAAAGGTAAGATTTAAAACACGTTCAGTCTCATTCTCCTCCTCTATTTATTACAATTATTTTCTTTCCTGATAGTTTATATTTTTTGGAGTTATTATTTGAATATTATCTCTAACCATTCCACGTATGTGTTATTGGTATGGATAATGATTATGTTGTTTTTGTTAGGGATATGTTGGTAACAAATCAACTATGTTTCCTCCACAATTGTTGGGCTACGATGTGGATCCAATTAACTCATTACTGTTCTCTAATCATAAAGGCAATTACCACTTTATTCCACCAGTTTTACTACTAAGAAGCTTATATATAGAAACTGTGTGAGATTTAACTGAACCTCTTAAAGTTAATGATCTATTGTTATAGACTTGTTTGCTGACAGATTAATTTGTTGTTTTTGTAGTTCGTCAAGTTTGTCATTATATTTGAATTGATGTAACAATTATTGGAATGGATGCAAAATAGTGAAAAATAGAAGGCTTGTTATTGAGAACTTTGATAATGCTTTTCAACAGTTTTGCTCACATTGGCATTGCTTTGCCAACTATGACTATCAGTGATAATAGCCGAATTTGGGTGCTCTGAAATGATTCAGCTATATTGATGTCCAGGCAGTCTTTTTCACTTTCCAAATTAATGATTCTTGTATTGGTGATTCCTCTAAGAGCTGGCAATGTTTTTATGATCTCTTTTATTTTTGGGGCTTCTTTTTATCATGAAAGAGAACCTTTATGGAAACATATTTGCACTCTGAGTAATCAAATCACTATTCCTTGGTGTCTACTTCTAGATTTTAATGGTTAAGGAAGTCCGGAAGACAAATGTGGTGGTACAATCCTTTCAAGTAGAATTACCAACCCATGTGTTATTATATAAATGATGCAAATTGTTGAACTAAGACTAATCAGACTTCATCTTACTTGGAGCAATCAAAGCATCAAAGTGGAAGATATTTCGTCAAAAATTGATCATGCCTAAGTTAATTTGACATGCATGGATCAACTCCTATCCTACTTCATTTTCCAACATCACTAATAGAGGGGTCTGTGATCATAGCCCTATTATCATCAACCTTGGCATCCTTTTTCCGCCACGAAGATAGGGTAGGCAATTTTACTTTTATTCCCATTGGGCTAACCATCCAGACTTCTTGCCTGGGTGCATGATGTTTGGCAACAATAGGTAGATCGAGTCCCTCTTTTTGCTCTTATGGCTGAGCTTTGAATCCTGAAAGAAAGACTGAAATGCTGGATCAGAACGATCTATCATGATCTTGATGCTCAGATAGAAATAGCTGAAGGGGCCCTAAAGCAAACTCAAAATGACATGTTGCAATTTGGTGATTCTGATGTTCGATATAGCAGGGAGAAGTCCATTATGCAAACCTTTAACTACCTTCTTAATGCTAGGGTAAGTGCTTTGCGCCAACAATCTAAGATAATGTAGATGAACAAGGGTGACGGAAAAACCACTTTTTCCACTTGTTGCTTGTAATTGAAGAATTGGGTATCAGCCATTCATGATAACATGGGGAATCTTATAACTAATGAGGATGAAATCTAAGCGGAGGTGGTAACATCTCCCAGAACTTTTGTGGTTTGCCCCAAATGACATGCCCTAACTTTCACCTCCCTATTGACTAGTCTCTAAGTTGGGAGGAGGGGAGATTATTGATCCGTCTATTCTCGGTGGAAGAAATAACAATTGATGTCTTTGCAGTAGATCATGGTAGCTCTCCTAGTATAGACGGTTTTGGATCGTTGTTCTTAAAGAAAGCTTGGTCAAGTATTGGTTATGAGGTGTGTACAACCATCGAATTTTTTTTTTTTTCCAATACGCTCTATGTGCTAGACACTCTTAAGCTCTCCCGGTTGACTTTGATAAGAATGGTCAAGTTTCAAATTTCTTTTGGGGACTTCAGACCCATTGCAGTCTCAAGGTGCTTATAAAGGTTCATTGCCAAGTTACTTGCTATATAATTGCCTTAAATTGGTGATTCATAAATTTGTTGGTCAAAACCAGGTGGTGTTCATTGAAGGCAAGCATATCATTGGCAACATTCTCCGTGGCGAAGAGTTGTTACATGATTATCAGTGGGACAAAGGGACTCCATGGTTTGCAACAATGGATGCATGATATGTGGAAATCTTATGACTCCGTTTAGTTGAGTTATTTCTTTACCATTTTGAGTAAGCTTAACTTTCCCGCTCGTTTCTGTCCAGGGGGAGTTATCTCTTTTACCCATGTCTCCAACTATTTTCATACATATATAGCTCTCCAGGTGTTCTCAAATTCCCTCATAGTGGCTGCCAGGACAGATCCTTTGATTACCATCCTCATTGCAAAGAGCGAGATATTACCTCAGTTTGCTAGCTGATGATCAATTTCTTTTTGGAGAGGCCAACTTGAAAAATGAACACGCACTATACCATCTTTTTTAATATTTCTCCAGGCTTTCCGGACTGACCATTAATAATGAGAAATCTAAGATTTTCTTCTCTAATTGTAGCCCGAATGTGAAGATGGTATTTGACAATGACCTTGGTTTCTCTCACGGGTCCTTCCCGAATGTGAATAAAATGGCTCTCATAAGGTTTCTTGGGAGCTCATTTGTCGCCCGAAATTAAGCTGAAGGTGGATTTGGTTTGCGGAGTCTGGTAGATTGAAACAGGGCTGCAGCCTGCATTATCAAGATGTTTATGGAGTATTGCCTCTAGTAAGTCGTAGTGTTGGCATGGGTCTCGTTTATTCATCACTAGTGGTTGAAGAACAACTCCATTTGGTCACTTGACACTCCGCCTAGATGCTCAACAACATTTAGAACCATCCTTCAATGCCGTGATTTTGCCCATAAGTGCATTAATAAATGTTTAGTAAAATATGTTAAAGATATATATGGCTTTGGCATGATCCCTGGCTCAATGTAGGCATTCTGAAAAATTCTCGCACCAGAATTGTAGGGACCATAGGAAGGAAGCATGATGATCGCATGCATCGACTTTGTGGCGATGATGGAATTTAATTGGTCCCTTGATTTGTTCGATCTAGATATTTCTGATTGGTGGAGGAGATTAAAAGGACCAAACTCTATCGTAACATTCTTAAAGATGCAGCTGTCTGGGCCCCTTCCAACTGATCAGGTTGCTTCACTCGTGGATCTTCCATGAAGCCACTCGTACGTGAGATATCGCCAAAAACTCCTATGGGCGAAGGTGATTTGGTCTATTTTTATTACTTGGCTTTGTGCCTTAGAAAGGCTGCCGACCAATGCTCGAATTGCTTCTTGGAATTAGTCCTAGTGCCATCTTTTTGTCAAATGCAGTTACACACAGCAAATATGGGGTTCGGTTCTCTCCTTGAATGGGTTTCTATACCACCCAAAGAATTCTTGGAAGAGGAGGAGCTGCAATGGGTGGATGACCATTTCGAAGGTGACAATTTATTGGATATGGAGTGAGCGCAGTACATGAATTTTCAAAAACATGGCATGCAGCAGCGTAAACTTTGGACCTTGCTTGTGTCATGCACATTTAATGTGCATGACATGTTCAGCGGAACATTTGATTGTTGGATCGAGATTTTGGTCAAAATCTCAACCAGAACTCAATCCAATGGTCCACTGAACGGTCTTGCACATTAAATGCATGGTACTGAAAAGCAAAATGTGTAAACTGCATTGTTCGACGAGTCAAATCTGACACATGGTACATATTTTTCCCCAGCTTCCTAATTTAGTGTTGGATAACTGTCCCAATAGAGAGTTCTTTGAGAGTTGGAGGATCCACTTCACTCTCTCCAATCCAAAATCTATCAAGTAGGAACCTCCCGACATAGGTTGGTTGCTTGTAAATTGCAATGGATCCATTCGGCAACGTCTTGGCAGCTATGGATTTATTGCAAGAAATTTAGAAGCTAAGTTATTTTTGCAATCGTAGGTGTGTTGGACGCCGACAGATTATGGAGTTGACAGCTAGCGAAAACCCCTGCAAATGACTAGGCAGTTTAGCATTCTTCGCGTTCAGATTCATTCTGATTCACGGCAAACCATACTCATGATACAGGGTCAACATCGAATCCCTGGTGTGCAAGAGAAACCTTGGGTGAGATATATCACTTGAAGAAGAACTTTACAGACTATGCTTTTGTGCATCAATTCTGGGAGAGCAACTTTCTTGCCGATCACTTGGTAGACCTCATGGGCGTCAAGATGAATTCACTTTGAACCTAGTTGGCTTCCCCCCAACTTTGGTTCTTATTCTTCAAAATGATGCTACTGGTAAATCAAACACAAGAATGTAATATTATATAACCATTATACTATCTAATAGATGCTCCTTGTTCCCTCAGAAAGTAGAAAAGAAAAATTCACATTTCAATTTTTCAAAAAATCCTATTCTTTCTTGTTCTATTCTTCCATCCCCTATGAGTAGGTTCCACCTATCTATTTTTCTACTCTTTTTTTTTCTTCTTGAAAATATTAAAATAGGTAGGGATAAGCATCCGATTCAAACCACAATTCTCGAAGATGAGTACTAGCGATACTGGCATCACCATGTAATTCAATGTAAAGGTAGGGTATGTGCTTGATGATACCCCAATCTTCTCCTGCATATTTTCGGACCTGATCTTGAAGCTTCAATGAGATATCTAACAAGAGAAGTTCTTGCAGAGTAACCACTTGTTTCAATCCTTGAGGAATCCTTTCCAACCCAGTGCAGCCTATGATCTTTAAAACCTTTAGGTTGGGTAATGCTCCTTCCTCCACATTGAACTCTAAATCATGTATATCAAACAAAGTCAATTCCTTAAGCTGATGAAATCCATCATCCGTAAAAGACAAAGTAATTTTGGATTTCTCTGGGCCACACAAGAAGAGGCACCTTAGACTAGGTAGCATTTTTAGCTTTTGCAGCACCCTGTTTGTTTCTTGTCCTTCGCAAAGATGCAAGACCAAGGTTGTGAGATTTGGGGGGAAATCTCGGATTCTAACTACTCTCTTTAAAACCATATTATAGAGCTCCCAGTGGCAAGAAAATGAAGCAGGAAGGTCCGTGGTATCAATGCCAATCAATACGTGCGGAACTGTAAGTTTGAAGCTTCGGAGGCGGTTCAATTTGGGGATGGCATTTAACAATGACTCTGTGCATGAAGAAAATTTGTCATCAATGAATATAGTTAGCTCTCTCAGATTAGTCAACTTGTCGAGCTTACCAATCCATTTGCCTCCAGGTAGCATTAATTTCTGCAGGTTCACATTGTGATGAAGGAGATCAGGGAAAATGTCAGTGTCAACTTCAATTGAGAAAAGAAGATTTCTTAGCTGTCGCAGGTTTATCATTGTCACAGGCAGATGGTGGAGGCCAATTTCTCGTAAATCCAGGGTTTGTAGATTTTGTAGGTCTCCAATTGAAGATGGAAGTCCACATATCAGAGTGTTACGTAGACTCAAGTACTTTAGGAGGATGAGCTTTCCAATCAGCTGTTCTACCAAGCCCCTGCTAATATTCCTTACACCTTGTAGATCTAAGACTCTAAGTAGTTTCAACTTCATCCGCAGATTTATAGTGGAGAAAGTCCCAGAGAAGCACAAGAAGGAATGAAGATAATTTTCTCTAGTACCTTGGTTTAGAGCATTAGAGGTTGAACTCTCACCTCTAGTGATGGAAAGCCGACGACAAGATTTATTTAGTGATGAAGATGATCTCAAAGTATCATCATCACTACTCCCAACAACAAGAACTTGAAGAAATCTCTCTTGCTTAGCTTCTGAAATGGCTAGATCACGAACAAGATCATGGATGCGGCAAAAAATGCCCCTTCCATCGTAATTTCGCCACGTTATTTGGATCATGCTTCTTTTGGCAAGTTCCTCCAAATATTCTTCGGCCACATCTTCCATGGTCAATTGGTCTCTCGGTTGTATGAAGCCTTCTGCGACCCACAACCATATCAACCTAGAGCATTCGATCTCATAATCTTCTGGGAAGACACCAACATAGAGGAAACAAGGCTTCAACTGGTCGGGTAAGTCGGTGTAACTAAGGCCCAACACTTGTTTGCAACTTATCCCTGCTTCATTCGCATTTAGCGCCGAATTTACACTAGCATGAACCTTGGACCAGGCAGCATGTGACTTGGGTCTTCTGGATAAGAGACCACCTAACAATACAATGGCCAACGGTAACCCACGACACTTGCCCACAATTTTCCGACCGAGCTCCACCAGATCATGTTGCAGAGTAGGACCTCCGGCTGCATCATCCTTACTCTCCAGCATCACCTTTGCCAGAAAAAGCTTCCAACTCTCATCCTCAGTCAGCAGGGGCTGGTAATAGATATCTGCAAAGGGGTCTGCATATGTAGCAACGTCTTCATTGCGAGTGGTAAACAACACCTTGCTGCTTTGATAGTTCTGTTGTTGAACTGGAAGGGTTTGTTTCAACTTCTCCCAGTGTTCAGGCCTCCACAAGTCGTCGAACACGATAAGGTAGGTTTTGTCTTTCAAGAAACTAGAAAGCCTACTGATTAGGCTTCCTTCATCTAGCTCCTTCTTCTCCTCCTCCACCTTCTTCTTCTCATCTGAACTAAGGGGATGGATCTGATCCGTGATGGCACGAAGGATTTCTTTCGCAACGAACTGTTGAGAGACAGAAACCCAGGCACGAGTCGAGAAATGTTGGACAACATGCGGATTTTTGAAAACTTTTCTAGCAAGGGTGGTTTTACCACTACCACCCATTCCTACTATTGAAACAACACTAGGAAATGGTGGTGTGGACTTTTTGTGAGCCATCAACTTCGCGATTACTTCCTTCTCCTCCTTTTGGAATCCGATGACGGCGAATTCTTCCACAGAATCTCTCCCACGAAAGGGGAGTCCTTGTTCGTCCCTTCGATGAAAAGGCAGCACTAGGCCGGGTTGTTCATTAGAACTCTGCCCAGCCTCTGCAGTTACAAGACCCAACGTAGATCTCTTGTCTGAAAGATGCTCAATCTTTTTGTTTGAAATTTCAATTCGGTTCCCCAACATGTGGCGGTTAAATAGTAGACTGGGGTAGCAGATGTACCTGGTTGCAATGCCTCTCTGCCGTTGTCTCTGAGCTCTGAAGATGAACAAGTCGATGACATCCTCTGCCTCCATAACAGCATCTCTAACTTGATTCAACCATTCCTCGGCCTCCTTATTATTTCTGCGTTTCTCACTGGCATCTACAAGTGCAGATCTCATCAATCTGATCTTGTTCTTCAGCGATTCGGACTGTTCCGACACCCCAGAGAGGAAATAAGCTTCATTCCATGTAATGAGAACTAACTTCTCTGCAACAGAAAGGATCGTCTGCGCCATTTTTTCGGATTTGCTCCCTCAACAAGCTACTGAATTTGAGCAAAGTTATCAAAAAGGAACTGCCCTTACATAGTGGAGTAGAATTGATGATGGCTCTCCAATACTTAAAAGATTTCCTTGTTTTCTCGGTGAATCCAATAATGTTGTCTTTTGAGAAAATGCTCCCTTGCTTGTCCTTATAATCCAGGGTGGTATAGACCCACCACAGAATTCTAAATTCGAATCAATCACTATCACCAGATCACTTTTCTTTTTCCTTCACTTCAAAATCAAAAAAGAAAAAGTATAGCATACTTTTTTTTTCTTTTAACTTTTTCTAATTTCAATGTTGAGTGTTTACTTTACCTTTAAAACACATCTTAGCTAAATGGAATCTTTTCATAATTTTTCGCCCGCTCAAAGAGGGTAGTGTTAGGCTAAAGTTGTAAAGGCGACAGCAGCTCAAAAGAATCAGTTACCCTAGGTGCGGTTCCTCTTCCCCCACCCTCTCTGTTTGTTGTTTTCATGAATGATTCACCCCTGAAGTTCTTTTGTGAATCTCCAATGCTATTTAGACAGAATCTGGAAAAGAAAGATAGGAGCTAACTAATTTTAAAGTAGATGATTTGAAGGGATTGTTAGCTCCCTTAAACTATAGTTTAATAATTTTCTTATATTTAAAATTATTGATGTCCTTGCCGTTAAGTTCTGTTAATTAATTGATAATGTGGGTTCTGTGAATTTTTGAAAAACCACAAATCTATGTATCTTTGGAGGTGCCATGTTGATATGCTTCAATGGTTTAAATCTAAAATATGAATGATGCAGAGGCAACCAGTGGTTTTCTGTTTCATTCTGAATTCCCTAACCTCCACTTGAGGACATGTCAAATTGAGAACAATGCATCATAATCAATTCCATCTTTCCCAATTGATATTTTTGGGCCTCTTGCTGGATAAAAAGTCGTAACAGATAATCATATCCAAACTGTGGGGAAAATTGAATTCAAGGGTATAAAAGCAACAGGGAGAGGGAAAGAGAGAAATATACACTTCAGAGCTTTAGTCCATAAAAATTGAAATCAAAATACCACTGGAGGCAATTCAGCAGCCCCTGTAGTGGATCCCAACGCACAGAGATCTCCTGCAACTCTGTGGAATCGGAAGAATGCAAGTAATAACGAAAAAAGACTTGCAACAACCTTATTTAAAAACACAGAAAAGTGGCCGGTGATTACCTAAGTTGCAAACAAGAGAATGAAGTTGAGGGAGAAAGACGAGGTTGTTGCAGCCTTGCAGGGAGAAGGATGAACTCTTCCCAGTTCACACAGTTGCAGTGGCTTCGGTAGTTTTTTATTGTTTTTTCTCTTTTTTTTTTTTTAAAGGGTTTGAAATAAGAAGAGTAATATTGGAATTTTAAAAATATAACACAGGCTAACTCATCACTTAACCTGGTTATTTTATTGTTGATAGTAGGGGTGCAAGTTTGGCCCTGGCGGCCCGACCCGCCCTAAGCCCGCCCCTGAGCCCGAATAGGGCTTGGGCTAAAGATTTTGGCCCTAAGGGCGGGTTAGGGTCAAAATATTCTGGCCCTGAACTAGGGCCAAGGGCGGGCCTGGGATTACTCTCTGGCCCGCCCAGCCCATCCAAGCCCGTCCCTGATTTTGGCCCTGACCCGGGCCCCGATCCTAGCCCCGATTTTGGCCCCGATTTTGGCCCCGATCCTGGCCTGATCCTGGCCCTGATCTAGGCCCTGATATTAGCCCTGACCCTGATCCTGACCCTGATTTGAGTCTAAAGACTCTGGACCCTCCACCCATATGGAGATGAATTAATTGTAATACATATAGGTGGATACTTGACACGTGTCAAATTTTAAAAACATGATCATGTTTTGTAGAAAATTAATAAAAATAAATTATAACATCATTACCAATGTAATAAGCATCTATTTGATTTTGGCCCTGATCCTGACCCTAATTTTGGCTCTAATCTTAATATTAATTTGACGATGATCATGTACTACAGTACTAGATTTTTACCCTATCTTCATACTAACATTGATATGAGTCTTGATTTTGATATTTAGTCACTTTGATCATATTAGACTATAAATTCACTTTTTATATTATTTGTAAGGTAATTTTTATTTTTCCAACAAAGTCATTTTTAGTTCAGTAAAATATGAATTTTGTTTTTTGACTAAGGCGAGATAATATATTATAAATAATAAAAACTATTACATAAAGAATTAATATCTAACAAATCTATACCCTAACTTCTCATCATGAATATCTAACCAATCTACTGTGATATTTCAAAAAAAATTATTAAAAACATATAGCTATGTTTGTAACTAAAACATCATTTTCTTTAACTATGAAAAAAAATACTTTTTTTTTGTTGAATACTAAATTATTGTCGATTTACTTGTTAACAAGGTTTTGAATATGATTTTTTTTGTATTGAATAAAGATATCAATTTATTGAACAGTTGTGAATGAAAACATACCTACCTATGGCTTAAATTCTTGACTTTGAAGATAAAATTTTCATTTATCAGATTCCTTTTGAATTTTGAATCTCTAATGTTTCTAAGTTTACAAAAAGAGTTTGTGTGACATTCTCTATAATTGACTTGACTTTCAAATATGCCTAAATTTAATTACAATTCTTCTCTCTACTTATTCTATTTCATGAACTCTTTGCTGCTAGAGAAAAACCAAAGGAAAAAACAGAATAAAAAGAGAGAGAGAGAGAGAGAGAGAGAGAGAGAGAGAGAGAGAGAGCAAATTAAAAAACCCTAGAAATTTGGATTTCTCTAAAATCTAAATGGGTATAAATAGTTAAATACATATTGAATCTAAGTTTTGGATTATTTGTTGACATCTTTAATATTTTATTTTCCAGAATTGAGTTTGGAATTTAAGTATTTTATTACTTTAATATGTATTTTAATTCCTACATGTCTTACATTTGATATTTACGACCAAAGATATGGCCAATTAAAGCTAGGGACAAGGCCAATTAGGGCCTGGGCCAATCAGGGTCAGGGACAGGGCCAATCAGGGCCAGGGACAGGGCCAATCAGGGCCAGGGATAGGGCCAATCAGGGTCAGGGCCAGGGACATGGCCAATTAGGGCCAAGGACAGGGCCAATCAAGGCCAGGGCCAATCAGGGCTAATCAGGGCCAATCAGGGCCAATCAGGGCCAATCAGGGCTAATCAGGGCCAATCAGGGCCAACCCATCCCGACCCGGCCCAATTAGGGCCAATTAGGGCGGGAATGGGCTTGGCTTGGCCCTGTAGGGCTTAGGGCCAGGGACAATAATTATTGGCCCTGAACTAGGGCCAGGGCGGGAATGGGATCAAATTATACCATATAGGGCTGGGCTTGGGATTACAAAAGCCCGGCCCAACCCGGCCCAGTTGCAGCCCTAGTTGATAGGGGTACGGTTGTTATATAATTCGAAAAATATAAATATAATAATAGGATGAATTTCAGGAGGTGTAAATGTAATTGTCCATAAATATAGGGGTGTAAATTTAATTTGCTTTTCTTCTTATTATGAAAATCCACATTTTCAATTTTTCATAAAATCCTTTCCTTTTTTTTTTTTTTTTTTTTTTTTCTCCCACCTCACTACTAGTGGGTTCTACCTTTTTTTTTTTTTTCTATGCTTTTTACCTTACAAACTAGAAGGGTATAGGCGTATAGCATTGGTTTCAGACCACAATTCAAATAGTGACATTAATTCTCCTTTTTCTTGTAGTGAGCATAAATTTTGGACCTTGCTTGTCTTCTGCGCATTAAATGTGCATGACATGTTCAGCAGAACACTCGATCGTTGGATCGAGACTTTGGTCAAAATCTCGACTAGATCTGGATCCAGTGATTCGTTGAACAGTCTTGCTCAATAAATGCACGGTAGTGAAGCAAAATGTGTAAACTTCATTGTCACATGGTACATATTTTTTCCTAGCTTCCTAATTCGGTGTTGTATAACCGTCCCAATAGAGAGTTCTTTGAAAGTTGGAGGATCGACTTCACTCTCTCCAATCCAAAATCTATCAAGTAGGAACCTCCTGACATCAATTGGTTGCGTGTAAATTGCAATGGGTCCATTCGGCAATGTATTGGCAGCTATGGATTTATTGGAAGAAATTTTAGAAGCTAAGTTATTTTTGTAGTTGTAGATACGATGGATGCCGACCAGATATTAATTATGGAGTTGACGGCCGGCTAAAAGGCCTACAAATGACTAGGCAGTTTTGCATTCTTCGCCTTCAGATTCGTTCTAATTCACGGTAAGCCATACTCATGATTTAGGGTCAAAATCGAATCTCTGGTGTGCAAGAGAAACCTTGGGCGAAATTGATCACTTGAAGAGGAGCTTTACAAGACTAGGTTTTTGTGCATCAATTCTGAAAAAGCAATTTTCTTGCCAATCAATTGACCTCGTGGTCGTCAAGATGAAGTTCACTTTGGATCCCAATTGACTTCCCCAACTTTGGTTCTTATTCTTAAAAATGATGCTATTGGTAAATAACACACAAGAATGTAATATTATATAACTATTAATCTATTATTCTATCTAATAGATGCTCCTTGTTCCCTCAGAAAAAAACAAAAGAAAATTTCACATTTTCAAATTTTCAAAAAATCTTTTTGTTGACAGAGATGACACTAAAACATCTGTTTCTAACCACAATTCTAGAAGACGAGTAGCAGCGATAAAATTATGATGTGATTCAACGTCAAGAAAGGGTATGTGCTTGACGATACCCCAATCTTCTCCTACATCTTTCTGGACCCGGTCTTCAAGATTCATTGATATACCTGACAAGACAAGTTTTTGCAGAGTAACCACTTGTTTCAATCCCTGTGGAATCCTTTTCAACCCAGTGCAGTCTATGATCCTTAAAACCTTCAAGTTTGGTAATGCTTCTTCCTCCACACTGACCTCTAAATCCTCCATGTAGTACAAAATCAATTCCTCAAGCTGACGAAATCCATCTTTCGTAAAAGACAAAGCATTTTGGGAATTGTCTGCGCCACACAAGAAGAGGCATCTTAGACTAGGTAGCATCTTTAGCTTTTGCAGCTCTCTATTTGTTGCTTGTCCCTCACTAAGCTGCAGGAACAAGGTTGTGAGATTTGGGGGGAAATCTCGGATTTCAATTACTCTCATTAAAACCATATTATAGAGCTCCTGATGGCAAGAAAATGAAGCAGGAAGGTTCGTGGTATCAATGTCCCGCAATCTGCCTATTATGCCAATAAGTTTGAAGCTTTGAAGGCGGTTCAATTTGGGGATGACATTTAACAATGAGTCTATGTATGAAGAAAATGTGTCATCAATGAATATAGTTAGCTCTCTCAGATTAGTCAACTTGTCGAGCTTACCTATCCATCTGCCGCTAGGTAGCATTAACTTTTGCAGGTTCACATTGTGATGAAGGAGATCAAGGTGAATGTCGAAGCCCAGGAACGAAAAGTGATATGCCTCCGACAAAAGAAGATTTCTTAGCTGTCGCAGGTTTATCATTGTCATAGGCAGATGTTTGACGTCAGTTTCTCGTAAATCTAGGGTTTGTAGATTTTGTAGGTCTCCAATTGAAGATGGAAGTTCAAGTATACAAGTCTTACGTAGACTCAAGTACTTGAGGAGGATGAGTTTTCCAATCAACTGTTTTAGAAAGCTCATGGGAAGATGGAGACCCTGTAGATCTAAGACTCTAAGTAGTTTCAACTTCATCGACAAATTTATAGTGGAGAAAGTCCCAAAGAAGAACAAGAAGGAATGGAGATAATTTTCTCTAGTACCTTGGTTTAGAGCATTAGAGGTTGAACTCTCACTCCCACCTCCAATGATGGAAAGCCGACGACAAGATCTATCTAGTGATGAAGATAATCTCAAATTATCATCATCACTACTTCTATTAACAAGGACTTGAAGAAATCTCTCTTGCTTAGCTTCTGAAACGGCTAGATCACGAACAAGATCATGGATGCGGCAACAAATGCCCCTTCCATCATAATTTCGGAATGTTATTTGGATCATGCTTCTTTTGGCGAGCTCCTCCAAGTATTTTTCGGCCACATCTTCCATCGTCAGTTGGTCTCTCGGTTGTATGAAGCCTTCTGCAACCCACAACCATATCAACCTAGAGCATTCGATCTCATAATCTTCTGGGAAGACACCAACATAGAGGAAACAAGGCTTCAACCGGTCGGGTAAGTCAGTGTAACTAAGACCCAACACTTGTTGGCAACTTTTCCCCACTTCTTTTTCATTTAGAACCGAATTCACACTAGCATGAACAATGGACCAGGCAGCATGTGACTTGGGTCTTCTGGATAAGAGACCACCCAACAATACAATGGCCAATGGTAACCCACGACACTTGCGCACAATTTTCCGACCGAGCTCCACCAGATCATGTTGAAGAGTAGGACCTCCACCTGCATCGTCCTTACTCTCCAGCATCACCTTTGCTAGAAAAAGTTCCCAACTATCATCCTCAGTCAGCTGGTGCAGTTGATAGATATCTGCGGAGAGGTCTGCATATGTAGCAACGTCTTCATTGCGAGTGGTAAACAACACCTTACTGCTTTGATAGTGTTGTTGAACTGGAACGGCTTGTTTCAACTTTTCCCAGTGTTCAGGCCTCCACAAATCGTCGAACACAATAAGGTAGGTTTTGTCTTTCAAGAAACTAGAAAGCCTACTGATTAGGCTTCCTTCATCTAGCTCCTTCTTCTCCTCCGGATTAAGGGGTTGGATCTGATCCATGATAACATGAAGGATATCTTTCACAACGAACTGTTGAGAGACAGAAACCCAGGCACGAGTTGAAAAAATTTTGGACAACCTGCGGATTTTTGAAAACTTTTCTAGCAAGGGTGGTTTTACCACTACCACCCATTCCTACTATTGAGACGACACTAGGAAATGGTGGTGTGGACTTTCTGTGAGCCGTCAACTTCGTGATTACTTCCTTCTCTTCCTTTTGGAATCGGATGACGGCGAATTCTTCCACAGAATCTCTCCCGCGAAAGGGGAGTCCTTGTTCATCTCTTCGATGAAAAGGCAGCAGTAGATCGGGTTGTTCATTAGAACTCTGCCCAGCCTCTGTAGTTACAAGACCCAACGTAGATCTCATAGCTGAAAGCTGCTCGATCTTTTTGTTTGAAATTTCAATTCTCTTCCCCAACATGTGGTGGTTAAATAGTAGACTGGGGTAGCAGATATACCTGGTTGCGGTGCCTCTCTGTCGTTGTCTCTGAGCTCTGAAGGTGAACAAGTCGATGACATCCTCTGCCTCCATAACAGCATCTCTAACCTGATTCAACCATTCTTCCACCTCCTTTATATTTCTGCGTCTCTCACTGGCATCTACAAGGGTAGATCTCATCAATCTGATCTTGTTTTTCAGCGATTCGGACTGTTCCGACACCCCAGAGAGGAAATAAGCTTCATTCCATGTAATCAGAGCTAACTTCTCTGCAACAGAAAGGATCGTCTGCGGCATTTTTTTCGAATTTGCTCCCTCAACAAGCTACTGAATTTGAGCAAAGTTGACAACTAGGAACTGCCCTTATATAGTGGAGTAGAATCGATGGCTCTCCGATACTCATTCGTTGCTTTCCTTGTATTCCAGGGTATGGAATATGGATGGATCCAAACTTTCATTCATTAGCTTTCACACAGAATTCAAATTCGAATCGTCAGTAGATCACCAACTTCAAAATGAAAAAAAGAAAAAAAGTATAGTATAGTATTCTTTTTCCTTTTACTTTTTCTAATTTCAATGTTGATCCAGTGTTTACTTCACCTTTAAAACACATCTTAGCTAAATGGAATCTTTTGATAAATTTTCGCCCGCTCTCCAGTATGCAACAAGAAATTGCTTGGCTTCTCTTGTATCCAAATTTGGCTCTTTTTGCTCAACTTGCTAGATTCTGTCGAGATTTGTTTACAGAATGAAATACATGATTGCCCACTAGCCCCTGAGAGCAAAAAGCACTCAGATGATCAAGCTAGTATGAAATGCAACATCTTCTCCTGCTAAGGAGGATTACAGGCTCTAATTGGAAAGTTGCAAAGTGAAGAAGGCCAATTCATCGAAATTAATGTTACATCATCATAGGCTCTATGTAGATTAATCTAGTCTCCATCAGGGCACATACGGAGCTGGTTATGGAGCACATATGGTTAATTTCTCAATTGTACACACGTTGTTCCTATTATAGGTTTAAAAAAAATTTGTTACAATTGTAAAGGAGAATAACTTAACCAGTAAAAGATGAGATGAATATATCGATCGCATAATCCTAACTTTGATTTGTGTGCGTGTATAAATCTTTATCAATCAAGTGTACACATGTTTGAGATCCCAAATTCAATCTACAACTCCCTATAATTCAAAATGAATTCTCATATGTCCAATATATAATCCCTCTCTACTAGTGAAGAGCAACCACTTATCCCAGGTTAGGAGGACTTGTGAAGGTGGAAGTAAGGTAGGAAGTGGGCTAGACAGATGAATACATATATGGAAATGATAATCTTGAAATACATATATGGACAAATTTCCTTCATCCAAAGGGAAATGGATGGTTCATTTCCCTGTGAGAAATGGATCTGATAAAATTCCTTGCATTGGCCGACCAATTGTTACTTTTCTTTTAACCAAAAAGAAAATTGGTATTTCTTTTTAACCATACCTAGTGTTTTTGGATTTTGGTCGTGATAACTTTTCTTTTAGAATCCAACACCTAACCAAATTAGAAGAAAAGAGAAATTGAGAGAAGCATTGAGAGTTTAGAGAGGTAGCAGTAGGGTTTTGGCTTTTGGATTTACACTCCCACTTCTAAGGAAGGTTTGGTTGATTTTGCTTGAGATGATCATCTTCTTTTTGGGGACTTTTTGATCTTCCAATATCAAGGTCACATAGCATTTGATTTAAAGGTTGAGGAGAAAACTAGAGGTAAGATTTAAAACATGTTCGGTCTCATATATTTCATGTATTTTTCTTCTCTATTTATTACAATTATTTTCTTTCCTGATAGTTTATATTTTTTGAAGTTATTATTTAAATATTATCTCTACCATTCCATGCATGTAAAGTATGGAAAATGATTATATTGTTTCTGTTAGGGATATGTTGGTAACAAATCAACTATGTTTCCTCTACAATTGTTGAGCTATGATGTGGATCCAGTTAACTCATTACAATTCTCCAATCATAAAGGCAATTACCACTTTATTCCACCAGCTTTTCTACTAAGAAGCTTATATATAGAAACTATGCGAGATTTAACTGAAGCTCTTAAAGCTAATGATCCATTGTTATAGACTCGTTTGCTGATAGATTCTTTTGTTGTTTTTGTAGTTTGTCAAGTTTGTCATTATATTTGAATTGATGTAACCAATTATTGGAATGGATGCAAAATAGTGAAAAGTTAAAGGCTTGTTAATGAGAACTTTGATAATGCTTTTCAACAATTTTGCTCATGTTGGCATTGCTTTGCCAACTATGACTATCAGTGATAACAGCCGAATGTGGGTGCTCTGAAATGATTGAGCTATTGATGTACAGACAGTCTTTTCTACTTCCCAAATGATTCTTGTATTGGTGATACCTCAAAGAGGTGGCAATGTTTTTATGATCTCTTTTATTTTTAGGGTTTTTTTTTATCATGAAAGAGAACCTTTATGGAGATATTTGAAAGACCATAACGGATCTGTTATGGTTTGAATTTGATTTTTGAATTCAAGTTTTTAAATTCAATTTTTGAATTCAAGCTTGTACAACAGCTATGCTTATTTATAAATACATAAGACTTACCCATCAAGGTAAGCAATCTATTTATTAAAATTAGAGTTTTTCTTTGCATTCTTTCATGGAATTAGAGCTAAGGTTTTGAGATTTTTTTTTTCTTCCCCCAAAACACTATATTTTCAATGGCCACTGATAACACTCCATTCCCTATTACCAACTCTCCAACCTTGTTTCTGTTAAGCTTGATGGAACAAATTATCTCATGTGGAGAGAACAGTTAGAATCCATTTTTATTACCTGTGATCTTATGCATCATCTTGATGGTACTGGATGATCAATGCCAAATCAAACTGTCACTACTGGACAAACTCAAATGCCGAATCCAACATTTCAAATCTGGAGAAAGAATGATCATTTTGTTCGAGCATGCATCAATGCCACCCTCACACCGTCTCTTTCTTCTCATATTCTTGGCCTTCAAACAGCGAAAGATGTATGGGATTCTCTTGCACAACTTTTCCAACAACAGTCCACTGCTCGAAGGACTTATCTTCACAGTGAATTGCAGATGATCAATAAAGGAACGAGCACAATTACGGACTATCTTCACAAAATTAAGTCCATCGCTGATTCCTTAGCGGCAATCAATGACAAGGTAAATGATTCTGACTTAGTAGCATATACATTAAATGATCTTAGTTCGGATTATCTCACTTTCATCATCACTGTGGAAAATATTACCCCATCCGTTACCTTTACCGACCTAAGAGCCAAACTACTTACTCATGAGCAACGGTTACGCCGTGGCTATGGGAACATCCAATCAATCTTAACTGATTCACATTCCCCTACTACATTACTTCTTACAGATCAACCTAAATTTAATCGGCCTAATAATAGTATTAAATCCTATCCACCCAACAACCGAAGCCCACCTAGATCTGACTTCCAAAATTCATCAAATGGCCCTCTAAGATCTCAAAATTCCTATAACCGACCAAACCAAAACACCTTTAATACTAATTTCTTCAAATGTCAAATATGTGCTAAACAAGGCCATTCGGCCAATAGATGCTATTTTCGTTATGCCCAGAGCCGAAATAATCATAATCCACCACCTCACATTCCTTATGCTGGCTTACATGGTACCCAAAATACCGAACACATTACACCACAGAATGATGCACAGTGGATACCGGATTCAGGTGCTACCAACCATATATCATTTGATCTAGCCATGCTACATCGATCTGCCACTTACAAAGGAGAAGACCAGGATTCAGATGGTGATGGTAAGAAACTCCCTATAACTCATATAGGCTCCTCAATTTTGAAAACAAATTCAAATCATTTATCTCTTAATGACATACTAATAGTTCCCCAATTGTCAAAGAATTTAATTTCCATTTCTCAACTTACGTCTGACAATAATTGTTCTGTTGAAGTTTTTCCATGGGGTTTCTGTGTTAAGGATTTGGAATCAGGCATCACTTTACTGAAGGGTCCAGTCAAAGATAAATTGTATTCTTTCTTGGCCAATGCTGTGCCTCCTTTGGCTCTTTATGGAAATAAAGCTCCTTCTGATATTTGGCATTGCCGGCTTGGTCATTCTTTTTCTGTAGTACTTACTCATTTGAGAAATAGCGTCTTATTTAATTCCTTTGAAACACTTGGATCCAATAAAATTTGTGACGTTCGCCAACTTGGCAAACATCACAAATTACCATTTTCTATTTCAGTTAGTCGAACTACTCAGCCATTACAGCTGATTCATTGTGATTTGTGGGGTCCCACTAAAACTTTGTCAATTAGTGGATTCAATTAATATATTATTTTTGTTGATGATTTCAGTCGATTTACTTGGTTTTATCCTCTGCGATTTAAATCTGATGCAATTCATTATTTCAAGCATTTTAAAAATATGGCTGAAAATTTGCTTTCTACTTCTATTAAATTTTTTCAAAGTGATGAAACCTTAGAGTTAACAAGGGGAGCTTTCAAAAACTATCTTGATGAATGTGGCATTGTATCCAGGATTTCATGTCCTCATACTCCAAAACAAAATGGAGTTTCAGAAAGAAACAGACACATTACAGAGATGGGTTTATCCCTTCTATACCAAGCTCACATGCCCAAAGAATATTGGTTAGAAGCCTTTACTGTCGCTGTCTATTTAATAAACCGGTTACCTACACCGGTATTGCAAGGAAAATCTCCTCATGAAGCACTGTTTGGCTTAAAACCAGATTATTGTTTATTGAGAGTTTTTGGCTGCCTTTGTTACCCCAACTTGACACCCTACAGAGAAGACAAATTATTGCCAAAATCCAAGGCTTGTGTCTTTCTTGGTTACAGTCTTTATCACAAGGGTTATAGATGCTTAGATAAGGACACTGGCAAGGTATATTTATCTAGACATGTTATTTTTGAAAAAAAAAGAATTTCCCTTTTCAAATCCCCATTACACCAATCATCAAACAAACCACCAGTCGAACTTATTTCTCTACATGTTTCATCCCACACAACCCACCAAATGTGCCTCCACTCACTTCACATTCATCTTCACCTATTTCAAACAACCAACCATCACAAACAGCCCCTACAACATCATCACCAGCCATATCAATGGCAAATCCAACCCAAGATGTTAATCAATCCCCACCAACAATAGACCAACCACAACCCCAACCATCTCATCCTATAATTACTAGGAGTAAAACCAATTCCGCCAAACCAAAAACCCCTCTCTCTTTACTCACTATGAGACACCCAATGCCTCAAACCTTTCTTACCACCATCTCTAACATCCCAACCGAACCTAAAACCTATAAATCAGCCTCAAAAGACCCAAAGTGGATTGATGCAATGCAAAAAGAATACAAAGCCTTGATAGACAATCAAACTTGGAACTTGGTGCCTTACTCTAAGGGTATGAATATTGTGGGTTGTAAGTGGGTGTACAGGATCAAGACAAAAAGTGATGGTTCCATTGAGAGATATAAGGCACGATTAGTTGCCAAGGGGTTCAACCAACAAGCAGGAGTGGACTTTCATGAAACATTTAGTCCAGTTGTAAAGCCAGCCACCATTCAGACAGTATTAATCGTTGCACTATCAAAGTCATGGCCAATACATCAACTTGATGTGAAAAATGCCTTCTTGAATGGCAACTTTGCAGAAGATGTTTACATGGAACAACCACAAGGGTTTGTTTCCACATTTAAACCAACCCATGTTTGTCATCTACGAAAAGCAATTTATGGTCTCAAGCAAGCTCCACGAGCTTGGTTTCACAGATTCAAAACATACCTACAAGGAGAAGGTTTCAAGCAAATCGTGGCAGATTCTTCCATGTTTACACGCAACACCCAAGGTACAATGACAGTATTGTTATTATATGTAGATGATATAATATTGACAGGAGCCAATGACGCTGCAATTCAAGAGGTTATTCAAAGCTTGAGCAAAGAATTTGCAATGACATATTTGTGACACTAGCATTACTTCTTGGGAATTGAGGCTAATCGAAGTTTAGATGGTCTTTTACTCACTCAAAGTAAATACTCCATTGATTTATTAAAGTCTACAGGAATGGAGACTTCAAAGCCATGCACAACCCCAATTGCAGTTGGAACAAAGTTATCATCAACAACAAGTTATCCCCTACCTGATCCAACACCATACAGACAATTAGTAGGAGCCTTACAATATCTGACGATCACTAGACCAGATATCTCCTATGTAGTCAATCAAGTGTGTCAGTTCATGCAATCTCCCACAGAAGATCATCTACAAGTAGCAAAATGTATTTTACGTTATGTCAAGCATACTATTGGTGCTTGTGTTCTCTTGAAACCAACCCAACTTTCTTTCATAGCTGCTTATACTGATTCAAATTGGGCAGGATGTCCAGACACACGCCAATCAACTAGTGGTTTTGCATTTTTCTTGGGGATATTTATTATCATGGTCTTCCAAGAAACAACCTACAGTATCTAGATCAAGTACGGAAGCTGAGTACAAATCCCTTGCCATCATAGCATCTGAGTTACTATGGCTTTCTTATGTTCTACGTGATTTGCAAGTGCGACTTCCAAGAGGAATGGACATTTATTGTGATAATGTGTTTGCAACACCATAAAAGTGGACTATCATTTTGTGGACTATCATTTTGTCCGAGACTTGGTTCAGAACAACACCATAAAAGTGCACTTTATTCGGTTAGATGATCAAATTGCAGATGTGTTTACTAAGGGCTTAACATCACAAGCTTTCTTCAAGCATACAGACAAACTCTTGCACTTGCCAATGCAGAGTTTGAGGGGGGATGAAAGACCATAACGGATCTGTTATGGTTTGAATTTGATTTTTGAATTCAAAATTTGAATTGAAGTTTTTAAATTTGAATTCAAGTTTTTAATTTTGAATTCAAATTTGAATATTGTAAACGAATTTTGTACAACAACTATGTTTATTTATAAATACATAAGACTTACCCATCAAGGTAAGCAAGCTACTTATCAAAATTAGAGTTTTTCTTTGCATTCTTTCAATATTTGCACTCTGAGTAATCAAATCACTATTTCTTGGTGTCTACTTCTAGATTTTAATGCTAACGGACAGTTTGGAAGACAAATGTGGTGGTACAATCCTTTCAAGTAGAATTCCCAACCCATGTGTTATTGTATAAATTATGCAAATCTTGTTGAACTAAGACTTATCAAACTTCATCTTACTTGGAGCAATCAAAGCATTAGAGAGGAACATATTTCGTCAAAAATTGATCATGCCTTAGTTAATATTCATTTGCCAACATCACTAATAGAGGGGTCTCTAATCATAGCCCTATTATCATCAACCTTGGCATCCGTTTGCCGCGAAGAGAGGGTAGGCAATTTTACATTTATTCCCATTGGGCTAACCATCCGGACTTCTTGCCTGTGTGCATGATGTTTGGCAGCAGTAGGTAGATGGAGTCCCTCCTTTTGCTCTTATGGCTGAGCTCTAAATCCTCAAAGATAGACTGAAATGTTGGATCATAACGGTCTATCATGATCTTGATGCTGAGATAGCAATAGCTGAAGGGGCCCTTAAGCAAACTCAAAATGACATGTTGCAATTTGGTGATTCTGATGTTTTGATATAGCAAAAGAAGTCCATTATGTAAACCTATAACTACCTTCTTAATGCCAGGGAAATGCTTTGCGCTAGCAATCTCAGATAAAGTAGATGAACGAGGATGACGAAAACACCACTTTTTCCACATGTTGCTTGTAGATTGAAGAATTGGGTGTCAACCATTCATGATAACATGGGGAATCTTATAACTAATGAGGATGAAATCCAAGCGGAGGTGGTTTGCCCCAAATGACATGCCCTAACTTTGACCTCCCTATTGACATGTCTCTAAGTTGGGAGGAGGGGAGATTATTGATCCGTCATTTCTCGGTGGAAGAAATAACAATTGATGTCTTTGCATTAGATCATGGTAGCTCTCCTAGTATAGATGGTTTTGGAACGTTGTTCTTAAAGAAAGCTTGGTCTATTATTGGTTATGAGGTTTGTACAACCATCAAATTTTTTTTTTAAATACGCTCTATGTGCTAGACACTCTTAAGCTCTCCCTATTTACTTTGATAAGAAAGGTCAAGTTTAAATTTCTTTTGGGGACTTCAGACCCATTGCAGTGTCAAGGTGCTTGTATAGATTCATCCCCATGTTACTTGCTATATAATTGCCTTAAATTGGTGATTCATAAATTTGTTGGTCAAAACCAGGTGGCGTTCATTGAAGGCAAGCGGATCATTGGCAACATTCTCCTTAGCGAAGAGTTGTTACATGATTATCGTTGGGACAAAGGGACTCCACGGTTTGCAGCAATGGTTGATTTGTGGAAATCTTACGTCCAGTGGAGTTATTTATTTACCCTTTTGGATAAGCTTAACTTTCCTGCTTGTTTCCGTTTAGTGGGGAGTTATCTCTTTCCCCATGTCTCCAACCATTTTCATACTATAGCTCTCTAGGCATTCTCAAATTCCCTCATAGTGGCTGCCAGGACAGGATCCTTTGATTACCATCCTCATTGCAAAGAGGGAGATAGTACCTCAGTTTGGTTGCTGATGATCGATTTCTTTTTGGAGAAGCCAACTTGAAAAATGCACAGGCACTATACCATCTTTTTGAATATTTCTCCAGGCTTTCCGAACTGACCATTAATAATGGGAAATCTAACATTTTCTTCTCTAATTGTAGCCCAAATGTGAAGATGTTATATGACAATGACCTTGGTTTCTCTCCAGGTCCTTCCCAAATGTGAATAAAATGGCTCTCATAAGGTTTCTTGCGAAGTTCATTTGTCCCCCGAATTAAGATAAAGGTGGATTTGGTTTGTGGAGTCTAGTAGATTGGAACAGGGCTACAACCTGCATTATCAAGATATTTATGCAGTATTGCCTCTGGTAAGTCGTCGTGTTGGGTCTAATTTATTCATCACTAGTGGTTGAAGAACAACTCCATTTGGTCACTTGACACTCCGCCTAGATGCTCGACAACATTGAGAGCCATCCTTCAATGCCGTGATTTTGCCCATAAGTGCATTAAATATTTAGTGGGCAATGTTAAAGATATATATGGCTTTGGCACGATCCCTGGCTCGATGGACGCATTCTGAAAAATTCTCGCACAAGAATTGTAGAGGCCATAGGAAGGAAGCATGATGATCACATGCATCAACTTTGTGGCGAGGATGGAGTTTTATTGGTCCTTTGATCTGTTCGATCTAGATATTTCTGATTGGTGGAGGAGATTAAAAGGACCAAACTCTATCGTAACATTCCTAAAGATGCAGCTGTTTGGGCCCCTTCCAACTGATCAGGTTGCTTCACTCGTGGATCTGCCATGAAGCCACTCGTACGTGAGATATCGCCAAAAACTCCTATGGGCGAAGGTGATTTGGTCTATTTTTATTACTTGGCTTTGTGCCTTAGAAAGACTGCCTACCAATGCTCGAATTGCTTCTTGGAATTAGTCTTAGTGCCAATTTTTTGTCAAATGCACACACACAGCAAATATGGAGTTCGGTTCTCTCCTTGAATGGGTTTCTATACCACCCAAAGAATTCTTGGCTAGAGGAGCTGCAGTGGGTAGTTGACCATTTCAAAGGTGACAATTTAAAAACCCAAGTTCGGTGCTTCTCTATTTCTGCTGTGCTATTTATTGGGACATGGAGTGAGCACAATACCTGAATTTTCAAAAACATGGACAGCACGTAAACTTTCGACCTTGCTTGTGTCATGAGCATTTAATGTGCAGGACATGTTCAGCGGAATATTTTATTGTTGGATTGAGATTTTCGTCAAAATCTCGACCAAATCTCAATCCAATGGTCCACTGACCAGTCTTGCGCATTAAATGCACAGTTGGAGCAAAATGCGTAAACTTTATTGTTCTACAAGTCAAATTTGACACATGCTACATATTTTTTTTCCTAGCTTCCTAATTCGGTGTTGGATAACTGTCCCAATAGAGAGTTCTTTGAAAGTTGGAACATCGACTTTACTCTTTCCACCAAAAATCTATCAAGTAGGAACCTCCCGATCATAGGTTGGTTGCATGTAAATTGCAATGGATCCATTCGGCAATGTCTTGGCAGCTATGGATTTATTGCAAGAAATTTAGAAGCTAAGTTATTTTTGCAATCGTAGGTGTGTTGGACGCCGACAGATTATGGAGTTGACAGCTAGCGAAAAGGCCTGCAAATGACTAGGCAGTTTAGCATTCTTCGCGTTCATATTCATTTTGAATCACGGCAAACCATAATCATGATACAGGGTCAACATCGAATCCCTGGTGTGCAAGAGAAACCTTGGGTGAGATATATCACTTGAAGAAGAACTTTACAGACTATGCTTTTGTGCATCAATTTTGGGAGAGCAACTTTCTTGCCGATCACTTGGTAGACCTCATGGGCGTCAAGATGAAGTTCACTTTGATCCTAGTTGGCTTCCCCCAACTTTGGTTCTTATTCTTCAAAATGATGCTACCGGTAAATCACACACAAGAATGTAATATTATATAACCATTATACTATCTAATATAGATGCTCCTTGTTCCCTCAGAAAGTAGAAAAGAAAATTTCACATTTAAATTTTTCGGAAAATCCTATTCTTTCTTCTTCTATTCTTCCATCCCCTACGAGTAGGTTCCACCTATCTGTTTTTTCTACACTTTTTTTTCTTGAAAATATTAATATAGGTAGGGATAAGCATCCGATTCAAACCACAATTCTCGGAGACGAGTACTAGCGATACCATCACCATGTAGTTCAATGTCAAGGAAGGGTATGTGCTTGATGATACCCCAATCTTCTCCTGCATCTTTTTGGACCCGATTTTGAAGCTTCCATGAGATATTTGACAAGACAAGTTCTTGCAGAGTAACCACTTGTTTCAATCCCTGAGGAATCCTTTCCAACCCAGTGCAGCCTATGATCTTTAAAATCTTTAGGTTGGGTAATGCTCCTTCCTCCACACTGAACTCTAAATCATGTATATCAAACAAAATCAATTCCTCAAGCTGATGAAATCCATCATCCGTAAAAGACAAAGTAATTTTGTATCCCTCTGTGCCACACAAGAAGAGGCACCTTAAACTAGGTAGCATTTTTAGCTTTTGCAGCACTCTGTTTGTTTCTTGTCCTCTAGGAAGCTCAAAGAACAAGGATGTGAGATTTTGAGGGAAATCTCGGATTTCAATTACTCTCATTAAAACCATATTATAGAGCTCCCAATGGAAAGAAAATGAAGCAGAAAAGTTCGTAATATCAATGTCAATCCATCTTCCCAGAGGTATAAGTTTGAAGCTTCGAAGGCGGTTCAATTTGGGGATGGCATTTACCAATGACTCCATGTATGAAGAAAATGCGTCATCAATCGATATAGTTAGCTCTCTCAGATTAGTCAACTTGTGGGGCTTTCCTATCCATTTGCCTCCAGATAGCATTAATTTCTGTAGGTTCACATTGTGATGAAGGAGATCAGAGAAAATGTTGATGCTCACATAGCATTTTAGATTTGAGAAAAGAAGATTTCTTAGCTGTCGCAGGTTTATCATTGTCACAGGCAGATGGTGGAAGGCTTTTTTTATAAAGGGGTGTTTTTTTTTTTTTGGTGGCTCTCAATGAAGAGGGGCCCCCCCCCCCACCCCCCCGCCGACTTTTGGAGGATGAGTTTTCCAATCAGCGGCTTTAGCAAGCCCCTTGTCACGGCCTTAGTTATTGACTAAGCCAACCGTGCCGGCACTTAGCACTTTCTTGCACTAAGTCAGCCTAAAACCCAGCTAGAGAGAGTGAGGCTTGAGCTCAAAGAGAACCTTGAGAGAACTTGTATTGCTCACTTGTTTGATGCTTTGTACAAATGAGTCCCTCCCCTATTTATAGGTGAGGTAGGATACAATGAATGGTTGTGATTTGTACAAGTGTCTAGAATCTAATGGTTAGGAATATTCTAGTGGGTCTAGATATTTCTAGAGATATTTCTAGAGACAAGATACTTTATAGATGTAGATTCCTCTAGAATCTCCCTCCCTTCTAGAATGTGGGCTAAGTGTGCCCATTGTGTTATTTCTAGTTGGGCCAGCCCATGTGTGGCCCATGAATATTTACCATTGGGCCTATGATAAATTGGGCTGTGTCATTCTCCCCCACCTATTCCGTCGACGTCCTCGTCGTGTTTTCATCGTGGAACCTCCTTATATGTTCTTGGAACTGCCACAATGCGTTTTCTGGTTCCCAACTTGCTTCGCTCTCGGGCAATCCCTTCCACTTCACCAAATACTCTCGACTCGGAGGCACCCCACATTTGCGCATTACTCGATCTGCCATTATATGTTCCGCCTCCTTGTCATAGGATGTTGTTATGCTCGTAGGTGCCTTTGTAGAAGTCTCACGACTAGGATCCTCCGCATCTCCTTGGTAAGGCTTCAACATACTTGCATGGAAGACAGGATGGATCTTGAGCTTTGGTGGGAGGTCTAGTTGGTAAGAAACCTTACCCGCCTTCTTCATGATCTTAAACGGGCCTTCATACCGACGAACCAGTCCTTTGTGCACCTTTCGCAAGGACTTGAATTGTTGGGGTAGTAACTTCACCATGACCATATCCCCAGTTTCGAAGTTTGTGGGTCGTCTATCCTTGTCGGCCCACTTCTTCATCTTCTTTGTGGCTTTGTCTAAGTATGACTTAGCCACGTCCAACCTTTTTCGCCTTGGCTGTAGGCTTTTGGGCAACTCAGGGGGCATCACGTCCTTGAACTCCTCTAGAATTCTCTTGACCTCCTTCGGTCTGGCTGCCTTGGGGACATCCTCCTTGTCTTCCAAGAGTGCTGCCAAATGTGTGACTTGCCCCTCTTCGGCTCCCTTCTTCAGTTGCATGGCCGAAAGAAGCTTCGGCCCCTCCTTAGTCCCTTGTATCGTTGGGACCATACAAGGTGCTCCTTCCTCCATAATGCACACCTTGTTTAAGAATGGCATAGGTACGACCTTGACCCGTGTCAAGAATTCCATGCCAAGCACCAAGTCGAAGTCGTCCATTGTCACGACCGACAAGTCCACGGTGCCTTTCCAAGCCCCAATTGTCATCTCGACTCCCTTGGCAACTCCCTCGATAGGGCGTGCCTTCGAGTTGACTGCTTTAAGGCTCCCTCTTTCCTTGCTTGTTTTGAGCCCCAAACGCTTTGCCTCCTCCATTGAGACAAAGTTGTGTGTTGCCCCCGTATCAACCATGGCCCTTGCCATTTTGCCGTTGATACGCACCTCTACGTACATCAACCCCTTTGTTGATGTAGGGGCTTTGTCTTCCTTGGCCTTGATAGCACCAAGCCGCTGCAATGATCCCATGTGCACCTCCTCTTCATCCGTGTCTTCAAGGAGTGCACTTAGGGCCTTCCGTTTTGGGCAATCCCTAGCCCAATGTGGTCCATCACAAAGGAAGCACTTGTCTTTGGGTTGGAATTTCTTCTTCTTTTCTTGCTTGCCACCCTTCTTGTTTGAAGAGAACTTGTTTATGCCTTCCCTTGTGTGGTCGGTCTTCGACCCCTTCTCTCCCCCACCTTTGCCATTATTGCTCTTCTTGGCCTTAGACTCATCCCTTCTAAACTCTATTAAGGACTCCGCCGCCGCTATAGCCGTAGCAAGATCTTGTACACCTCGACGTTGTAGCTCTTGCGAGGCCCAATTTTGGAGCCCATCCATGAAGTCGAAGAGAAGTTCCTCTTCGGTCATACTCGGGACCTCCAACATGAGTGTTGAGAACTCCTTCACGTAGTCTCGAATCGACCCCGTGTGCTTTAGCCTCTTGATGTTCTTTCGGGCCAAGAATGCAGCATTCTCCGGATAAAATTGTTTCTTAAGCTCTTTCTTGAAGTCTTCCCATGTGTCTATGGTGCACGTACCTCTTTGCATGTCATTGTACCTTCGTCTCCACCATAGAGCTGCGGTCTCGTGAGGTAGAGTTGCCGGTCTTGATCTTGGTAGACTCGTCCTCCATCGCGTAGCCTCGAAATCCGCTCCATGTGCCATGGAGTTGTCAACCTCCCGAGCATCTCTTGTTCCCTCAAATACCTTAGGCTTTGGCACTTCCACCCTTGGTGCCTCCGCCACCCATTCCCTCCAATCGTGGTTCTCCCGCCGTTGCTACCTCCCTACTCAACTCATGCACCGAGCTTCCCCGCGGCGATCCTTCCACCACTTGGGTTTGAAGAGCATCGCGTTGTTGGTGTTTGTGCTCCATGGTGTTGAGAGCACCCAATAGGAACTCCTTGAGCTCGTCCATCCGGCCATCGAGCTCTTCGGTCCTTTGCTCCCCAACGTCGGGCGTTCCTTTGCCTCGCCATCGCCAACTCTCCCGCGTTGCGTGGCTCCATAGTGCACCAACTTCACGGCTTCTCCTTGCCCTTGCGCCTACCTTGGTGGTGTGGGTCTCCCTCCCACGGTTTGCTCCTCTTGTGCCCATTGACGTCTCGGACTCGCTCGTCATCGTGTTTTCCCACCGCTTGCCCCCCCGGCTCGATCCACAAATGTCCGGCCTTGTTATTGCTGCCCCGTGCCCCTTGCCTTTCTGCCTGTCCCTAACCCGCTAGAGAGGAGGCTTAGGCTCAGGCCGGCTTGCTCCTTGTTGCTTTGTACAATGGTCCCTCCCCATTTATAGGTGGGTGGATCAATGGTTGGATTTGTCGTGTCAATCAATGGTTGGAATATTCGTGGGTCTAGTATTTCAGAGATATTTCAGGACAAGTCTTTATAGAGAGATTCCCGATCTCCTCCCTTCTAGATGCGTGTGCCCTTGTGTTTCGTGGCCCCGTGTCCCGATATTCCTTGGCCTGTATGGCTGTGTCACCCTGCTAATATGGAATGAACCCCATAGATCTAAGACTCTAAGTAGTTTCAACTTCATCAGCAAATTTATAGTGGAGAAAGTCCTAGAGAAGCACAAGAAGGAATGGAGATAATTTTCTCTAGCACCTTGGTTTAGATCATTAGAGGTTGAACTCTCACTCTCACTCTCACCTCGAGTGATGGAAAGCCGACGACAAGATCTATCTAGTGATGAAGATGATCTCAAATTATCATCATCACTACTCCCAGCAACAAGAACTTGAAGAAATCTCTCTTGCTTAGCTTCTGAAATGGCTAATCACGAACAAGGTCATGGATGCGGCAACAAAAGGCCCTTCCATCGTAATTTCGGAATGTTATTTGGATCATGCTTCTTTTGGTGAGCTCTTCCAAGTATTCTTCGGCCACATCTTCCATGGTCAATTGGTCTCTCGGTTGTATGAAGCCTTCTGCGACCCACAGCCATATCAACCTAGAGCATTCGATCTCATAATTTTCTGGGAAGACACCAACATAGAGGAAACAAGGCTTCAACCGGTCGGACAAGTCGGTGTAACTAAGACCCAACACTTGTTCGCAATTTTTCCCTGCTTTATTCTCATTTAGAACCGAATTCACACTAGCAAGAAGCCTGGACCAGGCAGCATGTGACTTGGGTCTTCTGGATAAGAGACCACCTAACAATACAATGGCCAATGGTAACCCACGACACTTGCCCACAATTTTCTGACCGAGCTCCACCAGATCATCTTGAAGAGTAGGACCTCCAGCTGCTGCATCGTCCTTACTTTCTCTCATCACCTTTGCCAGAAAAAGCTTCCAACTCTCATCCTCAGTCAGCAGGGGCTGGTAATAGATATCTGCCGAGGGGTCTGCATGTTTAGCTACGTCTTCATTGCGAGTGGTAACCAACACCTTGCTGCTGCTTTGATAGTACTGTGTTGTTGAACTGGAAGGGCTTGTTTCAACTTCTCCCAGTGTTCAGGCCTCCACAAGTCGTCGAACACAATGAGGTAGGTTTTGTATTTCAAGAGACTAGAAAGCCTACTGATTAAGCTTCTTTCATCTAGAAGGGCTTGTTTCAACTTCTCCCAGTGTTCAGGCCTCCACAAGTCGTCGAACACAATGAGGTAGGTTTTGTATTTCAAGAGACTAGAAAGCCTACTGATTAAGCTTCTTTCATCTAGCTCCTTCTTCTCCTCCGGATTAAGGGGTTGGATCTGATCGATGATGGCATGAAGGATATCTTTCACAACGAACTGTTGAGAGACAGAAACCCAGGCACGAGTCGAGAAATGTTGGGCAACCTGCGGATTTTTGAAAACTTTTCTAGCAAGGGTGGTTTTACCACTACCACCCATTCCTACTATTGAAACAACACTAGGAAATGGTAGTGTGGACTTTCTGTGAGCCATCAACTTCGCGACTACTTCCTTCTCTTCCTTTTGGAATCCAACGACGGCGAATTCTTCCACGGAATCTCTCCCGCAAAAGGGGAGTCCTTGTTCATCTCTTCGATGAAAAGGCAGCACTAGGCCGGGTTGTTCATTGGAACTCTGCCCGGCCTCTGCAGTTACAAGACCCACTGTAGATCTTCTAGCTAAAAGCTCTTCGATCTTTTTGTTTGAAATTTCAATTCTGTTCCCCAACATGTGGTGGTTAACTAGTAGACTGGGGTAGAAGATGTACCTGGTTGCAATGCCTCTCTGCCGTTGTCTCTGAGCTCTGAAGACATGCAAACAAGTCGATGACATCCTCTACCTCCATAACAGCATCTCTAACCTGATTCAACCATTCTTCCACCTCCCTTGTAATTTCTGCGTCTCTCACTGGCATCTACGAGTGCAGATCTCATCAATCTGATCTTGTTCTTCAGCAATTCGAACTGTTCCAACACCCCAGAGAGGAAATAAGCTTCATTCCATGTAATCAGAGCAAACTTCTCTGCAACAAAAAGGATCGTCAGCGCCATTTTTTTGAATTTGCTCGCTCGACAAACTATTGAATTTCTGTTGGAAGATGCAAAGGGAAATATCAAGGTACTAGGAATATAAACTCGTTGACTAAAAAATTAAATATAAAAGCTCGTTACCCCCAAAAGAATAATAATAAAAAATAAAATTTGGATTCTATCATTTTTTGGACCAAGCTCAGCTGCCTATTTGGACCAATTGCTCCCAGTTGGAGACTTTCCTTTCACATCCATGGAAGGCCATTTATTTTGTCTTCTTGCCATTTGGTATCTCTGGGACTTTTCAAAAATCTATTTCTTAAATTTGTTTTTGCATTAAAAAAAAATATTGACTTTGGAACAGGGTTGCCTTCGTGAGTTCTAACCCAAAATAGCTTCTATTTTATACATTACTTTTGCTTGTTGGAAGAAAAAAAACACAATTGTGGGATATCATTTGTTTTAAAAATTGGATGGTTTCATGGTTTACTCATAGTTTAATCAGTAAACCCTCCAATCTTGCTTATCCTCACTCGTTTCTCCCTGATGAATCCGTTCTAATGAGTCTGTCCGGATGCATGAGATAGGAAGGACACTGACTCTTCAAGGTTTTTTGTAACAGCTCTTCCAAGCTGTTGTGGTCATATGGATGATAATAATAATTAAAATTAAAAAAAAAATTCCCTATAATTAAAATAATATTATAAAATTCCTTCGTGGGCTGCAAATTTTGACTGATCATTAATCATTGAAGAGAGATTGAAGAAGAACTAGCTACAAAGCCAAGATTCGCGGAACGAAGCAGAAAATAATATCGAAAGTACGCAAACGAAAGGAAGTTACTGTTGGATTCAGAATATTATCAATTGGAATTCAACACTTCCTAGGGAGACCAAAAGGGATCCACATTCTCTGTAATTCCTTTTTCTACAATTTCTTCATAGGATGGTGCCATATGGCATTTAAGTAATCTAACGGTTACCTAACAAACTAGAGTTTAAATAAAATTCAAATTTAATTTAAATGGGTAACTGTTGGATTACTTAAGTGCCACATGGCACAATCTTATGAGGGAATTGTAGGGAATTGTATGGAAATGAGTTACAGAGCTTGTGAATACGGTCGTTGAAGCTATAAAACTTTTATACAATAATTATACCAGCAATAATAGGGATTCACATCGTCTGTAATTCCTTTCCCTGCAATTCCCCGTAATTCTCTCATAGGATTGTGCCATGTGGCATTTAAGTAATCCAATGGTTATCCAACAAACTAGAGTTGAAATTAAATTCAAATTTAGGGTGAGTTAAATAAAATACAAATTTAGTTTAAATTGAAACCATGGATCTTAAGCCTGCACCGGAACGGTTATCCAATTTCCCAATAGTAGAAGACTTCTAGGTCTTGTATACACTAGACAATATTAAATTCAATTGTGTCATCTAATTTATTGATATTAATTTATAGTAGAATTGTAGCTCTCCATTACTTATCATTTATTCCATGATGTGGATCCATTGATAATTGAGTCCTCTAGTGCTTTCTGGGAAACTTCTCTATTACTATTCCTTGTATGGTTCATATAAACCCATCATTCATTCGGTCTTTTATTGTTTATTCAAAAATTCATGGGAGGTCAAATAATGAGAGTCTGGATCATCTCTCTATTAAGGGAACACTTAAAGTTTTTTCACCACACATTGTATAAGCCAATGTAAGACCCATTAAACATCCCACCTTTAAATTATATTATGATGTATAGACATGACCTTCACATATTAAAAATATAAATAATTATTGATAATGATATTTTTACCCTTAGAAAAATATAAGTAAATTAAAACATAAGGATAGCTAATAAATAAATATCTTATAAAATATTTTTTTTTAATTAATATTTTTTTATTAAAAAATCTTACAAAATCAACATTATAGAAAAAAAAAAAAGAAGAAGAAGATGATGATGATTTCAACAGTATAATGCTACATGCCAACTAACCGAATTTACAATATAAAAATCATGGTAGTTGGTTACTTTACAAATTCTAAATATTCAATTCATAATAAAAAATCAAATAAAAATAATAACAAAAAAATAATGGAGAAAAAGAGACCATATAAATTCACATAAAATAAAGAGACAGAGAGAAAGAGAGAAAGAATAAGAGAATAACTGATTGTTGAGAAGATTTACGAATAAACTATTTGCTTTTAATTTTTGGGTAATTTTCATATGGACCCCCTGAGGTTTGGTCTATGTCATTTTAGTCCAAAAAAATTGAAACTTTGCATATGCCTCCCCTATGCTATAGAAAAAGTCAATTTAAGGACAAATTATCATTTCTATGACCAATTTGTCCTTATTCTTTTTTTTTTTTTGGGACAACTTTCATTTGAACCCCCTGAGGTTTGGTTTATATCATTTTTAGTCCAAAAAGTCTGAGATTTTGCATTTGCCTCCCCTGTACTATAGAAAAGGTCAATTTAGATAAATTATCATAAAAATCACTTTTATGACCAATTTGCCTTTACTCCTTTTTTTTTTTTAATTTAATTTTTTTACATATGCATCCTACCTGTCATAAAACTCGTGACTCCCTCTTAGTCCAAAAATTATAGAAAAATCTTAAAATTTAAATAAAATTTTAAAATATGGCCAAAATACCTTTATATGTTAAAATCACTCAAGTACCCCTTAGCTTAAACCCTATTTTTGTACTAAAAGGAGAGTCACAATTTTCATGGCAAGTAAGATGTATATGTAAAAAATTTAAATTAAAAAAAAGAATAAGGGCAAATTAGTCATAAAAGTGATAATTTGTCCTTAAATTGACCTTTTCTATAGTACAAGGGAAGGCAAATGCAAAGTCTCATTTTTTTGGATTATAAATGACATAAACCAAACCTCAGGGGGTTTAAATGAAATTTTCCAAAAAAAAAAAAAAAAAGGGCAAATTGGTCATAGAAACGATAATTTGTCCTTAAATTGACTTTTTCTATAACACAGGGGAGGCATACGCAAAGTTTCAATTTTTTTTTGACTAAAAATGACATAGACCAAACCTCAGGGGGTCCATATGAAAATTACCCTTAATTTTTTCAAATTTTTCCTAAACCACGTGTGAAGAAAGAAGAGAGAGGAGAGATAAATAGGAATGAGAGAATAAATAGGAAGAAATTTTAGGGATTATGAATTAGTTTTTAATTAGATTTTACTTTTTCTTTCATGAAATAGGGGTACAATTGTAACCATTGGATAATATTGAGGATAACGTGTATACCCATCATCATTACCTTTAAAATTTTCCCCTATATTTGGGGGGCCAAAGAGTTTCTTCTTTACTTATGAGTATGGATGGGCCCATCGTTCATTTACTCGGTTTCTCACCTTGTAGTCATTCGTACCTTTTTTAGAAAAATCTCTTTGCAAATCTTCCATAGCAAGAAAGGCGAGAACTCCTCTCACAATTGTTGCATTGCACTTCTCCTAAGGTCAAACTAAGTACATAAAAGAACTCATAAAAAAGTTTAATGTATCATCTCAAAAAGTCAAAAGTCTAGAGTACTTTTTCAAAATTATCAAGGATGAGGATACAAAGCCTTTTGATGCCATAAAGTATAGGGGTATGGTCGGAAGCCTCCTATACTTGATGGCTAGTAGATTGGAGAGTATGTTTAGTAATTCTGTTTGTGCAAGATACTAAGCCGATCCTAAACAATTCCACGCTTGTGTCATAAAAGGAATTTTCAAACTTTTGAAAGACACATCAAAACTAAAGGTCAAGAATTTGACTTATTAAGTTTTTTCGATACCAATTTTGTCAAATGTCATCTTAAATGGAAAAGAAAAAGTAGAACATGTCACTTGCTTGGGTCATTCCAAGTCTCGTAGTTAGTAAGAAGCAAAATTGTGTGGCACTTTCCATGATCAAGGTGGAATGCATAGAGACTTGGAAGTTTAGTGCACAAGTGTTATGGATAAAACAAACTTTATTAGATTATAAGGTTCATCTTGAAAAGTCCATGGTCCATACCCTAAGTCTATGGATCTGGATTCTATTGTGAAGAACTTGCCTTACTTGGAATCCGAAGAAGAATAGCAAAGAATTGAAAGGAGCTTCCCATGGTTCTAATGAGGACCACAACTTAATTAGACTTCTACAAGAGATCTAGTTATTCCTTCTACCTCTGCCACTGCCAGAGGTGTTCTAATCCAGTCACACAGTTTGAATTCATCGCCTTCCTGCTAGCATGGATTTCAAGTTGCCAATTTACACCAAGGTAGGTAAAGTTACCAAAGCCTATCTAAGACTCGCCATTGCCTTTGCCGATAGTAGATGGGTTGACCTAGATTCTTATGTTTTTTTGGCTTTGTATAGAGGGTGCAATGAAGAGGTTCAATCTGGCATCCATTCATCTGGTGGCCCTTTCTGGCTCTAAAGATAGCAATCTAAACCAGGAATTTAAGTAACCAATAACTGATAGTAACCCCACACGGGAGGGCTACCTCATTGATAGCTGGTATACAGGAAGCTACTGAGTCAGGAACCATACCTAAGTAAAGGGGAGATTGAACTACATGCCAGCGGTATTCTGAATACCCAAGGTTCAGGGGAGAAAGAAAGCCCGAAGGGGAGTAGTTGTTCTTTTGACACTCAATTTTGAAACATAACTAGGCAGGCTTTCCGAAGTAACAAAATAATCTGTTGATAGATTTGGTATAATATCATCACATATTCACATGGAATGTAAACATTGTTAGCATTAAATGCTTATTCCAAGAAAGATAAATACAATTATCGATACCCTGACAAGAAAGGCTTCATTGGTGTACATGCTGATAGAATGGCTCAAGTTCATTTCCTGGCTTCAAAATATCTGCTAGAGGCCATGGATTGTGAAGATGTTTCTAATCTTCAATAAATCTACTTTTGAAAATATATATATATATATTTTGTTAGCATCATATATCGTGTGCACCCAATCACGTTTAAAAGATTTTGGAAAGCCATTCACTCTTCAGATTGAGAAACGCATCCAAACACCACTTTGGCCAAGCATTCAACTTCCTAAACCAGGTGGGGGCTTCTTATGGATTCATCTGCATGTATCAAGGCACTAGTATTCGAACATGATCTACTCCTCCTATCGGCTCTCATTCATCTCTTGCATGCCATGCCTTCTTCAAGCAATCCAAGACCTACTCGCAACGTTTTCTCCGACACCAATGCTGGGAAGTTCTTCAGTCGGCACAAGAAACATCATGGCTGAAACATTGTTGCGATCTACATGCGGCACACGAGACACGACAACCGATAGCAATGCCTAGTGTTGTCTGCCATCCCAAGTGTTCATCCCTGCCAGTCCTCGACATCAGATTTGTGCAATGAGGCCCACGTACTTTGTTTGACCAATGGGCCAGAAAACCTTGACTCCATACGGCATGCACTACTCGCCATTCAGGGCCTTCTGCATGAGCCCTCCCCAGTCTCGCGTTTGGTCCAATTGAGCTGGCCCCATTAGGCCATAGCCTGGTCATTGTTTGCTCGTATAAGCCAACTGTGCCAAGTGGAGAGTTCTACTTAGATGACAACAATACACAACCAAAGACAGACACTTTATTGCTGCTTCCTTCTGAGAATCCAATCCCACTACATATGGACAATCTTTCTCAACAAATGGCCGATTGTGATAACTACCACAAAAGCTGCACTTTTACCGCCTCCAACTCCCCACTTCTTCTAAGGAACCCAACAATCGAAATGTTGGATGCTTTAAGAAAAAAATTTCCTGCCCCTACCACATCATAGTTCAACTCCCCCTACCACATCATAGTTCAACTCAAAAAATTAAAATTAGAGGATGAATTCAAAGTTGCAAATGTTTCTTTCACACCTATCTCTTTTTCAGGCAGAAGAGCAAGCTACATTGCCTATGCCAATGCAGGTAAATTGAGATGTCGAAATAGGTATAACATGTGACCAAGGACTCAAGATTCTGCTCCACTGAAAGGATCTGATTGGCTCCCCTAGCTCAACCACCCAAGGAGCCATGGATTTCATATTAGAAATAGTCAGCAGTGTGGCCAACCCCTGACTATACAATAGCTGCAAAAGGTATGCATGAAGGCAAAGCCCAGCATGGTACCATTAATGGAAACAAAACAATCAGATGCTGAAATGAATGACATTACAAGGAAATTAGAGTTTGTGAATAAATCATCTATTAAGTCCTGTTGGTAGATCAGGTGGCATTGTGGTAATAGGGAATGGTAATGTTTATCTCACTTACATTCTATTTCTCATCGTTAATTCTCATTGTGTTCATGATTTTTTTAATACATGTTAATTCTTATGATGCTGATTTTTGATTGACTTTGGTTTAAGGGCATCCCAGCTAGAGCATAGAGCTTTAGTTTGGAATGATTTAATTCAATTGGGCTCCATTACAAGTACTCCTTGGACTATTCCTGGTGATTATGAAATTCTTTGTCATGAGGATAAATATGGGGTAGTCCTAGCCCATAATCCAAAATGGATGCATTTCGGGAAGTTATTGATAGGTGTAACTTGATTGGGGTGCATTGCTCTGGACCCAAATTCTCTTGGTCCAAAAAGACGAGGATTAGGTCTTATCATGGAACGTGGGACCTAGCTTTTGTAATTGTTGAATTGCTCTATCTTTTCAGCGGTATTAGACACAAACTTGCCATGGAGAAATTACCTTTAAAGAGACCAAACGGAGACCTATGCGATTCCATTATGAGATGAAATGGGAAGGCCACTTTGACCTAAAAGACCAAATCCAAAGGGGTTGGGATGCCCCTAGGGTGAACTCTTCTGCCTTCCAACTCCAACAAAAAATTCAATAATTACACCAAAAATCTTAAATGTTCGAGTAAGGTATTTTTTTCAAGGTACCTCCATGGAGATCTCTAGGCTTTCTAATCTATTAGAGGAATGTCTGCAAAGACCTCCTTCTAATTCCTCCTCCTAGGAGGTAGATGATCTTAGAAGATAGCTATAATGATTTGTTACCATGAGTTAGGGAGGGTGATCTGAATGCATCCTTTTTCCATGCTAGAACAGTCCAACAGAGACAAAAACTTTATCCATAAACTCAAGGTTAGTTTTGGTCAATGGCCTAATGAGGAACATCTGATTCTAGCTAAAATTAGGTCTCATTTCTCGACCCTTTTCACTTCATCCTCCCCATCCCCCCCCCCCTTATGAATTTTTAGAGAGTACAACGCCTTGCACCAATATTGTTCACAACCTTGCACTATATCAACCCTTCTCCTTTGATGAAATCTACAAGGCCCTTTTCCAAATGAAAGGAGCTAAAGCCCCTGGAATTGATGATTTGTCTACTAGGTTTTATCAGCAGAACTAGAACACAATTGGCAATGACTTAGTCTAGGGGGAACAACATTTTTTTTAGAGGGGAATATATGCTCGAAGTTTGAATAAGACTGTCATCACCTTAATCCCAAAAAGACCAAACTCTTAGGAAGTCTCTCAATTTTGGCAAATTAATGTGTGCACAATTCCGTACAAGGTTATCAAAAAGTGTTTGGCTAATAGATCAAAGCCCATCTTAGGGACCTTAATTAGTCAAACTCAAAGTGCTTTTGTTCTTGGTCGAACCATCTTTGATAACATCTATCTTGCATATGAATATTTGCATACTTAAATAACTAGTCACAGTCGAGGTATATGGCTTTGTAATTGGACTTGTGCAAGGCCTATGATAAAGTCAAATGGTCTTTCATCAAGCACACACTAAGATATCCAAGGTTTGCGGACCAATGGACTCAACGGATAATGCAATGCATAACTACCATCGAGTACCATAGCAAGGTCAATAGGGAGGTTACCAAGCGTATTGTTCCCCCACAAGGGGTTGAGATAAGGGTGTCCTTTAAGCCCATACATTTTCATCATGAGTCAAGAAATCCTTTCCCAATGCTTAACTTCAAACATTAGGTTTCCAGAATGGCCTGAGATTTGAATTGCACATCATGCACTATACTTAATCATTTATTTTGTGCTGATGATTGCATGTTATTTGCTCCAACTTCAATATAAAATGCCTTTTTGATAAATATTCTCTTGCAAGATCATGAACAAGTCTTCGGTCAACATATCAACATAGGAAAATCATCAGTGCTCTTCAACACCGGGACTTCCTGTCACCTCTTGGTCTAACACTCTTTCAACAATGGACTTGCAAGAGTACAATCTCATGGTATACCTAGGTCTTCACTCCTCTATTGCTAAGTCAAAATCTCAAACCTTCTCTTTCATTCTTGATGAACCTCATGCTAAGTTAGCTAGGTGGAGGGAAAGTTACTAACACCTACTAGAAAGAAGACTCTTATAAAGGTAGTAGCTTTTGCCCTCCTATTTATACCATGTCATGTTTTTTCTACCAAATGAACTATGTAAAGAGATGCATCAGAAAATTAGATAATATTGGTGGTAAATGACTAAGGCAAAGGTATTCACTGGATGAATTCGGAAACTATTTGTAAGAGCAAGTGAGATGGGGGATTAGGATTTTGGGATGTGCACTACTTCAATAAAGCTTTATTGGTCAAACAAGGCTAGAGATTCCTCCAACATCCTGACACTCTTTGGGCACAAGTCATGAGTGCTAAGTATTTGAAAAGTATGTCTATTCTTCAGGTGGAGTTCCCCAGAAATTAGACTTGTAAACGGAGAGCCAAAATCCGCCTCCAAATTTGCATTCGTATTCATTTAAGGGTGTCTATGTCTAGAATTTTTCTTACCACAAAATAATCGTATCATTCCGCTAAGCAACCAGATTCGATTCAGATAATTGCTTATCGAATCGGATAAATATCCGAATAAAAATTAATCTGGATAGAATAAAGTATTCAACATTTTTTTCCTAGAAATTGGATGATAATTGGGTTCAAAATTTGGTAATCAATAACCAGATAAATCGAAAATAAAAAATTTTCCGGTTAGAGTAAAGTATTAAACACTTTTCCCTAAAAAATGACTGATAATCAGATTCAGAAACCGGTAATCGCTAGCCAAGAATTGTAAATCGGATTATTATCGAATGTCCGATAAAGTTCCAGATTCGGATTCTAATAGCAGTTTTTCTAATCGGATTTGGATTTGGATATTGGTGTATCCAAGCCAAATCCGAACTGTTTACTGGTCTACCAAAAATTCCTCAGGGGAGTTGGTGCGGCGTCCTCAAGGGTAAAGATGTATTGCTCCCAAAGTTGGTGAGACATAATGGAAATGGGTAAGACACCTCTATATATCAAGATCCTTAGACTCCCTCTATTCCTACCAAGTGCATTTCCAACCCAGCTAGCCGGCATGGTTCCCATTCTATGGGTGATTTAGTAAAATAACAATCTTTCAAATGGGATGAACTGCTCCTATGGTCTTGACTTAGGAAACTGAGGCCATCCTAACCCTCCATATACTTTCTCTAGAGGCAAAGGATACATGGGTCTTGGACAGAACAAAGAAGGGGAATTTTCACTGTAAGAACTACTCATTACCAATGTCTTTCAATGGCTAATATGTAGAGTAACTTAGTTTCTTCATCTAAGTGGTCACGTTGTTGAAAGAAATATGGAAAATCCCCACCCTTCCAAAAATTTAAACATTTGCTTAAGCGTGTATCCCATGAAGCGCTACCTCTAGGTAAGACACTTAGTTTCTTCATCTAATTGGTCACGTTTAGTTTCTTCATCTAATTGGTCACACTGTTGGAAGAAATCTGGAAAATCCCCACCCTTCCAAAAATTAAAGCATTTGCTTAAGCGTGTATCCCATGAAATGTTGCCTCTAGCTAAGACACTTTTTGAGAGGAATAGTGTTGTGTCTCCTTTATCTTTGCTTTGTGCATCATCTTGTGAATTTGTATGCCATGCATTATTCTTTTGATACACATGCTAAAGAAGGTTTGGAAACTATGCGCTTTTAGGATTGTGTATCCGAGCTCTTTGGTACTTCCATTTTTTATTGGATTGATTTTGTACATAATAAGTTTTGTTTTTATGGTGATTTGGATGTTGTGGGTGTTACTTGGAGCACATTATGCCGGTCAATTTGGAGATCCTGTAAAGTTGCATTATTTCATAAATATTTTCCATCTGTTTTCTTTATTATAAGTCTTTTTTTCTTTTTTAAAGGCTAAAATTCAGCACTAGTATCACAAGTCATATGATTCCAGTATTGAAGAACACACTCCCCTCACTTGGAAGGGGGGGGGGGAATGTTGCAGATGGTTCTTGGGATGTAAGGTAGGTGGCCAAGGTGCATTACTTTGGGACCCGCAGAGAGGTTTTCTTGTTGTGCAAGCCAAGGCTTGCAAGGGTCAATTTGCTTCACTCATGGAATTGGAGGCACATAGTAAATTCTAATCTGACGGTCAAAACGTTTCATTTTCAAATGAGGAGTTGGGGGTTGAATGAACTTCTTCCCTCTTCTTCCGTTTTTCCCTATTAAGGCTGCCATCATTCTTCCATTTGAGGTAACCTCAGGTGCCATTGTTCCTCATGAATCCTTTTATCTCCTACGGCTTCAAGCATCAGCATGCAAAGTCGAAAGTAGAACCTCCACTCTAGTTTCGATGGAACTTCTTCCCTCTTCTTCCGTTCTACCCTCTTCTTCAATTCTTCCCTCTTAAACATGCCATTGTAGCCATGTCTAATGGTCATCTATAGGATTGAAAATGAAAGTTCTTTTATCTACTTGGTGGAAGCCGACCAGAGATGATTCGTTGATATCGGCGACAACAAGGTGGATGGAGGCGAAAGCAACTGCGAATGTGATTATCTATTTCAAGTTCCCATCACTCGCTTTCTCTCAAATAAGAAACCATCCGAACCTAAAAGGTACACTTTCTATTCAAAAAACAATGTTGTTCTTTTTTATCTGTTTCTTCTTTGATCAGACTGTCTTCCTCTATTGTTTCTTTGTTGCTGCCTTTTAAGTTAATGCAGCTGTTAATTCACAGTTCGTAGCTCATCACTCAATTATCATATATTGTTACAACTTGCCCAATAAAAATCTCAATGCTTCATTTGTTTTCTGAAATTTCATTAATTAAAAACAAAGAGAAACATAGTCTCAATAAGATGGTTGTTTATCATCTTAAGAACAAACCATATAGATTGTTTATATTTCCATCATGTATTTGTTTATATTCCTAAATAAGTATGCCAACCAAAAATGTGGTTGAACTTGTTAGGAGCAAATTATCTATTCATTTGGGGTTCTTTTCTTGCCTAGGAGCAGATTATTTTTTCAGGTGATGTTGAGTTATCTTTTGTTTTGAATGAAGTAACCAACCATTGGAGGGCAGGTAGGAGGGCAACTATCCATAGCGTCTCCTTGACCATCAAAACAGAAAGTTTTTTTCTTTTTCTGATTACATAACTGATAAACACCGCACAAAAATGTGAAACATTAAAATCAAGCTTTTTATTGTTCAAACCAAAAGGTTTAAATTTTCCTTTCCATTGTAAAAAAACAGTGGAAAATGCTACGAATAAAAAACATTGATTGAAATCGGGGAGAGGAGGTTTAATTACAAGATTGGTTGGCTTGAAAATCCACTTGGATCGATGTGTAGAGGTCTAAAAATCAGCCATGGTGACTTTGTTTAAAGGCCTGAACAGAGAAGACTGCAGAGCTGTTAATAGCTATTGTAGAAGTATTGTTAAAACTTGGGTATTGCCATGTCACAAAAAAATTTGTCCTAATTGGTTATGCACTACATGTTATTGTCATCACCATTCAATTTAGATTTCTTCAAGTCATCTGTATATGAAGTTTTATTTTGTAGCATTTTGTTTTGATCTCCTCTATCATGTTTTTGTGCAGGTATAATTATTATGGTTATGGAGCTTCAACTGGTAAGGTGTGTTGTTATTCTACTCAGTCCATGTGAATTGCTTTAGTCCTTTCTTCTATTTTTATTTCCTAGAAATGTTCGTTGTTATGTCGGCGGAAGTAACTAAAATTGCTACATAATAGCTAACCTTTGTTTATACACATTACAAATGCTATCATAGTTCAGGTTTGATTTAGCTTCTTGGTAAGTCTGATCAAGATTTGAAATGGGTTTCTGTTATTTTTGCTATTTCATGTATGATTTGTTCTGATCACTTACCCAACTGATTTAGTTTCCTTTGTGTTCCTGTTTAATCTTTAGCTTCCATGAAGAGTTCAAGAATGCAGTGGCCTTTCTCAAACAAGGTGTCTGCCCTGCCTCAGTTCATGTCTTTCAAAACTACCCAAGAAGAAAGGGCAAAGAGTATGGTATTTGATCGAATGACGAATTCTGCATTTACAATATCTACAGTAGATACTTTTGATGCTAATCACAAGCCTAATGCTATCATAGTTCAGGTTTGATCTGAAGGTTGCATGAATCATGTCTAAAGATTTATAAAGTTCAGAGCCTCCGTGTAGTTCGAATAGATCTAATATTGCAATTCTCTGTGGTGTGTAGAATAGATGAAATTGGCAGCAGATAGTAGGTGTCGACATAAGCCCGGTATAGAAGACATTATGTTTAGACATTATGTTGCACAAAACTTGGTTCCTGCTACTTTGAAGCAACAACCGGTTGGAGGGCTTCCTATTTCAACCTCACATTCTGTGATTCCTGCTTTTGGTTCAATTGTTCCAAGGTAATAACTTATTTCTTATTTGTTAATTTCTTATCTCAGATTACCTTCCACTTTGAATGCTGAACTGAGTCAACTAATTTTGTAGGAACATCTCAAAACCTATAGGGCCTCAACAAGGTGGAACAAGGTCAAAAACATAATTATACCAGTTGCAGGTAAACTTCACATGAGAGTATTCACTTTCATGTAATCCCCACACCCTTATTCCTTGTTCCTCGAGATCTGTGAGTTGGGTGATTGGTTCAGGAATTACTTTGATGGACTCATGGAAGTATATAATATTAAGATTTATGATGGTTTGAATCTCTGTTGCCATTACCAAAAAAAGTAGAATCTCTGTTGCATTGTCATTTGGAACAGTAAGAGCAGCAGCAGGACTAAGTGGTGGGTCTATCATGTCACGGGGTTCTTCAAGTGGTTTAAAGGGAATGTGAAGAATATGGACCAAGGTAGACTAGCATTCATATGAACAACATTATAACCTGCTTTGAAAGCCTTGTGACCTTACTGACACAGCCCCTACTGGCCAAACACACAAGACAAATGCAAAGAGACCTAGACCTTATTTGCCAAGATATATGTGGCAAACCATCTCCATGGCCTGTATGAGGCTAAAGAAACCCAATGTTTATGAGAGGGTCATTGATTCCATGGTTTAAGTTGAGATTTGAATGGATTCTACTGGTGAATTTGGGCTGCTGTAAGGTTTTGGTGAACTAACATTTCAAAAAAGGAAAACAGTAAAAGGGACGGTAGTTTTAGGGATTTGGAGGTTTTGAAGTAGAAATTTGGATTGCTTGCAATCAAATCTGAACTTGAAAATAGTGTTATTCAAACTAATGAAGAGTTTGGTTGATTGAGGACCCTCTAGGCTTCCCATCGTCAAGGTGATGACTGGACAACACCAATCCGACTAAACTAAATTCTCAACTAAGCGTACATGACTAGAGCTCAGTTTATGGCTGTTAGAAACCTAGATTCTGAACCATGCTTATACTCAATCTTAGTACAACCTCATATGCAAATGCCCGTAGTTTTTTATTTTTGTTATGATTAGAGGATAATGCAGAATATATGTTTCTAGTAGAAATTAAGGTTTTTGCAAGGCCAATAGAGCAATCCAATGAACCCTAGAACCCTAATCAATGAATCCAAATCAACATTAGAGGAGGAGGTGATGGGTGGTTTCTGGCAGCTCAACTTAACCAATGATAGACCCACCCCATTTGATTATTTATGGCTTCTCACTAATTGAGGGATATGGAAGTTCCAAGGGCCCACAATTACATTAGCACAGACACTTATTTAACCTTATATTAAATTGTGAAGTTGCCCAACACAGCAGAATGGGTTTCCATAATTCTAGTTTAGTTTTATTTTAAGAAGAAAGTGATTAAATGAGGAATTTAGGGAGAATACTCTAATCCTTCCTCCAGCAAGTTAAAATCTCAGAGTACACTACTCACACCAATTACGTAGAGGTGGGATTTTTTCAAAGTAAAAAATATAAGCATGGTTCAGAATCTAGGTTTCTAACAGCCATAAACTGAGATCTCAAGAACATAAAGATTCTTAGCTCACTTTCCTGGATGTTGATTTTTTTTTTTTTCTTCCCTTGTCCTTTTTTAGTTTTCTCTACACTATAGTGATGTTGTTCCTAGGATCATTATTATCCAAGACAGAGCCAAACTATTGGGGCCAGTTCTGAAGCTTGGCCTGTGGATATATATGCATTCCTGTTCTCCTAATCTTGTAGCCGGTGGTTGGCATTGCTGGAAGTATTTTGGTTGGTGCAAGAGTACGGGTTTCTTGTACCCCTTGTTGCCACCTTCGAAGCTGTCGGAGAAGGAAATACTAATGATTGTTTCTGTAAAATCAAGCCCTATCCTAACCCTGACCCTAACCCGGATCCACTGTTGTTTATAGGTCTAAAGACCCGAAGCGGTGGCAGAAGAGACTTGTGGACCCTTTTGATTGATAATTATGAGTCGGAGTCCGAGCCCATGGACATTGACGATGATACCCCTTACTTGAGTACAATGTCTGTGTTTAGTGAGAATCTGCGCATCGAAGAAGAGTGAATTAGTTGAAGTACCTAATGGACTCCTGTGCACAATCCGAATGTATTTCCCAAAACTAGACTTCTTGATTGAATTGTAGAAGAAAAACCCATTCAATTTGACCATGTATAGCCTTCCAAATCCCTTCCTAAAGTTGTTGAACTAAACCTGATTTTCTATTGAATTCTGTTTTGGTCGATCCTCTTTGGTTGATGCCATCGACCAAAGACCATCGACCAAAGTTTCCCAGATAGACAAGTTAATGATTCTTTGGAATATTTCCTATTCTATTTATACTAGCCTCATGTTTTGAGCCCTATTCCAATCATTATCACTCCTGAGAACGTGGGGAGAGATTCCCAAGGCACCTCCTAGGCATTTGTGAAGAAGATTCCACCCAAATCATTGCTAATCATTGTTCCTTGCCTCCATCAACAACTACAAGGTATGATTCATCACTTCCACTCTCTATTCTATTCCTTTCTACTCTTTTCTACTCCTTCTATTGTTGTTGAGACCTTGGAGATGGTGTTGCAACCTTGCAACCATCACTCCAAGTGTCCACTCTTGCTTAACCTATGATTCTCTCACTTGTCCATTGATGCTATGCTCTCATTTCAAGCCTTGCATATGCATTCCTTGATTTTCTTCTTAACTTCATGCATTCTTGTACAAAACTGAGTTATATATTATGCTATGTACATGTTTATCACTAGCATATGATCCTAATCAGATTCCTATAAGTTCCCTTAGCTAATGCATGCTTTTTCAATCTCAATGCAATCAATTTCAATCCATGCTATGATGCTTGTCTCTTGAACTTAGTAATTCAATTTGGGGCTTTCTATTTAGACCATTAGATTATGTTAATTCCTTGATTTGTAGTGTCCTCATATTGTTCTTAAGCATCCCTCCAAGTTCTGGATCTATCCGAACCCCGGAATACCAATTTTGGACCAAAATTCCCAAAACCCATTATGCAGCCCCGAAGACAATTTTGGTCGATCCTCTTTGGTCGATGCCATCGACCAAGACCATCGACCAAACTTGTTGATGACAGCAATCTCGGCCAGTTTTGACGATATCCGATCTTCCCGATTTCTTCTCTAACCTCTTATTTATGTTTGTTTAGAGTCTTAACACTACTTTTGGATCATTCCTTGGTAATTCTCGATTCGTCATCAACTCAACCTAAGGTAAGGATGGTTATCTCCATAAACACATAGGCTATGAACTTATGTTTGGTGCTTATACTTAGTGAACATAGTCTCTTAATTGCTTTTGAATATTATAGAACTGCTATACATGTTTTAGAACAGTAGTATTATGATTTCATATACTCTTGTCATAATGGTTTATTATTCTTGTTACTTGTATTCATGATGGATCAGTTCGATGTTATAATTTAACTTTTATCATGATGATGTATCAAATGTATGAGATATGATGGACTTGGGTATGTGATTGCCTAGGTATAACTTGGGATTTGGGAGTGTCCTATTGACACTTCTGTCCTTGGGCATCGGAGGGAATAGTATGGGATGTTCTCCGAAGGTGCCTATCGACACTTTCCCGAGTTATTGGATGACATACATAGGATTGTCTAGTTGTGTGGCTAGGATTGTCCTTGTCGTATCAGACCCAAATCGGAAGGGTATTGAGACCGAACGACCCGTGGTAGTGTATGGTTTGATGGGCGCTCAAGACCGGTAACCGACCTGGGGGAGGACATAAACCATGCTACGGATACCCGAGAGGGGCCATTTATTGGTAGGGTTGCAAATAGCTAAACTTGGGCTCACGGGCGCTCAAGACCGGTAACCAACCCGTGAGAGGATGTGAGAGCTTCCCATTTACTATTTGTGGATGACCAATAGGGTTGATGAGTCCGTAATCCGAGATTACGCTGACTCTAGTGTGAAGGATACCGGAAAGGATCGCCCGGGGGGAGGAATGGACGTATCTGGATCTGAGTTGATACGACTGAGTAGATGACTTGCATTGGGCTAGGCTTTACCTTGACATGCGCCAATACTTATACCAAATGGTGATGTGAGAGAATGGTGACCGAATCCCCTACCATGATTTGAGAGGACTTTACCCAACTACTACGGCAGTCCAAAGATACGGAATTGGTTGAAGGAGAGTGACTGACGACCCAAATAAGTATGGTGCTATGGCTTAAAGCATGTCTACCATAGACACTAGCATTCATAGAGTTAGAATCATATTCGCATCATGTGTTTCATATCACATTGCATTATGTTGTGATTTATATTTACATGATATTAAATTATGGAATAACCTGTCTTGCGAGTTCTTTTGAATTCATTTCTTTTGTGTAAATGTTGTTAGATTTTCCCGCAGGTATTGAAGACTCTGATGGCACATTCTACAAGACGGACTTTGATCCCTCATACTGCCCTCCGGGTGGTAACTACTGTGAAGATCAAAGTTATGGTGCCGAAAAGGATTACTCTACGTACCACGGTTAGCCCTATTGTAGTGAGGGAGTGGCCGTGCTAGGCTTTCTTTGTTCACACTTATGAGGAGATAATTATCAAGATAGAAGAAACCCTTGCTTAGTGCCCCATTTCCCTGGAATTTTGTTTAACATTTGGGATATGTAATTAACTTTCTTAAGTTACTCTTTAAACATGGGATTGTAACTTAACTTGATTTTTACTACTTTTCCGCTGCCGTTGAGAGAGTGACTTTCACTCATTTCTCATTCATATGATTACACTTACACACTTGGTATTACTATTTCCGCACTCTGATTATTTGATCTTATTTTATTCATGATATCTGTTATTTATTACTTTTACCTTGATTATCATTGTTCATGATTGTGTTATTGTGTATGTGGGAGGCATGGTCCCTCGATGCTTGATCCTTGGACTGTGGATCACATTCCCGGGTATGCCGATAAGGTACCGGCTGGGTGGATGTGACAGTTTCCACTATATCATTGTAAGCCATAGTTCTATATTCAATTAAGAGTTTTAGCAATTATTACTTTCTTAGTTTTTCAAGTTTTGGATTTTGTTTCCTCATAGAAATTTCCTTTTGGTTGACCTTATAGGATGGAACTTGGAGCTCTGTACAGAAAAGCTTTACCACGGTCAGAGACTTTACTGATGTATGTTATCACTCCTATTTCTCCATTATGGATGGTCTTCGCCTTAAAGAGCCCCCAAATGGAAAACCATATGAGATCAGGTTTCATCTTTGTTTCCCCCCCCCCCTTTTTTTATACTACCTAATATATTCCATAACAAACTCCATTGTCTTATGAAGTTGCTTGCCCTAAGTAAATCTTTGTCATTGCTATATATGCATTGCTTGACATGAAAATTGAGGTCATCCACTTTGGCATTTCGGTTTGTGGATGTATTTAATACAGCTATATTATAACACGTCAATTTGCATCAGACTTTTCTGACTTAAATTTCAGATCAGAAGGAAAAAGCTATGCAAATGGCTCGAACTGTAGATTACATCCTCGACCAGGCTTTAGCCTATTGATCAAACTGAATGCTTGATATGACAATTCATTATATTTATCAGGAAAGCTTCTTAAAATTCCTTGTGGCAGGTGGTAGTTTCACCAACATTGTTCTTAAGTTGATGATTAACCATGATGATAACAATGTTCAAAACCAACATGATTGAGATGGTTTCAGTTTTTAACTTAAGGGATGAAAGGAACGTCAAGTAAATTTGAACTGAGGGACGAAAGAAACGTGCAGAAGTAGGCATCATTGCTTAGGTGTCCTACTGGTCATTGTTATCATGGTGTGACTCAATAACATGTTGAGCTTTCTATTTGAAGTAACAAGTTTTCATGGGCAAGACACTCCAATGTAATTGGACATATAGTTATACGTTTTTATATTAATGATATTATCTTTGGGATCTCCTATTAACCCAAGTTATTTAATAACCAAAGAAGACAAGATAGTCTTACAGATTTGCCAAAATATTATGCAAATTTCTCCATATTCCAGGTGCTTTATTGGCTAGACTTCTTGGAGTTATCGTTGACTTGCCAGTGGTTTCACTTGTTGTCCTGTACAAAAGCCCTGACATGCTTTTCAAAGGATGGCACCGACTGTTTCATGATCTTATAGGGTGGGAAGGGCCTTTCTTGGAGACAATATGTGTGCCATTGGCAAGTCTTGCCATCCTACTATGGCCATTGGCAGGTCTTGCCATCCTACTATGGCCATTGGCAGTTATTGAAGCTGTTATAGGTTCAATGATATCAAGTGTCCTTTTAGGTGCTTATGCTTCTTGTTGTTACTTACCAGGTCATATTCTTATGCTCAGATGGCTTCCTGTTTATAGTTTTAATGTCAGTTGACTACATGCTTATTGTTTTGTTGCTTTGGGTTTTGAAATGTAGGAGTCCTCTATTTGCTTGGGGTTACGTTATATTATCTCGTTCTTGTCCATTTATGACGAATACAGCAACGATGTGTTTGACACGCCAGAAGGGTCCTACTTTCCGAGGTGCTATTTTACACTCTTTTTTATGTTTGAAGGCATTATTTGTTTGTTTTCCATTATAACTTGAAAAGTTACTTAATTTATAAGATTTTCAGGCTCCATTACCGGAAGAAATTGCCACCATCACGGACCAGCTCTCGTGCAACTTCTTTCTCAAGGTCTAACTCTTTTCGCAAATCTTTCTAATTCCATGTCTTTTGTGACAAAGCTCTTTCATGACATTCAAGTGCAATCATCTATGCAACAACAGCCTCAAGTAGACATTCAGCCACCGACTCATTCACTTGGGATTCAAGTAGATATTCAGCCGCAAGTGCAATCATCTATGCAACAACATCGCTCGAGTAGTTGGACATATGCTTTTAGATTTATTCTAATGCCACTTGGGATGCATCTTCTAAAGCTGGAGGCATGGTAGCATCATCTGGGATCTAGGAGGCCAGTTCGTGGTGGCAAAGTCAGTGGCTAGCCACGGTTACTCTGCCTATGCATTGGAGTTCAAAGCCATTCAGCATTCCCTTCACCTCGCATTGTCCCTTAACATCTCTCATATTACAATTTGTGTCGTTTTTCTTCTTTTTCTCTTATTGGTGTTTCGATTAACAATGTAACATTAAGAAGTTTTGTATATTTGTATACAAGTTGACTATTAATATATATATTGTATTTACTTTTCTTAAATTGTGTTATTTGAATACTGTTAGCTTTCTTAAATTTTCTTTGTATTGTTTTTCAAGAATAAATGTAATAATAGCAAATATAGGGGAATTTTTTTTTTAAAAAAATTAACGTAATTGGTGGCGGGAAACAAAAAAACCGCCACTAATGTGCAGGAAATTAAAAGGGGTCCATAACAAGAATTTGAGCCCAATTAGTGGCGGTTTATAGCAACCGCCACTAAATAGGACATAATTTGTGGCGATTACTAAAAAACCGCCACTAAATAGGACATAATTTAGTGGTGGTTCCAAAAACGGTATAATTAGTGGCGGTTTACGAATTACCGCCACTAAATAGGCTCAATTCATCTCTTGCATATTCAATTAGAGGTGGTATTTTCCACCAACATATTCATATTATTAGTGGCAGTTTTTTCCACTTTTAATGGCGGAAAAAACCGCCACGAAAACCAATTTTTTTTGTAGTGAAAGTAATAGAGAACATGAAATCTGAAGTGTTCAAAGCTCTCAAGTTTATGTGAGATAATAATATTGGTGGTATGTATGTCAAGGGGTGACTCAAATGAAACCACTTGAATAGAAGTTCAATCTTGGATCATTTGATCATGTTGATACCTCAATTAGGAAATTTCATGTTCTGTTTATGGTTATTTTACCCCCAAAAGGACATCTCTAATTTAATCTCCTCATTGTAATAAGGACCTAATCATGGGGTCTACCATACTGGTTCATAACCTTTAAAGCTTCTCAAGTTACAAACTTTGTGGTTAGCCAGATACGCTAACCCATAATGTATTTCTCCAATGGGCAAAACATTTTCTTCTCCGGCAAGAGAATAGAGAGAATCTTTAGACTAACACTTGTTAACGTTGGGTTACAAATGACCTAACCCCAGGTAGGATCTCTTAACAACACAACAAATCAGACACGTAAGATAGAACCAAGTAAATGAATCTTTATCTCAACTGGAAGAGAACATGAGATGGGTAAGTCTTAGATAAATGAATCTTTAGCTCAACTGGAAGAGAACATGAGATGGTGGTTCAAGTCCACCAAGACTCATAAAGAATTTTCCTTTCATTTTTCTTTTCACGGCAGCAACAAGGTTAGTCTCAAAAATTCTTTTACACTTCCTTTGTCTAACAAAAAATCAAATTGAAAAATAAATGTCCATTCAAATGATATGGTGGCTATTTAAAAGATTATACTAAATCTTCACGTAAGATAGAACCAAGTAAATATTTGAGAGACCTACAATGATATTGAATCTTAGTGGAATCAAACCACCATCTCATGGGTGGGCCCATGTGCTCTTCCATTGAGGTAAAGATTCACTTACCTACATAAAGAGTGTTAGCAAAGATATATAATAAGTACAACGCTAGATACACAGGAAACTCGAAAACCAAAAGAACATTCCAACAATATTCATTCAATCTGATAATGCTAGCAACAAAATAATGATAATTCAAAGTGAAAAACAATATAATCCTTATAAGAACACTTAAACAATGTAGAGAATTGTTCTTGCAAAACCAAGTAACTTGTGGGTCATCCATCAACCAAAATAATGACACCTAAAACGAATCAACCACCTACCAAACTAGTTTAAGAAAATTACTTACAAAATCAAATGAACTATCTCTATAGACCTTATATATGTATAAACAACTAAAACAACTTAAGATACACATTATTTTTAGCAAACAAAATCTTATGCCACCTCTCATACCATGATCCTAATTCAAATAAACATTTGTATTTGGAGCAGAAGTTTCCATTGAAGCAACAAAAGATTTGGAAGCAGAGCCATCAACATTCACCTAGAAATGAAATAGATGAACTAAAGTTACAATACACATAGAGGATGGAAAAGTATCTGAGATGCAACAAATTGACTTGAATCCCCTCCTTAGAATAATATAGAAGTAGGTAGATAGGTACTAGTTGCTTTTGGTAACATTTTCTTTATTTTACCATGTATTTCAAGACAACTTTTGATTCATCGACTTGTTTTGGAGCCTTCTATTTTTTTCTTCTCTTTTCTTTTGAGTTCTTTTGACATTTAAATTTGGCATCTCAACTTGTTCATCACAATTTAGAATTGGTAAATGTAGATTGTTTAATTGTGTACAAAATCATTAGCAATATTGTTCACCAATTTATATCCCTCCTCAGAAGTGGATGCATATAATGCAATATTTACAAGTTTATAGCAAAGGAGTTTATAACGTTATGTACAATCTAAATAAACATCATTTTCAAGCATGTATTCCAACAACCATATTTCTTCCTCCACAAGTCCATCTTGTCAAAATGTACGCATCAAGAATAAACTTGATATCTAAAGTGTCCAAAATCTTCAAAGCATGAAGACATAAGATGCCAAATGTCTCAAATTTTTTTACAGCTATATTGAACCATAACCTTGATGGATGACATTCTACTTTGAAATCCATCTCACTTGAATTAAGAATGCAAACAATATATTTATGTGGGATTGTACTTTCACCTTTATGTTTCACGTAACAATATCCAACCCATATATATTCATCATGAATTAAATTAAACATTTTAAGAGTATAGACTTCTACTGCATGTCTCACAATGGGTATGTATAAGAATGAGTTTTTTGGTAGCTTGTTTCTTCACTCAAAACTCAACTTTCAATTCATTTGCACTCTCATCATTGACCACCCTTTTAAAATACTTAAAAAATTGTACAATGTCTAAAGTAGACTTTGTATTCTTTTGTATCTGCATTTATACTTTCACTTAGTTGTGTACTCCACATGCCTCTTGTGAATGTATTCTTCATATAGTAACTAGGTCATTTATGCTTAAATCCATAAATGTGATCTAACATGAACCATTTTCAATCTGATAATTTGACCTTATTTGTTCCCATGATGTCTCAAAATGTATTTTCTCATCATATTCATACATAGATTTTTTCAATTCTACAAAGAAGCTTGATCC